>NC_133008.1:6648027-6951058 GCF_048564905.1 Vicugna pacos | reverse complement strand
TTCCGAAACAGTTTATTCATAAACTAGCTTTCCCTGATGGAAGTCTGTCTTTATGTAGAAACTCAGACAGGCAAAGCGCTGTCTGCGCTGCGAGGGTCCATTGTTAGTGTTCCTGCCCCCGTCACTCTCCGCGCTGTCCTCCAGGGGCCCACTCCGGAGAAGCAGGCTAGTGAGAGGGAACGCGTGAAGTAGCCCTGCCTTGAATGAGGTTAATGTGACAAACTGTTTCTTGTTCTTGAAAAACATTCCAACCCACTTGTCGCTGTGATTACTAAACGTTTAAAAAAGGAGCGAGGGGGACTTTGATGTGTCGAGCATCTGGTGCGTTCGTTTTAGGAGCTGCGGGAGCTGCAGGAGGAGAAGGCCGAGTTACAGAAGGTTTGTGACGAGCAAGAACAAGCCCTCCAGGAGATGGGTCTGCACCTCAGCCAGTAAGAACCCCAGCCCCTCCATCTGCCACCTGCAGGCACACCAGCCTGCCCCCCACACTCCTCGAGCCCCGAACGTGACGAGGTCCTGCCGTCAGAGGCGGGAGGGCCAGGCGGGGAGGCCTGCCAGCTGTTCAAGGGTCCCCTCCCTGCCAAGGAAATGGGCCGCAGGGAAACAGTGCTGTTTGGGGTTAATTAATTCATGAAGAATATCCTTTTTCTGGTGCCCGGAACCCTCATGTTCACTAACTCAGTGTCTAGGTCCCGAGGGAACCAGGTGGGTGACGGGAGGGCTGCTGGCGCGGCCTGCTGCCAGAGCAGAGGGAGTACTGTGGCTTGAGGATGCGAGCCCGCCACGGGGTAGGAGGGCACCCAGCAGGGCCGTGTGTCAGGGCAGCCCAAGCTCCTCCTGCCGGGTCACTCCCGCTGAGGCCCCGGGTTGGCCACGCCCACCTGAGTGCCGCGCAGGCGCGGTGAGCGGGACAGCCGCCCCAACCCCCACCGCCGCACGAGTACGCCGACCAGAAAAGATCCAGAGACGCGAGCTGCCGTGAGCAAAGCAGGCGCACGCTCAGATAGCGCACACTCGTGCACAGCTGTGGGGGTTTCCTGTCTGTAAAGCTGGGAGGTGTCGAGCAGTGCGCTGGGCTGGCCCACAAAAGTATCAAGAGAAAGGAAAACAGTGGGACTCTGGTGGGAATGTGGTCTTTTCAATGATCGGACATGAAGATGCTGCTCGACCGCCATCCTCTCCCACTCACTGTGTCTTCCTAGACCAGCTTGGGGCTACTGATCCATCACCTTCTGCCCCGAGCACACCTGCCACCTCTCAGGCTGAGTGCCCTGTGCGGCTGCCCCCACCCTGAAGGGAACTCCTTGAGAGCGGGCAAGGTCACGTGACCGCTCCGAGGGCGTCCCTGAGACCAAGGAGAACCAGGTGGGAGGCTGGCGTGGCCCTGGCTTGGCACTGGCTTCTTGGGTTTGCAGTGGTGTTTAGAGAGAGGGAGAGGGAGGCGTCCTCGGGACGCCCTACCCCTTCTCAGGCGGCTGGCACCACTTCTTTCTCCTGCCTGTCCTCTTCACATTGGACAGACAGCAAACATGGTCAGGGACACACTCCTAGTGGGCACAGGCCTCAGAAACACGGGTGGGCTCTGGTCTTGAGACGCAGCCCTGCACTTGGGGCCTCCCAGCACTGCTGCCCGACCCAGCTTCAGAATGTCCTTCACAGTCAGGTTGTGCAGGGGTTGCTGTCGGGGACACACACCCCTGATGGAAAAACCTGTTCTCAGATGCCCCTACCAGCTACAGACACGGCTGCCCAGTTTCTCTCTGCTGTCAAAAAGCCAAAAGCTGACTGTGGGTTTACTTGGTAAGAGTTTGGACGCCTCCCTAGTGAGGCTATGAATGATCTCTCCCTGTCTCTCTCTTTTTTTAAGGTCAAAGCTGAAGATGGAAGACATCAAAGAAGTAAATAAGGCACTGAAGGTACTGGATTATTAATGTTCTTACCATAAGAATCACTGCTCACTGGTCAGCTGGTGCTAATATCCTCACGTGCTCCTAGGCTTTCTCACAGCAGTCGGGTGAGAATGTGTCGGTTGAGGGTGGCTGTTATCACTCGATAGGAGAATGCTGCTCAGCCCTGTAACGTGGCTGAGACGGGGACGCTGACAGGTGGCAGGGAACCTAGGTCCTCTGGTTCCTCTGCAGTCAGCCAGTTTAACATTAGGCCTCAACCACAGGTGCCCCAATAAAGAAACGAAAAGTGGCAGAAAGAGAGATCCAGGGATTTATTTATTTATTCCTTAGTAGCTCCCCCTTATTTTATTTATTTTTTATATAAACATTTTTTATTGAATTATAGTCATTTTACAGTGTTGTGTCAAATTCCAGTGTAGAGCACAGTTTGTCAGTTATACATAAACATACATTCATTGTCACATTCTCTTTCGCTGTGAGCCACCACAAGATCCTGTGTATATTTCCCTGTGCTACACGGTACAATCTTGTTTATCTAGTCTACGTTTTGAAATCCCAGGGATTTATTTTTTAATAGTGAGAGTAAGACCTTTCCCTCCAGGGGAGGAACCGAGGCCTCCCTGCCCCACTAAAGTGCCCGGTGCCGTTTCTGGGGGCCACTTAAGCCCTGAGCCAGGCCAAGTTTCTAGACGTTTTGGGGAGGGCAGAGTGGCGCGCAGCACTGAAGGAGAGAGGAGCGTGTGGTCTAGGTGACCCTGTGCGGTGCCAGCTGGCCTGCTGGGGCCGGAAGGTGGAGAGGAGGGGGCGGATGCTCTGATCCACCGCCCCCTCCCAGGGCCGTTCAGAGGCCCTGCCCCTGCTCCACCCTCCAGCCTCAGCCCCGCTGGGCAGCAGAGCACGGCGCCGCGGCTGCTTCACAGAGCAGAGACCCTGATGTCTCCAGGCATCTGACTTCCAGGCTCCGCCCATCAGAAGAGGCAGACTGTCACAGCAGGTGACAGCTGCCTGTGCTTGCAGTTAGCATCACTTTATTTCATCCTCCCTTGTAGACTGGAAGTTCCTTGGATGTCTTTGCTGTGAGCTGTTTATGTCCCCTGCATTACACAAGTTTGCACAAAATAATGTCGGCTAACAGGGCCAGAGGGGCAATAAAAACCATAAAATGGGACTGCAGGGCCCAGAGCTGTCAGACACGAGGCTGAAAGCCCTGGGCGCGGTGCTGCAGCCCAGTCCTGAGATCCCCCTGTGTGAGAAGGAAAGTGATGGCCAAAAGATGGCCAAGGAGCCAGAAAAGTACACTGGGCCCTTGACCCCTCGTGGCTCAATCATTCGTTTACCCTAGCTTTCCCATGGAAAGACCTGCCCACGTTACTCTGAGGATCGGAGCTCAGCATGTGTGGAGAAGGGCTTCCTGTCTCCTCAGCACATTCCCGGTCTCTTGGCAGGAACTGTCCTCACGTTTTCTGGTCTGGCTGACACGTTGGCCCTCCTCCCTTCTGCCAGTACAGGAGATACCTTGGGTAACGTCTTAGCCAGGGTTGGGGTCACGAGCACCAGATGCTGGTTCCGTTTTCCTTAGCCAGAAGGCATTTAGTGAAAGGGGGTGGGTGAGCCTCAGGTTAACAGGAGAGTGGAGAATCTGGTTTGAGGCCCAGGGGGCAACCTGCAGAGGCTACAAAGTCAGGGTCGGGGACAGTCCCGTGAGGCCACTTCTAGTGGGGAACAGGCAGCCCCTCAAAAGGAAACCAGGCGCTTTGGGAAGGGACTGCAGAGGCCTGGCTGAAGGATGAACACAGCTAAAGGCTCATCAGGGGGCGAGCCATGAACTGGGACTCTGTCCTTTCCTCCTCAGGGCCACACGTGGCTGAAAGATGATGAAGCAACGCACTGCAAGCAGTGTGAAAAGGAGTTCTCCATCTCCCGGAGGAAGGTACGTGGGGTGGACCTCCACCCACTCACCCAGGGCATGAGTTGGCGCCCTGCCCAGGTACCCTTTCCTGTCCTGGAGGTCTGTGGGACTAGACCCACCGCATCGTGAGCACGCACCCTGGTCTGCCTCCCCATGCAGATGACTTTTGGGTCCCTGGCCAGCCTGTCGCAGGCCTCGTCTCCCCCCATCCTCTCAGTGAAGGGCAGAGTTCTTTGGAAGCTGGGGCTGTTTGTGTGCAGAACTGGTCTAGGTGTGTCTATCAACTGAAATTCTTTGTAAGCAACAAGACCAAAGTCTGGCTAAGTTGGGCAAAAACAATCTACAGGGAACCCACGGGCAGCAGGTCTCAGGACAAAGATCCAGGTGGCAGCAGCAGTTCACTGGCAGTCTGCACAGCGCACTTGCCTCTGCCTGTGGTGTCAGCCCTCGGGTGCTGGGCCTGGCCTTTTGTCCCAGGTTGACGGGGCAGTGATTGACCAGTTGAGCAGGACAGAGGCAGTATATAGACCCCACGCAGAACAGGGAGCCTTCAGTAAATGGAGAATGCCTGCCACACTGCCGCCACCACCCACCTGCACTGCACGGATGGATGCCTGTTCTCATCTGCCTCGTTAACAGTCTCTCTGTGAAAAAGAGGAAGCAAAACTTCTCCCAGATTCTTGTCAGTGCCTTGCAATAGGCTCAGAGCTAGAAATAACCCTCCTGAGACTGCCTCTGAGATCATGCTTGTCCGCAAGGCCTGCTGGAAGTTGAGGTCCCACAGGCCTGCCTGGCTGTCCCCACACCTGAATGGCCCAGCTCAAGGTCCACTGTCTAGCCTGATTAGGGCGGGTTGTTGGCAGAAGTGATGTGTAGAGCCTGGAGGAGCAGGGGCCGCACGGGTCCTTTTCTCGGTGTGAGCCATGGGCCCACGGTTCACGGCAGCCCTGTTTACAGAGAAAGACCCCCTCTCAGGGAGGGGCTGGCCAAAAAAACATTGGGTCACCACCAGGGAACGCAGCAGGTACAGGGAATGACCCCAGGCTCTTTTAAGTAGTGTGGATTACAACTCACTGAGTCAGAGTTGTCAAGTCCAATGAAAAAGAACCTTACTCATGCCAGGATACACCCCTCAGCCAACACCCCATGGATTTTACAGGAACACAAGTGTAGAAACACAAAAGACGTCTACAAGAACCCCTTCCAAACGGATACATGCCTCTGGGCTCGGGGAAAGGGATTTTACAGTATTAAGTAAACTGAAAGGCCGAGGGAAGCCGTGGGTGTGCGGGTCCGTGGAGCACAGCACGTTCCGTGACTGCTTCTTTTCCATCCTCCAGCACCACTGCCGAAACTGTGGCCACATCTTCTGCAACACGTGCTCCAGTAACGAGCTGGCCCTGCCCTCCTATCCCAAGCCAGTGCGTGTGTGTGACAGCTGCCACACCCTGCTCCTCCAGCGCTGCTCCTCCTCCACCGGCCCCTAAGTGGGGGGTGGGGGCTTGGAGGGCCTGCCTTCCGGACCTGTCACCTGGCCGGTCTTCAGGGGCCAGGGGTTTGGGCAGCTTTGGAAGAGTGCCAGATTGTTTGGGTTCCAGGGTGGCCAGGGGCTTGGGAGGCTGGTTTTCCAAAAGAATCAAAGGAAAGAGTAAGATCCTCGCCCGGGCTGCTGGCACTCTGGAACACACGCAGCATGCAGGGCCAGAAGACGTACACACTGCTCCTTTCCAAACTGTATGGATTCAGCGCCTTGGGACTGAAGCTCTTCCTTCTCACTTGACACCACTGGCTTTGGTTCAGATAGAACTTTGTGATTTTGCTGTGGTCACTTTTCACTTTGCAGAGAACTGAACTATTTTGCAGCAGTCCCACTAGGGTTGTGAGTAATCAGTCCCTTTCTCACCACCACCACCCTCTGTCCCCCAGTGTGCCTTCCCTGCCTGTCAATTTACAATTTCACACCCTTGTGAATATCCATCGTTAGCCCTGCAATAAAAGCATTTATTTTTCATTCTGGTGCAGAAAATGGAGGTGTTTGTGTCAGCGTCACAGGATGGTGCTCAGAGCACCCCCCACCTTAGGTCTAGAGGCCCTCAGTGAGGGCAGCTGTATTGGGTTCTGGGGTTGACTATCCCTCTGCCCAGGTAAGCCAAGGACAAGTTGGGCCATTAAGTCCATCAGCAGGCACAGAGGAAGTACCTGTCACCAAAGCGTCAAAATTGTTCCCTTATATACAAGGGAGTTGATTTCAGATGGAGACGTCTGTAGGGAAGCACCTTCCAGGCAGTCACTCTGAACGTCAGAGACAGTGCTGGCCAGGACAGGTGCTGCTTGTAAGCTGTGGAAAACTGGCTCAGAGCCTTCCTCTGGAGCCCCACCTGAGCGCATGCTCACTGCCCCTTCCCCAGACCAGAGTTCGTGGCCTTGAATGTCCAGGTTCTGAGGGTTCAGGCTACTGAACTGTAACAAGCACTGTAATGCAATCCAGACAAGACAGTCTGTCCGTTTGTGGGGCCTCAGCCCTCTCCACCGTCCATGGGCTCACCCCTTGCTCACTGCCCGTCTCTACCTCCCACCATCTCTGGCCTGGTCTTAGCTGTCCGGCCCCTGCTTGAGGGCCTGGCTTCCCTCCTGGGTGCCATCCCAGCAACCCACAGCCTGGCTGATTCTGTACCTGCTGCTCCCTTAATTACATCTGTGTTACGGGTGAGAACCATGGGGGCGTGCCCAGCACCAAAGCCACATTCCTTCCAAGCTGCAGATTTTTCAAGCAGAGGGGCCCTTCTCCCTCCCCTCAGTTAACCTGGGCAGCTTCTTTAACCCCATTTAGGACCCAGGCCCACTTTGGAAGTTTACACTACCCACACCTGGTCTGGCGCTAAATGTCTGTACCTTGTTTTCAGAGCACCCAACTCCGACTCCAGCTTGCTGGGGAGCCTTAGGGAAGTCTCGTCACTTCTGAGCCTTAGCTCTCATCTGCACACATAAAAAAGGAAGCCAGATAACCCTCCCTACTTCAAGACTGTGACGACAGCTCAGTATGAGGTCCCCACCACTGCCACACTGAGTGCCCTTGGCTTTGTCATACCTGTTTTCTCCCAATCCAGCCCCTCTGCCCCAAGCAACGAATGTTCAACAAGCATCACTTACAGAGGATCCTTGTGCCAGTTACCAACATTCAGTTGTGTGCAAGAGAACACTTTTCTACAAAGACATCGAGTATGCACCTGAACTTTGAAACGCTGAGTCCCTGGTTTGGCAACCTCCCCCTGACCTGGGCAATGAGGGACAGATGGTTTACGGCTGTGCTTCTCCAGCTTAAATGCAAAGGTTGGTGACCTGGGGGTGAGGCTTGGGGAAGCGGGTGTCATGTTAAAATGAGACTTAGTGTCTGGATATTCTGGTTACTCCCAGAAGCTCCTGGGTAATGCCGGTCCCTGGAGCGCAAGATTGCAGAGAACCAGAATGGTTCTAGACACTTCAAAAGCCAAATGGTTCCAGTTTAGCTTACTCCCCAAGTGTCTAGTTCTTGTTCCTTTTCTTCCTCCAACAAGCCGTGTTTTTCAACAAAGATGTGCCTTATGAGAAACTGAAGGACCCAGAAAAGGAACCTTCCTTGTATCTTAATTCCCCATAGAATAACACTTTTTATGAGGGTAGTTAATGAGTGGCAGTTCCCACGCTGCAGTGTTCTCTGAAAGGAATGAGGTTTCCTAGTGAATGCTGTTCAGTCATCTACTTGGACTGGTTTCTGATTTAATCACATTGTGCTCAGAAATGCTTGGTATTCTACCTTATCAGTTACACGAAAGGAATGAATTTTGCTCTTAAGGAGACTTTATCTTCAGAAATGAGAAAAAACTAAAGATTGAAACCTCAGTTTAAAGTCCTCTATGAATGAGCTAGCTCCTAAGAGACATCCTATATAAGCAAAATTCTAAAGATGCCATCAGAGGGGGGGAGGGCAGCTCCTCAGTCACCCCACCTGGCACTTCCTCGGCCATGCTTGGAGGTTTCCCGTGGACATGCAGAACATGCAGTGAGAACACCTCGGCCTCTCCCTTGGCTTTGTGCAAGTGCTTAGCAAGTCAAAGGCAGTTCAGATCAGGTCCTGTGCAGCCAGGCCAAACATACAGCCCTTCCACAGGGCCCCAAAGCTACCATTTACCTTCAGGTTATACTGGAGGAAGAGAAGTCTGAAGACATCTACACAACAGCCTCAACTGCCGAGCCTGTGCCTCAGAGACGTGGGCCACTGTCACCTACGCCCCAGGCAGGAATAGAGCACCAAGAAAGAGTCCACATGACACTGAAGCACAGACAAGACAAAGTGCAGTTTTTAAAAGGAAGATTTATTTGACAAGTTCCACTTAGCGCAATACACCTAAAAGGAAATCACAATACAATGAAGATTTAAATCAAGGCCTCAGAATTTCATACAAACACCAAGACCAAAATTCCTAAAGTATTGGTATTGCGTCTCAAAATTTCCCCATTAACTTAAAAAAAAAAAGCTTAAACTCACGTGCCTTAGGTTATTAAATGAAACTAGAATTAACAAACATGCCAAATGTTTCACTTTTAATTGTAGACACAGCTCCTATGTTGAGTTTTACAAAAAGGCATGTCTTTCAACATGCATCCAAACAGTGTTCAATGTAATGTATAAGAGCAACATTTAACATAATTCAACTGCTTTAACCTAAATACACTTACTGCTTAAGTACATCCTACAATGTAACTAACTTGAGAAAAGCTGAAAATTATTTAACAGTTATAGTTTACTCAATTTAGTTGTTACACCCTAGATGAAAGTTGTGTTCAAAAATACTGAACCTGACTGGTCTTTAAAACAATCCTGATTTCCACTTAGAGTAAGCATAAATCACAAGCTCGTATTGCAAAACTGTTAAAACTTAAGTTTTTGTTTTTCTTTTAAAAAAAGGTTGACCAAGAGTGAGTGATCAGGACCAATTACATTCCCCATCCACCACTCATACTGGACATGCCAGACAGCCCTCCCATTCCGTTCACTCCCACAGACGCTCGGCTTCCACTACTGTAGTAGCTGCTGTTCACTGCGCCTTGGCTGCCTGCAAAGAGATCAAGTTGACAAGTCAGGAGAAGCATCAGGTCAGCAGTCAACTAAAATACAGCATTCCAAGAAAAGTTTAAAAAGTATACGAGTACAAATGGCTGCTGTCCAAGTGGCGAGAAGCATGTTTGGGAAAAGGGACTCCCGACTCCAAACAAGTCTCAAGTAACCCCTTTTCTCTGCAGCACCAACTTGCCAGACTCGCGTGCTACCGTTTTAAGTGGATGCTTCAGGATCAACGTGGAAAATTTAAGTTTAAAGGAAAACTAGTGTTTTTCAAAAATTGCAGAATTACTTCATGTTGTTTTTAAAGCTAAACAAGGCATTTTAAAAAAATTTTACCATAAACATTCACAATGTGTCCATTGAATGGCATGTATGAATAGGGAGCACAGGGGCAGTCTCTTGCTTTTCCTATTCATGGTGGGCAGGAAGTGAGACAACAGAGCTGGACTAAAGGCAACTCACTGTGCCCAAAATGGCAGCCTCCATGGAGTTAAGTCAGAGCCATTGACTGCTATAGAAATAGTGTTATTACAACATATCAGTATTTGCTATTGGGAATTTAAATTATATTTTTTGAGAAAATATTTACCTATGCAATGTTTGATTGAAAATCACTGGAGTTTTCCTGTAAAACTTGGTCTGCAAAAGGATTTTGTAGGGTAAGACTATAATACCAAAATCACCATTCTTTAGACCAATTGAAAAAAAAATTAATAAATAAAACCAATCTGACTAGTTAACTGACTAGTAAATACGGTCCTGAGCCCAACCACCATTCTACCATTTAAAATTCTCCCTCCATCTAAAATGGATTTAATGCAAACAAAAAGACAGAAAGAGTGAACTATTTTATTTAATGTTTTAACAAATGGAGGCAGATGTTTTCTGGCTCGACATTATTCCAAGTTGCAACAATGACTGAATGACTATTTTTAATTAATGAACACTTCCCCCCCCAATTAATTAGATCAGTTACATTAGGATCAAAAGTATACATTTAATAACCCAATTTCACCAAAAAGAAGCCTACGTATTCCCCCAACTAAAGGAACCTGCCTAGACCTTTTCCTAAGAAATATAAAAAAAAACACACTTACCATATCCACTCATGCTGCTCTGGCCACCATAGCCGCCTCCATAACCACCGCTCAGCTGCTGGCTGGCTGGACCCCCATAGCTGGACTGGTTCGCTGTTAAGTTAAGAGAACATTAGAACCCTGTTCCTTATGTAATGTGGTACCTGGTGGTACCGGGCTTGTAACTCTACGTCTACTATTTTCCAGTCTTGATCTTACATTACTATAACCCTCTGCTTCCTTCTACATACTGACTATGATCAGACTAAATTTCTAACCATCATTTGAACTAGTCATTCATAATCCACAAGGCCAACAGTATACACATCAGCAGGACTGAATCCACATGGTTCCATAAGTAGAGGCATTTTGAGACCTTATGAAACTGCTTAAGTGGTTTTAGTGGGGTTTTCACCCCATAATTTGACATATTACGGATAAGTACAAGTATCACTGAACATCTAATTATGCCCAACTAACTTATGCCCAAATTTTAAAGTTATTCTGACCCTGTGTTTTTTTTGGTAATTATTACTTTTAGATTTACACTTCATATTTAAGACAATTCAACTACTTTCTTTCTGGTAGTCCCCTCCCCCAAAAGTACTTCCAACTAATTACTTATCTAAGCATTTTATGCAACTCACAAGGACTTAAGGCAGACACACAATTCAAATCAAAACTTTTCTTTGCCTAAATTATGCTAAACTCATTAAATATAAATTAACTTAACTTATATTATTGACTTATACAGATATAAATGTTTTGGTTTTTAAAAAAACTAACGATATTTACACAAGCCCATGCCTCCCATCATTTGGCTACCATAAGCACCACCGCTTGCTCCTGCTGTAGAATTCAAGAAGAGTTCTACATATCTGTGTTCTGAAATGAGAGAAAAGGCATACAAGGTTAGCTTAAAAAAAAAAGACACTAAAGTGATATTTACACAAACCCATGCCTCCTAGCATTTGGCTACCGTAAGCACCACCGCTTGCTCCTGCTGTAGAATTCAAGAAGAGTTCTACATATCTGTGTTCTGAAATGAGAAAAAAAAAGTTTGAAAATGTTTGTTGGTGAAAGAAAACAGGATAAGCACTCAAGTTCTTAATTAGATCTGTGAACTTTACTTCTGGTAACAAAATATTCTAGCTGCTTTTCAGGTAGTTTATGTAGGTTTCAAAAACCCTTTTAAATGTTCATCTAAATTGCTTTAAGTTTGTCATTTAAAGATATACTTTAAAAGTCAGTGTTCGTATCACAAAGCCCTTTCAATCAAACTAACTTAAAACCCCCACATTTTTAAACATCCCACAGAATTAACCTTATCACTGGAGAACAAATATTACACCCCTCCTTACTATCTATCCTCCTTATCCTAATCATCTGTCACACAACTACCTGTAGAGAGAAGATCCTTAAATCACACTTACGCATATTTGCTTTGTCTTTCGACATAGCTGCCACAGCATCTTCGTGAGTTGCAAACTCGACATCTGCTTCCCCAGTTACTCTGCCATCAGGACCAATTTCAATATGTACTCTCACAGGGTTGAGTGGTGAAAAAAACTAAATGTAAGGTATTTCAGAGAATCAAGTCAAATATTAATTGATACAAAAACCATAAAATTTTAGCATGCTGTTTCACTTAAATAGCTTAAGAACCATGTTTTTAGTGCTTTACTGAAATAGACAACTCGTGGACTTAACCTACACTTACATTATAAATGTCATTCTCAGTAGCTCTGTAAGGTAATCCCCGCATGTGTACACAGTGTCCTGTTGTGCTCTGGAAAGTAGAGCCACCATCCCCGTATCTGTGATCTGACATTCCTGAAAAACAATAATTTAGGTCTAGATGAACAAGAGTGTAAGTACCCTTCAGATGAGAAATCCAATTCTTACCTTACCTCTTCCAAATCTATCTGACCCAAATCCATAGCCATCATTATAGCCATTATAATCATCATAGCCTCCATAACCTGAAAGACAAAAAGTACAATCACTAAATAGAAACACTTAGCACAGACAGACCCGTGACGCCTGCATATTCTCACCTACCTCCACCATAAGCACCACGCCTCATCCTTTCAAAGCCAGCTCCTCTGCCAATGCTGTTATACCCTCTGCCAGCCCCAGGTCTGTCATAGGGACCTGGCCGCTGCATGGCCATAAGTTTTCGTGGCGGATCATAGTGAGTTCTAACTTCAGCTCGACTGCTCTTAAAGATTTCGATATACCTAAAGCATTGTCCAAGAGGGAAGGGGGTGGGGAGGGGAAAGAGAACATTAGTTCACTTCATACAGGTATTTAGTTACACAAGAAAACAATGTAGTCATAGCCATGAAACTGACTAATATTTAAAGCCAGATTTCTTATATTTGCATAGGCAATGACCAGAAATTCACTCAATTTTAAGATTATTTAATGTAAACTTAATAGAAAAAACTCACTCCTCTGAGGCAAAGCCCAACCTTAGGGGTAGAGAGGAGTACTGTAAATAAATGTTTTAGGAGGGAAAGATTTCCACTCAACTTTCAACATTTCATGTCTTAAATCCATTGGCAGCATGTATAGCAAGTGGGCTAAAAAGCCAGCCTCCACCAACAGTCTAGCCCACACTACACATTTCTTTTCGCCAATAAATACCCCAGCCTATGCTTTTAGTAGGAATCAGCATAGGTAAGCGCATGCTTCAATGAAAAATAGTCACAAGCAAAGAGAATAAAACCTTTTGTGACAATTTCTTGAAAGCTATGCTTATTAATACATATGCAGAATATTTATACAGCAAGAAAAGTTTGTTGCATTTCAACTTTAAAAACAAGATCAGAAAATATCACATTTTCTTATGGTAATATTAATTTACTAGGTGGGTGTTATTACAGCTAAAGCCAGGTTTGCATTAACATTTTTAAAGCCATAGTCTCTCAACTCCATTGACTGGGGTTAATTAGGACTTACAAAATTGGAAAATAGACCAAATTAACTGGGGACAATTTCAAAACCTAAAATTTAACCTGAAAGCATTATGAGACTTTGACATAGAAAAAGTTTTAAAACTGGGGCAAAACATCAATCAATTGGGGCTAGGAATCAGATTTTCTTCCTAGATTCTAAGCAGAGAGAATATGGATTTAATTGTTTACCATAAGAAAAGTGACAAATCCAACCAACCATCCATCCCCACCTGTGCCCTATTCTTTCCTTGTGTTTCTTTAGAGCCTTTTCAGCTATTTCCTGTGAAGCAAACTGCACGAAGGCCTCCCCCGTACTCCTCCCCTGGAAGTCCACCGGCAATGTTATCCCATTTGGCACGATTTCCAACCCTTCAACCCAAGGACAAATAACCCCAGTAGGGGGGCAATATTAACATCACAAGCCCAGAAATGATTCTTCTTATAGCTTTAAATAAACCAGAATTTTAACTTTAGGTGAACGGTATGCTTTCAACAAGTACTCTTTAAATATGCATTGCAGATAATATGAAGTTCCATTATTACAAACTATAACTCAATTCTTAACACAGCCCATGGCATGATATGTAAGAAAAAAACTTGCTGAACACAGGATGTATTAAGAATTCAACAATTATTAGAACACATATTTATCTATGCAACTTAATGTTGAGAATTACACAAAAATTTTTAAAAGTTTCAAGCATTAAACACAACAGTTTTACTAAATTCAAGACACACCTTTTACCTCATTTCATATTTCAATGTTTTAAGTTAGTGGAACTTCAAGTTTTAAAAAAAGTACACATTTAAACATTTTACATACATAATGAAACATTGCTTAGTCATATAATTGACAAACATACAATCTAAACTTTCAACAAACAACTGATCTACACAACACAATCATGCACTCTTATGCTCTAACAGTAGTATGATTCACTTCTGGAAATTCCGTCTATGAAAAATCCTTTCCGTGGATACATTCCCAAGCTTACAAAAAGGGTTTAAAGCACTTTCCTAGAAGATATGAAATTATGTTCATATTTAACGTTGACAAATAGCATTCAGTTCTCACCAATTTAGACAAAAACAATCAAAACAGACTTGATTTCAAAAATTCTGGCAAAATATTAGGACTTGATACATATCTAAGTCAAAATTTTCATACATACTACACTAAACCATGAAAGGATTTGTTCTTAATTCCAGTTTATCACATCATGAATATTAAGCAATAGTATTTAAAATATATGCTCTAACATTCTGCTAAACATGCAATTTTATCAGCTCTTCAGCATAAAAACATTCAAATACTTTAGGCCCAAAACAATTTCAAAACACTTCCTGTACTTCAGATACTGAGACTATGTTCAACCTACACTTAGATTGATGTTCAGTAAGTTTATAATTCGCTAGCTAAACCAATTGTTTCTGTAACACTTTTCTTGCATAAAGAGAGCGTTAGACACATTTCTGGTCCCAAGACCCAGTGTCTTACAACACAGACACTTGCCATAAATTACAACCTAACTCATACTAATCTAATGTTAAGGGAGCTTACCTTTAACTTGAAGTACTTTGTTGAACAGCATTGTGAGGAAAGTAGTTAAGCTGTTGAGGACAATCCTCAAAGATCTACTCTGAACTACAATACTAAATATAGGCAAAGTTAGCATTTTGGAAGTACTTAATTTCCACCTTTAAGATGGGCTTAAATTATTTGAAGGTCTCCAGGAAGAAGAAAACATTAATTCATCTGCATATACTCAGCCTATTTAAATATCTAAGCTACTCAACTTTTTAAGGTCTATTAAATCATGTTGCCAGAAGCTAGCCAGAACTCACTGCTCAACAACAAACACGACTACATACCTGAGAAGAACTGAACAATTTCTTCCTTGCTACATCCAAAGGGGAGTCCTCTAAGCCGTACAAAGCCATCATTGGCCGTGTCAGGACTATTTGGACCAGTATGCTTCAACACCCAATCCATTTCAACGTTGTTTGACTTGAATACTGAAAAAGGTGCTTAGAATTAGTCAACTTTGGAAAATTAGATAACAAAGTTCAGACTTCCTGGGTCTTTAGATAATCTAGGAAGAGCTGCAAAAACTCTCTTAGATGACCATTTCCATGCGGTCAAATACCTAAAATTCAGAAGGGGTAAGGTAGATCTCTATTTGTTTAATGTTTTATTTACTGTTACTAGGGCAATGTAAATCAAACCTTCAACATATCTGTGTCCCATAGTTTCTCTGTCTTTTTTCAGGGCCAATTTGACTTCATCTTCTGATTCAAGTTCAACAAAAGCCTCGCCACTCGGTCTGCCTTCTCTGGTGTAGATGAAACGAATACCTTGAGCCCCATTTTGGATTTTGCAGTCTGGAAAGAAAACAACCGTTAATACAGAATTTAAAACTAAAAACCACCTCTGGGTGATATAGGTGAAATGCCCATTCATGCCCCCACTACAAAGCAGATAATCTGCAAAGCCTAGAATGATCAAAGTATTACCAACTTCTCACGAGCAAACTTCTGTATTCCCTACATGACACTTCCAATGAAGAAAATCCAATACTCAAAGCAGTTTCTTAATGAAGTTATCCCCAAGTCCTCACTATACAAGTGTCTCCATTAAGCAACCTTTGTAACTCCTCAGCAAACTTACTTCTGGACCTCGTGATTTTATGGCCATCTTCTGAACAAACTTAGCCTGGCATTCTGCCTTGGGGTATTTGATGGTTTTACTCTACTGGCAACATTACAATTTCTTGCTTGAATCCGAATTGCAAGGCCAATACTCACCTGAAAGGGGATCAATGTTACCAAGCTAAAACGCTCCAAGTTGCACAGCTGAAGCCAAACCCAGTCTTGCCCACTGCAAGGTGGCTTCCAGTGTACTTGGTTCTTGTTTTACAGGTCGTTTTCCGTTACACCCACTAAATTCAGATAGCAAGTCAATACTACAAATAACCTTCCAAAACCTAAAAATTTCTTCCAAATATCTTTCAGTCTAAACGTACACTAATAATGAGAACAAGGACATTTGGGATAAATTATTCAGGAAACCTACATACTGAAGAAAGCTACATTAGCAAAAAAACTTTCCTGGGCTTCAGTGTCCTCAACTGTAAAATGAGCCAGATCAAGAACTAGATGTGTAAGAACTCTTCCATTACCAAATCTTGATTAGGAAAATTGTCTGAAATTAAGAAGTGACATTTTAACTTTCCAAAGCAGAAAAAGAATACCTCTTTTCAAGGAAACACCAAATTGGGAAGGATTTATACTTTCAGATTTTGCAAGATATTGCAATTATTTGCCCAGCTACTGAACAGATTTTTCCAAATTGAGGCAGAAATTCCATCTGTCCCCACCAATCCTTTCTAAAGCACATCCATAGAAGAACCAGTACTGAAAGGTAGATAAAGAGAAAGAAAATCCGCCAGAAACCGCATTCCCGCGGAGCCGGGAGGGCGGGCGGGGCTTTCGCAATTTCCATTGCGTAACAGCGGCCGGCAGGGAGCGAGCTGGCCCGCGGGAACGGCTGCCGCCCGCGCCCCGCCAGGGGGCGCCCCGGCCCGGCCCAGCACGGCCGCCGCCGCCTCGCCTCCCCGCCCGCCCGCCCCGCCGCCCGCCTAGGCAGCTCAACTCCCGCCTTCGCTTCAAACTCACCAGAAAAAAACCGCTGCACTTCGTCTGCCGAGCAAGACCAGGGCAAGCCCCGGACCTTCACCACGAACCCCTCGCCGCCCTCGGTGCCCAACATCATCGTCTCTCCGCGGATGCCGGCGTCGCAAGGACTGCAAGGCGGAGTAACAGACCTGAGACACGTTAGAATGGAGCGGCCCTCCGCTCCCGAGACGCCCCGCCGGCCCACGGCGCCTCAGAGAGTCGAGCCCGTGCGAACGCCCCCACTGCGGCGACTCCAACCCCAGACACCCCCTCGGCCAGCGGCCGGGCCCCCGCAGCCGCTGTGCGCACCGGGCACTGGCGCCCCGAGCCGAAGGGGTCCGGCCTCGCGCCAGCGTGGAGGCCAGGAAATGGCGGCGGCCGCTTCCGCTCCGCCTCCTCCGACATCTCACACAATGGAGTCGGCGCGGCCTGCAGGCCTCGGCGGCCCCGCCCGACGCGGCGAACGACTCTTGGCTCCTGACGGCAGCCCGCACCCTGCTAAGGGCCCCCGAGCTCTACAGAGGTCCGCGGGCAGGCAATCCTCACGAAAACGGTACCCTCGGGGGCCGCTGGGCCGTACACACCGAGGAACAAACACTAACCTGCACACAAGACTTCGGCGTGGCTGAGAAGAAATGGCTAGCGGGCGCCTGCGCAACCTAAATAAGGCCCTTTGTGCAACATCTGCGCACGCGCAGTCAGGTGCCCGCACCGCCCCCTTGCGTCACACAGAGCTCGGGCGCATGCGTAATTTCAGGAGCCGGCCTGCCTCCCGCCCTCAAGTTATTATACACCAGCGTTTTGGGCTCAGCCCCTCCCACCTCCTTAAAGCCGCCAGGCTTTTCTGCGCCTGCGCCTTCCCGCGATTATCCGAGCTTCAGCCGTTTTAGTTTCACGCGCATGCGTCTTCCTACAAACCGTTCTCTCTTCACCCGCCAAGAAGGGGGAGGGGAATGGCGGTAGGTCCCCGTAGGTCCCGGGGGATAGATAGTATGGGGTTCTGGGTTGTGGTGAGGGGTCCCTGGCCTATTCTTCTCGCCCCTGGCCGACCTGAAGGTACCGGCGCTCCCCGCCCTCGCGCCGCCTACGCTCCTTTTCTCCCAGAGCCAGCCCGTCACCAACTGGGGGCTGCGGGGCTGCGTACTTCCCGCTACCGAAGCCAGCCCTTCGGCGCTGAGAACACGTCCGAGGCCTTCTTGCCGCCACTGCCCCTTACCTGCCGCGGCTGGGCCAGGGGCCCGGGCCCACGCGGGCTTCCCGAGCCGGGACCTCCGTCCCGTATCGCGCTGTTGCCCTAGCGAACTCGCACCCTGCGACCCCCGCTACCCTGCCCCAAGCGCGGTGGGCCTGAAAGCCGCGGGGCGCTCACACGAGAGGGGGGCGCCGGGTGCCGCGCCTCGTGAGCGCTGGGGGAAGCCCCCGGTGCGTACCGGGCTCCGCTGTCGGGAGCGGATTCCTGCTTAATTCTCCCAAGGCCCAGTAGGGACCGTTACGTCCATTTCCCGGGTGGAGGCGCTCAGCTTGGCGAGACTCCAGGGTCACCCCTTGTGCGCATACGGCGCGACACTAGTGATGTTCGTGACTTCCAGCATTACTGCCAAAACTGGAACCATGCCCAGAGCCTCCCAGTCCTCCCCTTGTCAGATCTCGGCTGTCCACCGCATCTCCGGCCCGGTAGACCCATGCGTTAACACAGGGGTAGCACAGTTAGGGAAGGCCTCTCAGTGCCACCGCGGGAAGATGCAGGCAAAGCATGTTTTCGCCCCTATAACGGTCTGGAGGCCAAATCCAGCTTTGACAAGTTTGAGAAAACTGGAAAAGACATCAATGCAATAAAGGGAGAGGACGATCCAAGACAAGGTCCCTGAGGTCGGCAAGGCCCGATTCTGAAAAGCTATTTAAGCCTTGGCCAAGGTATTAGCTTCAAGCACAAGAGAAGGCATTGGCAGGGCTTCAGCAGAGCGCAATAGGAGCTGTTTGAAAAGGAGAACTCTTGCTGGATTCACTGAGGGGGACATAGATGGAACAAGCAGAGTGAATGACGCGGCCTGCCCTCAATTGCAAAAGGAGCTGCAAGAAATAGAGCGCATTTTGGCTGGAGTCTCCAAGATGTGGGATTCCCAAATCTTCCAGATCTAGAATCTATCTCTGGGTGATTCAAAAGCAAGGAGAAAAGAAAGCTTTTTGATTTTCGGTGCTCTTTCCCCAGGACATCACAAAGCTATCTTAAAGGTTTCTTAATAGGTTATGCATTTGAGCTCCCTGGTCTTATTTAGATGACCCAAGAACACTGGTTTCTGATTAGATGAAGGAAAAACCCTGACCCCTCGGTAGTGTGTAAAAAAAAATGATGTTTTTGCCTTTAACAACATGGCTACACGTCTAGGATATTTATTTTTCCTACGGTTTTCTGGAATTTTCTTCCATAATAAGTAAGTGTAATGTGTAATCATCATAGATCATTTCCTCAGGATAATTTCTAGAAGTAAATTTATTAAAAGGATCTGAATTTTTTCGGGCTCATAATAAAAGGTTATATAGCGCTTGACAGCCCTCACGGTGGCAGATGAGGATTCCATATGCCTTAGTTTTGCTGGAATTGAAATTTTCCTTTCCACTAATCTTTGCTAACTTAATGCTGGAAAAAAACATGCCTCTAATTTGCATATTTGATTACTAGTAATGTAGAATAAGTTATGTACATTTATAGCCAATTGTCAGTTCCTTTCTCCGGTGATCTGGGGCTTGCCAGGGGAGGTAACTAGGTTTATGTATTTACTTATTTTTAGAGGAAGTACTGGAGATTGAACCCAGGACCTCGTGCACGCTAAACCTGCACTCTACCACCGAGCTATACCCACCCCTTTTTTAAGAATACTAACCCTTGGCCATAAATCCTCCAAACATTTTTCTGTTTGATTACCTCTTGTTATTATTTTTAATGTTTAGACATACAGAAGTGTTTCATTTTGATGAAGCCAAAGCCGTTTATACTTTTGAGTTTATCTTTATGTTTAGAAAGCCCTTCCCCATACAGAGATGAAGCACATATTTATTCATTACCTATCTTTTTCATCAATTCTAAAGGACATTTTTTTCAGTTTAACCTCTCTAAAAGAGGGATATGCCTTAAAAAACAGTGGCATATCCTAGTTTCATTGACAACATTTTTTTCTTAGTGGTGAATAAAACATGGTGTGTCTTAAAATTAATGACATCATTGACTTGATGGAAATTGTATATTCTACTTTTTTCTCTAATTTTTTGTGATCACACATTACAATGATTAAAATTATGTTTTTACAGTTTTTTTTAATATTGCGAAGATCTATCTATGATATAATAGTATTCAGGGGGAAAAAAGCAGAATATAAAATTATCAAGTGGCATATAAACCATGTAAAACTATCTTAATGGTACATTAAAACACTGTGGCCAAAGAAATACAAATTAAATAATGTAACAAGCAATGCCTTTTGCTACTACTTTTCAAAGTGATGACCCTTAAAAAGAGCCATAATAGAGCTGGAAAGAATGCGAGAAGTTGCCGTGCAAGTTGGAACGTGAATCAGTACACTCTTTCTGGAGGACTACTGATAATATATATTGAGTCTTAAAAATATACAGTATTCTTTGGGGGGGCTACTTATAGATCAATAACAGTATAAATCCATTTCCTAGAATATATATAATTATGCACATGCACAGAAAAAAATTATATATATATATATGGAAAAGATATAATCCAGGATGTTTACAGGGACTTTAGGTGATAGGAACATGGGTGAATTATTTTTCATTTCTCTGGATTTTCAGTTGTTTTAATGCTGAATATAGATACAAGTAGATACAAGTAGATACAAATAATATATTCAGCATTAAAACAACTGAAAATTACAATTTTCTGAATTGTAAGGATTGAGATCGTTAGGACTCTTCGCATCCTCCCATCCTCCCATCCGCCAGCCTAGCACCGTGGATCAGCTGCCTCCGGAACGTGCTAGGGACCGGGGACCCCACTTTGAAGCTGGAGACCAGAAAGACAGCAACGGTGGCTAAGGTTAGAGCTTGGGAACAGAGCCCAGGCCGGTGCATTTTGGCTGGGCCCTGCCAGCTGCAGCATCATGGCTGTGTTAAATAAGAGCCCTCCGATGCCTTATGAGGGCTCTGAAACCACTTAAACTGCCCAGTGTGAGTAGAGGTACGTTCTTTTTTTGTGTGATGGAGAAACAAAGGCGTCGCGACAGCCCGCCCAGCGCCAGGGGCGGAGCGCCGGGCCGAGGGGAGGGGCTCGCGCTGCCGCTGGAGCGGGCTCTGCCGCTGAGCGCGCGCGACCTGGAGAGCGGCTCCTAACACGCCCTCTTGGGTCCGTTCGGCACATCTCCTCTAGGCAGAGCCTGACAACCGTGGGTTTTGAACCTTCATTGGTTCCCCAAGACTTCAGCCGGGTGGCTTGCTGTGGATGAATCCTTCAGCCATGTGTTGAAAATATACTGGTGGCTAAATGTCATTACTCACGTTTTTAAATGTTTTATTGTGGTAAAACATACATAACATGAAAGTTACCATTTTAAAAATTTTAAGTGTACAATTAAGTTGTATTAAGGACATTTACCATGTTATGTAAATATGACCCCTCTCTGTCTCTAGAACTTTTTCATCTCCTCCAACTGAAACCATTTAAACGCTCACTGCCCAGTCCGGCTCCCCCAGACCCTGGGAACGTCTATTCTGCTGTCTGTCTCTAGGAATTTGCCTCTTCTAGTACCCAATGTAAGTGGAATCGTACAATATTTTCCTTTTGTGTGTGGTTTATTTCACTTAACAGTGTTTCCAAGGTCTATCCATGTTATAGCGTGTGTCAGAGTTTCCTTCCTTTTACAGCTGAATAACATTCTGTTGTATGTATATAGTATGTTGTGTTTATCCGTTAATCCCCTAATACACATTTGGGTTGGTCCCACCTTTTAGCTATTGTAAATAATGCTGCTTTGAAATTTCGTGTGCAAAGTATCTGATTTTCTGCTTTCAGTCTCTATGGAAAACAGTTCTTCAAAAAGTTGAACATAGAATTACCATATGATTCAACAATTCCACTCCTAGATCTATACTTTAACAGTTATTTTGCATTCCTCCCAGCAATTCACAAGGTTTCCCGTCTCTCCGTATCCTCACCAACACTTGTTATTGTCTGTTTTTGTTTTTGTTTTTGTTTTTTGACAGCAGCAGTCCTAAAGAGTGTGAAGTGGTATCTCACTGAGGTTTTGATTTGCATTTCCCTCATGATTAGTAACACTGGGCGTTTTTTCATGTGCTTATTGGCCATTTGTGTATCTTCTTTGGAGAAATGTCTGTCTATGTCCTATGTCTACTTTTGAACTGAGTTGTTTGGTTTTTTGTTGTTGAGTTATAAGTGTTCTTTTTACATTCTGGATATTAATCCCCTATCAGATACATGATTTGCAAACATTTTCTCTCATTCTGAGAATTGTCCCTTATATTTTTGAGTCTTTGAAATTTTATTCTCCTTTTGGAAGTTTCCTTCACCCACTGCTTACTAGCTTTCCATATATGCATTCTATTCATGAATTCATTCACCTAACAAATGTTCCAGTGCATTTCCTGTGCCATGCTCTAGAGGCATGATCACAGAAGGGACTATCCCTGCCCTGGAGGAGATTCCAATCTAGAAGGGAGGTGAACCAAAAGTTAATAAATAAGCGATTCAGTCCATGACTGTAGATTTTGGCAAGTGCTGTGCAGGAGAGCAAGAGCCTCTAATGTCATTTGGGGGATAAAAAAGTTGCTGAGAAGGTGGCAGTTAAACTGGGATTTGACAAGTGATAGGGCCTGGTTAGAAGAGACTGATTTGGCAGAGAGAACGCAGCTTTGAGGTCGGGAGACTCCAAAGGCAGGAGTGGCAGCTCCCAGACCAGATGGATGGATGGATGAAAACCACCGAAAGCTCAAAGTGCAGTGACCCGTGGTCCACTTATACCTTTCAAAAAGTATTCTTGCTTCTGTGTTTGGAATGGTTTGATAAGGAGTCTTCCTTCCTCCGCCGACCCCATCCAACATCCACCACATTCTGCCTTGTACCCGCAGGCTCCGCTCTGGCCCAGGTTCCATTCCCTCTGTCATATGATGAATGCAGGTCATCTCCCTGGCTATATTCTTGTCCTTTGCCTGGTCATTCTCACCACAGTCATAATGATCTTTTTTCCTGCTAACAGCTTTACTGAGATATAATTCACATACCATTCAATTTTTTTTTTAGTATATCCACAGTTGTGCAACCATCACCACATTGTAAGTTTAGAATATTTTCATCACCCACAAAAAGAAACCCTTTACCCATTATCCAGAGTCATCTTTCAGAACTTCAAGTTGAGAGGGGAGGGAATAGCTCAGCGGTAGAGTACATGCTTAGCATGCATGAGGCCCTGGGTTCAATCCCCAGCACCTCAATAAATAAACAAACAAACAAACCTAACTACCTCCCCCCCAAAAAAAACAAAAAACATTATTTTTTTAAACTGCAAATCATATCACATAACTCCCCTGCTTTAAGTCTTCAGTGGCTCTCACTGCACTTCAAACTAAATCATTTCTTTGCTGTGACCTTCAGGGTCCTGCGTGATGTGATACAGTGTCCCTCCTCATCACCTCATTACTTCTCCACCCCCTTCTCTACGTTGCAGCCACACTGACCTCCTTTCTGCTCTTTTCCTGGAGCACTGTCCTCAAATGTTCATCCTCACTAGCTCCTTCTTCAGGTCTTTCTCTATCAACTTCCTCTATTCATTTCCTTCACAGTGTTTCTACACTTTATGATTATCTTGTTTGTTGATGTGATTACTTTTTACTGCCTGTTCCCCACACTGGAATGTTGGTTACAGTGCTGACACTGGAGTGCCTGGCCTGTAGGAGGTATCAACAAGTTAAGTGTTGAATGAAAAAAGGATTAAGGAAAGCAGGGAGAAGGACATTGGAAAGTCAATGCACTGGAGTGGATGAAGATGGGGAGAGCTGGAGGCAGGCAGAAAGGAAGGAGCTTATCAGTAGATCCATTTGGATCACGTTAAATTTGAAATGCCTCCAAGATATTCAAGTGGAGGTGTCATAGAAGCACCTGGAGTTTTATGAGTTTAAAGCTGAAAAGAGTAGTCTAGGCTGGATATAAAATCTGCTGTCACTGAATACAGATGATATTTAAAGCCTTAGAGATGAATAAAGGGGCTCACCTTTAAGCAGAGGCTCTTAGGGAATCCTACACCAGTTACCGTACACATTACAGATTAGGGGTTTATGTCAATGAAAGAATGAGCAACTAAATGAATGAATGAATGAATGAACGAATGGGAAAAAAAAGCAAAGGAGGCTGAAAAGAAGTGGCCAGAGAGATGGGCAAAGCCTGGGAAGCATTAAGGTGACAAAGGAAATAAGAGGACGGGGTTTCAGGTGAAAGAGTATAGTGAACAGGATCAAATTATGGTGAGAGGGCTCAGAAGATAGCCACCCTGAGGCCCTGGAATCTGGCAACATGGAGATGTCTGAGGCCTTTAGTAAGAGCAGTTTAGGTTGAGCAGGAGGGGTGGCAGCCAGACTAGAAGCGCTGAGAAGATTAAGGGATGGCAAGTGCAGTCCCAGCACACCCTTCTTAGCATGTACTATAATAGACGGGTGTTGATTTAAGCCACTAAATTTGTGGTAATTTGTTATAGCAGTAACAGGAAACTAATAGGGGTTTATTCCAGGAAATTAAAAGGATCGTTCATTTTCTCCCAAATTAAGAAAAATCATATGATGACATAGATTCATAGACACTCAACAGGTAGAATTGATGGATAGGTCTCTATCCCTAATAAAATCATAAGTTAAATAGGAATTGGAGGCAAATACTTAAATATGATAAGGACTTTTTACCAAACCCTAAAAGGATAAAGCAAACTACATGGAAATATCAAAGTAGTTTCCACTAAAACCTGGATCAAGACAAGGATGCCCATTAGTTTTTAAGGTTGTGTTAGAGTGGGTGGAGGGTATAGCTCAGTGGTTAGAGTATATGCTTAGCATGCAGGAGGTCCTGGGTTCAATCCCCAGTACCTCCGTTAAGATAACTAAATAAATAAACTTAATTACCTTCCCCACCCTGCTACCCCACCATCCTACTGGGAAAAAAAATTGTGTTGGAGCCTCTAGCTAGACAGTACAATCTGAATTGGTTTAAAGTCTTAACCAGAAGGAAAAACAAATGCCTGAGTAGATCTCAGAATACTGGGAATGAAAGACTGGTGGAGGAGTGAACTGGCCAAGAAATAGACAAGAAGAATTCAGAACTAGCTGAGTAGATAAATACTGGAAATTAACATATGGCTAAGATAGCATTTCTGTTGAGTAGGATAAGAGATGACTAATTTGATGAATGGTGCTGGTAGTATTGGCCATGCTTACGGGGAAAAGAAATAAAAGCTGGACTCCAACCCAGTGGTTCTCATCCAGGGAGTACTTTGCCCCCAAATGGACATTTGGCAATGTCTGGAGACATTCTGGTTGTCACAGCTGGGAAGTGCTATTGCCATGTAGTGAGGGGAGGCCAGGCATGCTGCTAAACACCCTACAATGCACAGGACAGCCGCCATGACAAAAACGTATCTGACCCCAAGTGTCAACAGTGCCGTGGTTGGGACGTATTAAATATTTCATAATAAATAAATATAAAACAAGATAGCAGAAGAAAAAAAAGAATATTTATATAACTTTGGGATGGGAAAAAGACCTTCCTAAGTAAGTCTGGAAATCAAGAAGCCAAAAAGAATAGGATATATTTAACTACACACAAATTTTAAGTTTTCCTAGAAAAACACATAATAAGGTATATAAGCAAGTGACAGGCTATAATGGTAATGAATCTGAAAAAAAAATATATATATATATGTATGTATATGTGTAACTGAATCACTTTGCTGTGCTCCTGAAACTAACATTGTAAATCGACTACACTTCAATTAAAAAATAGGAAATAAAATTTTTTTCTAATATTTCATAATAAATAAATGTAAAACAAGATAGCAGAAGAGAGGGGAGGATATAGCTCAGTGGTAGAGCATGTACTTAGTATACAGAAGGTCCTGGGTTCATCCCCAGTACCTCCATTAAATAAATAAGTAAATAAACATAATTAACGTCTCCCTCCAAAAAAAGTTAAAATAAAAATTTTTTAAAAGATAGCAGAAGAAAAAACCAAGAATATTTATATAACTTTGGGGTGGGAAAAAACCTCCCTAAATAAGTCTAGAAACCAAGAAGCCAAAAAGAATAGGATATATTTAACTGCACGCAAATTTTAAGTTTTCCTAGAAAAACACATAATAAAATATATAAGCAAGTGATAGGCTGAGAAAATATGTATAAAATATGTGAAAGACAAAGAGTCGATAGCCATAATGTACAATTGTACCTACAATTTTTAACAGAGCAGTAAGAAAACAGGATGTATAAATGGTAAAGCTTATGAATGAGAGTTCAACTTCACAAGCAGAGAAACGCAAATCACAGCAGCAGTAGAATTGACTAAAATTAAAGAGCAGGTCGTGTCCCAAATCCTTTATCCCCAGTCCAAAATTCATAAAGTCCTGGAAACCAGAAAGATGTCTTGACTTTGAGGCCAGTTCTTTTAGCAGCAAGACTTAACCTGAGCTAATATGAGGCTCTTTGCAGTCTTGACTCATCTTGCTTGGTGAGATTATTTTTAATATCTGCAGCGGAACCATGAATTAATGTGTTTGATTAAGAGATTCTGCCTCAGAGCCTGCTGGGTTCTGAAAATCCAGAGAAGTCTGCATTCAAAACAAGGATTTTTGAATCAGAACTTACAGATCTATAATCTCCAGGCTGGCAAGAATGCAGAGTAAGAGAAGCACGCATGGACCGATTGTCAAACATTAAAACAACCTTGCATCTCTGGGATAAATCCTACTTGGTCATGATGTATCATGTTTTTATATAATGCTGGATTTGATTTGTCGATATTTTATTAAGGATATGTAAGTCTGTATTCTTGAGGACTATTGGTCTGCAATTTTCTGTTCATAATGACTTCACAGGTTTCGTCCTAGGTAATGCTGGCCTTAGAAAAGGAACTGAGACATCAGTGTACCTCCCTCCTCTATCTTCTCCAAGTGTTTGTGTGAGACTGGTGATTATCTCTGCTTGATACAATTGACCAGTGAAACCATCTGAGCCTGGATTTTTCTTTTGGGGAATGTTTGAATAACAAAATCAATTTTTTAACCTGTGTTTCTTTTTTAAAAATAAGCCTCACGGCAACTACCTTTCCCTCCCCTGGGCCTGTCCACAGACAGAGCTTGGTCACATTCTCAGCCCCAGCCAGCCTCGGGCAGGGTGCTGGCTTGGCCATAATTAACTCAGATGAGTCAGGATTTATCCCTGAACCTGGATAAGGGGCATCTTCTCCAAGAGAGGAACCAGACAGTCATAATTCTGTTGGCACCCCAATCCAAAAATGGGCAGAAGACCTAAACAAGCAATTCTCCAAGGAAGACATACAAATGATCAAAAAGCACATGAAAAAATGCTCAATATCACTAATTATCAGAGAAATGCAAATCAAAACTACAATGAGGTATCACCTCACACCAGTCAGAATGGCCGTCATTCAAAAATCCAAACATGACAAATGCTGGAGAGGCTGTGGAGAAAGGGGAACCCTCCTTCACTGCTGGTGGGAATGCAGTTTGGTGCAGCGACTATGGAAAACAGTGTGGAGATTCCTCAAAAGACATATGGAATAGACTTACCATATGACCCAGGAATCCCACTCCTGGGCTTGTATCCAGAAGGAAATCTACTTCAGGATGACACCTGCACTCCAATGTTCATAGCAGCACTATTTACAATAGCCAAAACATGGAAACAGGCTAAATGTCCATCAATAGGTGACTGGATAAAGAAGATGTGGTATATTTATACAATGGAATGCTACTCAGCCATAAAAACCGACAACATAACGCCATTTGCAGCAACATGGATGCTCCTAGAGAATGTCATTCTAAGTGAAGTAAGCCAGAAAGAGAAAGAAAAATACCATATGAGATCGCTCATATGTGGAATCTAAAGACTCATGGACAGAGAATACAGACTTGTGGTTACCAGGGGGGTAGAGGGTGGGAAGGGATAGACTGGGATTTCAAAATTGTAGAATAGATAAACAAGATTACACTGTATAGCACAGGGAAATATACACAAAATGTTATGATAAATCACAGAGAAAAAAATGTGACAATGAGTGTGTATATGTCCATGAATGACTGAAAAATTGTGCTGAACACTGGAATTTGACACAACATTGTAAAATGATTATAAATCAATAAAAAATGTTAAAAAAAATAATAAATAAAAAAAATAATTCTGTTGGCAAATAAGCAGGGAATGGAGATTATGCAGGCAATCCTGTCTGCTACAGAATGAGGAGGGGGAAAGGAAGAAAATTTGAAAGACCAGGGAATTACCCGAAAGACTAAATTAAATCCAGAGAGACTGTCACCATTAAAAAGCAAGTTTGCTCTGTTTTCCTTCAGTAGTTATGGGGCTCAGAAAAGGACATGCTGGCTACTTAAAATAGCCAAGACATGGAAACAGCCTAAATGTCCATCAACAGATGACTAGTTAAAGAAGATGTGGTATATTTATACAATGGAATACTACGCAGCCATAAAAGCTGACAACATAACGCCATTTGCAGCAACATGGATGCTCCTGGAGAATGTCATTCTAAGTGAAGTAAGCCAGAAAGAGAAAGAAAAATACTGTATGAGATCGCTTATATGTGGAATCTAAAAAACAAAAACAAAAGCAAAAACAAAAAAAACAAAGCATAAATACAAAAGAGAAATAGACTCATAGACATAGAATACAAACTTGTGGTTGCCAAGGGGGCGGAGGGTGGGAAGGGATAGACAGGATATCAAAATTGTAGACCAGATAAACAAGATTTTACTGTATAGCACAGGGAAATAAACACAAGATCTTATGGTAGCTCACAGAGAAAAAATGTGACAATGAATATATATATGTTCATGTATAACTGAAAAATTGTGCTCTACACTGGAATTTGACACAACATTGTAAAATGATTATAAATCAATAAAAAATGTTAAGAAAAGAAAAGGATGTGCTGGGATTTGAGGATATTTTGACCTGCCATCTACTGTTCAAGAATGAATTCTGGATTCTCAGGGCTCACAGTCTCAAGGGAAATAATCTGCCTGCTGGCTACTTTGTACTGTTTTGCTTCAGAAAGGATTTAGGATGCATTAGTCAAGATGTGCGAGGTTATCCTGCAATAACAACCCCAAATCTCAGTGGCTTAACGGAAAAAAAGTTCATTTCTCACTGCCCATACTACATGTCCGTCTTAGGTTAAGGGGGTTCTGCCTTTCAAGGACTCAGGCTGCTGGAGCCTCCACCCTTCAGAACCACCACTCTGGCCCTTAGAGGCTTCTGCCCAGATATAACACGTAGACTTCTGCCAACAGTTCATTAACCAAATAAGTCACATGGCCAAACCTTTCCTCAGGAGGCCAGTGTGACAGAGTCTTGCCCACCATCCAGTTATACAAAGGGTTAAGTTACAACCACTGTGGTCACCCACTGACAGTGAGCCCTGAGGAGAATTTAGGAGGGAGAAAAACAGGATGAAGCAATCTGTGTTTTGGATATAGGGCCCCTAGACAGTTAAGATGCCTATCTAAGCAAGAATTTCAGTGACCCTGGTTTCTTGCACCTTCCCATACATAGAAAAGCACTAAAATCATTAACTTGAGATGTCCATTCTTTGTGATTAGCCGTAATCTTTTACCAAAATGTATGCATGTCTTTATTTCCCAGCCAGAAAAATTCATATGTACACTGGCTCCTCCTCCACCTCTTTAGAGCAGTTCCTCAGAGCTATCTGAGAAGCTGTCTGCCAGGCTGTAGTCCACTGGGTGTGTAGACCTTATTCACTAAGGTCCCTGAATTAAACTGAAACTCATTGCTCTTGCATTTTCTGTGTGCGTGTGTGTGTGTTTCTTTCAGTTGACACCTGGAAATGAAATATTATGGGTCTGGAAGGAGAAGAACCAGAAATACCAGTGAACAGGAGGGCTGACCACACTAGGTGGGGTGTTCATGCCTATAAACACACATGGAAGACGAAACGCCTCTTGCAGCAAAAAACAGAGCACCTGCTTGGTGGCACTGCTGAGTTTCATTTAGCCTTTGAAGGAGTCACCTCAGTCAATTCCCGGCCCCAATCAATCAATGAGGCAGGAGACACGGCAGCACCCAGAGACCATGGCCTTGTCAATAACACCCACACGACGCCAAAGTCCTCGTGTTTCTCACTTTCCAGACCACCCGCCTTGGTTCTCCCCATTCAGGGCTGAGTCTGCCAACTGATAAAGACCTAGTGTTTTGGTCCCAAAATTAGACACATAATTGTTTTAAAGTTGAGTTATTCCTGAGTCAAAGGAGTCTGAGAAACATGAGACTTCCCTATGACTCTGGGCTAGTATAACAGAAAAAACAAGTCCACAGTCAGGCCCTGGGGCCAGGCAAAGTCACCTGGGATGGCATGACCGGGAGTGGGCTGGGGGTTTCCAACATTTGAGGCAGAGCCACCAGCTAGAGGGCCGGGCTTGAGGAGTGGAGGGAGGCGATGAAAATTCAGGCAGCCGGGTTCAAAGACCGTTTCAGGGCCAGAACGCATTGCATTGCTGGGTGCTTGCTTCACCATCTCCGTCTCACTGGGGCCCCGCAGCAGTCCCAGATCTCCAAGAAACAGGCTCAGAGATGTGCATAGTCAGAGATCCAGCGAGTAGGTGGAGTGGAACTAGACTCCAGGCCATGTCCAAATCCAGTGCCCCTTCCACCACTCCAGCAAGTGGAGAGCCAAGGGCACCTGGCCACAAGGAACACTAGCTCCAGGGAAGGTCTGACTGCACCCCAGGACTGCAGTGGGGGAGAAGCCTCAGGCTTCTGGCAGATACCAGGGAGAGGAGTCGCCCAGAATCTCAAAGCAGTCTCAGGAGCAGGAATCTGCAAACCAATCCGGAGCCCTACCCAGCGCCAGGAAGGTGCCGCCCCTCCAAGAGGCACAGCCCACTCCAGACTCCGTGCAACCAGCAGGGGGTGCCCGCTCCCCATCCTCCCGCCGAGCTCTGGGGAAGCCCGCAGGTGGGCTGGGCCAGGAACAAGGTTCAGCCCAGGGAAGTCCTTTCCTTGCTAGTGCTTTGAAAGTGGCTGGACACTATTATCATCAGTTCTCACTGTGGGATTGCACTTGGGCAGGATAAGGACTTCTGCTTTTCATATTAAACCCTGCTCTTTAAATACTAAAGTACTGTTTGACACATTTATAAGCTGATACAATTTCAATAGAGTGCATGTTCTGTATCTGACTTGGCCTGGGTTCCCCTGAAAGCAGAGCCTCTGGGGAGCTGATTTAGGAGGTGACGGTGGTGACGAGCAGAGGAGAGAGGGCAAACATAACCCCTCGTTCCCGAACTCGCCCCCCACTCAGTCTTCCAGGACATTCTGAGGCACATTATGAAATGTCTCCAAAGTATCCTTCTGGGAAGGAGAGGAGTTTATCCATTGGCTCCTGACCCCTTCCTCCAGCACATGCCTAAAGGGAGATTCTGCCCAGGGTGGTCTCCCCGTGGGGGCCGGAATAAGGGGGAGTGAGTAAGAGAGTTTGAACTGGTGCACGACCTCAACCCCAGCCAAGAAAGGGACCAAAAGGAAACAAGAGGACTCTAAGGAAACCACCCACAATTACTAACAGGTTCTTCATCTCCGGGCTATTTATACAAGGGGAAGTTGATGTGTGTTTGGGAGGGATTCTGGGAAGACTGATTGCTTGGTTAAAGGACAAAGGCACATGCAGTTTTGCTATGTGTCAAATCTTCATACTCAGAAGGTTGTACCATTTTGCATTTCCCCCAAGGACTTGTGTGAGTACCTGCTTCTCCACAGTCTTGCCAATGGTGTATGTTGCAAAAACTTGGGTTTTTGCTGATCTGACAGGTGAGAAATGACTTAGTACACTTTCATTTTGCATTTATTTTATGAGCAAGATTAAGCACTCGGCTTATGCACAAGGGTTTCCACGGCGCTAGGCTTTTCCTTGCAATATTAATTCTGTTAGCTAATTACAGGAAAGGCAAAACCACAGTGAGAGACCACGTCACAGCCATTAGGAGTGCTACTATTAAACAAAACAAAACAAAACAAAAACAAAAACAAAAACACACAAAATAACTAGTATTGGCAAGGATGCAGAGAAACTGGAGCCCTCGTGCTGTGTTGGTGGGAATGTAAAATGATACAGCCACTATGGAAAAACAGTACAGTGCTTCTTTAAAAAGGTTTAGCATAGGATTACCATACAATCTAGTAATTCCACTGGGGGTGTACCTCAAAGAATTGGAAGCAGAGTCTCAGAGATATTTGCACACCCAAGTTTCACAGCAGCATTATTCACAATAGCCAAAAGGAAGAAGCAACCCACATGTCCACTGACAGATGAATGGATAAATAAAACGTGGTGTAGCCATACAACAGAATACTATTCAATCTTAAAAAGCAAGGAAATTCTGGCACATGCTGAAACATAGAGATGACTCTTGAGGACATGATGCTACGCGAAATCAGCCAGTCACAAAAGGACAAACACTGTACGATTCCACTTACGTGAGGTACTTAGTCAAATTCATAGAAACAGAAAGCAGAGTGGTGATCACCCAGGGAGGCAGAGATGGAGAGTTGTTGTCTAATGGGGACAGAATTTCAGTTTTGCAAGAATGAAGAGAGGTTCTGGAAACGGATGGTGGCTATGGTTGCACAAGAAGGTGAATGTACTTCTTGCCACTAAATTGTACCCTTAAAAATGGTTAAGATGATAAATTGTATGTGTATTTCATCACAATTTTTAGAAAGACAAGAAGCAATCCAAACATTGAATATATGGTGGAATAGATCATGCTACACTCACCCAGTAGAATATATTGCAGCTAAAAAAAAAAAAAAGGAATGGAGTATCCCGCTGAAGTGTGACATCCAGGATATGTCATTAAGTGAAGAAAGCAAGGGTGTTGGGCTGCAACCCACAGGTTTGCAAGCCTTGTAACTGCCCAGCTGCGAGACCAAAGAGTGAGCCTGGAGATGGAGCTGGAGACAGCAATGGAGACGTCAGCGGTTTATTGGATAGGGGAGCTTGCGAGTCCGAAGCAAAGTCCTGGAGCGACAGCCCACCATATAGGGCAGATGGCAAGCAGGACACAGCAGCAGTCCTTGCTACTCTGGGGAGAAGGAGGGTACCACTTATATGGGGAACTGACATCAGGTTGGCTCGTCAGTTACCAGGGAAACCAGCAGGTGGGGCAGGGGCAAGCGTGGAGGCAGTTACTGATGAAGCCCTATGGTTAAGAGGATTGGGTAGTCATGTGAGCAGGGCACAGGTGAAGCAGCGACCAGTCGAGCAGGGAACATACGGAGAACAAGAGAACGGCCACCTTGAGTTGGCCTGAGCATACAAAGCAGTTGTGCAGGTTTTATAACAGGCTGCAGTGTCTGAGAAAGGGAGGAAATTAAAAAGCATGTGCTTCTATTTTCAAATAGAGACAATGGAAGGATATTTAAAAATTTAATATAAACATCTACCTCGATGGGGAGGAAGGATCAGGATAAAAGGGACAGGGGTGCAGCTAGACACATCTGTACTTACCTTGCTTTCTAGTTTTGTCTTTGGAAACATGTAAATGCACACTTTTTTTAAAACAATTTTATCAATACAGAGTTAGTTGGATTGATGTCTCCTGTGGTCTTAGCAGCACAGCCTGAGAGGACTATGGATGGTGATTTGGGGAGGGGGGACAATTCGATTTATTTATTTATTTTAATGGAGGTACTGGGGATTGAACCCAGGACCTTGTGCATGCTAAGCATGCGCTCTACCACTGAGCTCTACCCTCCCTGACTCAGACTCCTTCTTTAAACTCAGCCAGGGCAATTCTGGCATCTCCAGCTCACTGACCAAGGGCCCCCATCGTGGCCAAGCTTCCAGAGTCATCTGGTAGCACATTAGGACAAACTCCGGGTGTTCTTGGCAGGACCCTCAGTCTTGAGTCATGGGAAATATTCCCATAGCAATCAACTTCCTACCCAGTTTTCTATACCCCACCCCTATCAGTCCCCCCAGAGGTCCTGCTATCGGACAGGTCCTGCATCCTTTTGGGTCCTCAAGCTCTTTCCTCCTAGACTAGGGACTGTGTTCACTGCTTAGGCTATGGGAGTAACTCATCCTAGTTACTGGTCTAGAGGCAGTAAGAGGTGGGTCTTCAGAAGGTTAGCATTATTCTATGACGCCCGTGTCAGGTGAGAGTCTTTGCATTGTCTCCAGGAAAAGTAACGCTATTCTTTTCTATCAAGGGAAGGAGGCAGCTGCTGCTGGTCTGAAGAATTCAGGGGCTCTGGGTGCTCAGGGTTCCTAGGTATAGCCACCCAAACAGCCCCACGCCAAGCCCTATGGTCCCATTCCTTCCGTTTAAAAGCCACAACTTCAGTTCAGGAAAATCGTCAAGGACGCACAGGTCTCCTCTGCAGCTCTGCTGCCTTCAGGATTAAATCCTGGGCCTCGTTTTCAGCACACTCTGTTTGCTGGCCGCAGAAGTGAGCATTTCTTTATATGTTGTCTTCGAAGACTTTCTGGCTTACACATCATGCCATGAGTCGTGTGGGAGAAGAGCCTTTCATTCTTTCTTCAGGGCTTCTAAGGCAGTTCAGAAAAGTTAACCACCTCCATAAGCCTTGTAATTACAGCTGCTTTCATATCTTTTGGCCAAAGGACTTGGCAACACTAGAGGTCAGGAGCATCCCTGAAAAGAGCAAGCTGGGGGAACTGCAGGGGAGAAACCCAGACCTGAGGGGAATTCAGAGTAAAGAAGGAGGGGAGGAATGAAGACAGTGAGTATAAGCAACTTTTTGGAGTTTAGTTATAAAAAGAAGCAGAGAATCTGGGAAGTGACTGGAAGGTAACGTAGGGTCAAGAAAGGACTTTTTTCCAAGATGGGAGACCTACCAGGAGCTCTACTTCCATTTCCCTTCATCTCCCTTCTTGCTGCAGACCCATCTACAGCCTTTTTGACCTCCGTCCTCAAGCCCCAAAATATTTTTGCAAAGCTCTGTTCGCCAGAAGGTTCTGAGCTGTAGAAGGTGAAAGCCACAAAGAGTCTTTTGTTCCTGCTTTCCGCTCTGTCACATCCTCCCCGTGGGGCAACGAGCTTGCTGCCTCAGTCAGGAGGCAAAATTCCAGAGCCGAGAGAACAAAGACATACCTCAAAATATCATCCTGCCCCATTTAATTTGGGTCTTTTATCCACTTTGATGTCCCTCCCTAAACATGGGGCTCCCTGTCTGCTGCTGATCTGGCAGGGCAGTTACTTTTCTCTGTATCAGAACTGTTTGTTTGCAGGTGCCCAGACCAAGGCAACAGTCCCTAAACTTTAGGCACTCTTGGATCACCTTTATGATTTTTGCTATCTCCCCATACCGTATAGTTTTTATGTTTTAATATAAAGGACTTTCTTCCTTAAAACAATTTTTTTACTGTGGTAAAATTCACATAACATAAAATTGACTACTCTGAAGTGTACACTTCAGTGGCTTTTGGAGCATTCACATTGTGCAACCAACACCACTAGAGTTGCAAAAGAGTTTTCATCAACCCCCAAGGAAACCCTGTTCCTGTTAATTAGTCTCTCCCTCTTCCCTACTCCCCCAGCTCCTGGTAACCACCAATCTGCTTTCTGGCTCTATGAATGTGTGGTCTTTTGCATCTGACTTCTTTCACTTAGCGTAATTTCTCCATCAGTGACTTCTGTGTTTTTTCCTAGTGTATTGTTTCCTTCTCATTTCCTTTTCTGTATATGATTTATTTTCTTAGTCATTCTAAACGGAAATTTTATTTCACTATTACAACTATTTAAACTATTTTAATCTATGTTAATATAAATACAGAACTATTAAGACACAAAAGAGCACTGCTCAAAAGAAAAGTTTTTAAGCTTCGTGTTTAATGATATGTTCTGTGCTGTTTTGCTGATTTAATGAATAAGGCCGCATTTTTATACAGGGTAGTGGTTTAGTAATCCCTAGTCCCTCTCCTGAAAGCGAGGTAGGCTGAGGCAGGACACCAACTTCGGTCACAGGTTTCACAGGGCTCTAGGAAAATGGGTAATCCTATCGGACTCAAGTTTCACTGTATGCTGAAATGGCCTGTCCACATTCCAGGGAAAGGTTACAGACTGCAAGGATCAGTGGCATCACCTTTCCTGTGCAGCCACATCACTGATAGGACCCAAGGTATCTTATATAACACCTTGGGGGTGGGGAGCTGGTTCCCCATATCCCAGGAGAGAACACTGATCTAGGAGGGGTCTAGAAGGAGATCCCGATCAGACACCTGCAGGAGAAAAGGAATGAAGCTGATCAGGAGGTGACAGCCAAAATTCAGGCAACTGCTGCTGGAAACAACAAAGGTCCAGAGCGGCTGACTTCTGGTTTTTCAAGAGAACACTGAAAACTTGGATTCTTAATGTTAAATCTCCAAATTCTTGAATGTTGGCAACTAAATGCAAAATTGCAAAATAACGTGGGTCAAGCAAATCCTATCTGTGCACAGGATTAGCCCTGGAGAGTGCTTGTTTTGCACCCCGGGTCGGACAGACCTTGATTCTACACTGAGGAAAAGGAAGCCTGTAAAGAGAAGCGACTCGCCAAAAGCCGCACAGCCAAGAGGGGGAGGCAGAGCCCAAAGTTTCGAGGAAGCTTTCGGGGAAGTTCCTAGGTTGTAAAACACACCTTATCCTGGACTCAGGCTGAAACCCCTCCCGCGAGCTCAAGAACTAGAGCGCCCAGTGCAAGGACCCACCCCGCCCGCCTCACAGCGCCCTCCATTCCTGAGCGCCGGCTTCCTCGCCTCCGGACTTTGCCCTCCGTCCCGCGGGCCAAGGATGCCGCTGCTGCCACTGCCTGTCATCGCCGGCCATCCCCGTCCCCCGGGCACTGGCTGCTGCAGCCTGGTTCCCACTCCGCGTTCCCAGCGGGCCGCAAACAGATCTTCCCCCACGGCCCCATCCCATCGCTCCCTCCCGAGACGGGCAGAGTCGTCCGCCCACCCCGGGCCGGGAGTGAGGGTCCCCACGGGCGCGCAGCGCGCCGCACACCCGCCCCGAGCCCAGTGCGGGCCGGACCCGCGCGGGGCCGCACCACCGCGCCCGGCCCGCGGCGACGAGCGAGGTGCGCGTGCGCCCCACGGTTTATTGCGTCACCGCGGCTCGGGGGCGCGCGGCGGGATCGAAAGCACGCCGCCCGCGCCTTCGCGCTTGCGCGCCTTCTTCGGCCAGGGGCGCGCCGCGGCCGCGGGGTCCAGCTTCTTCTCCAGCAGGTGCAGGCGCGCCGTGGTCTCCGTCAGCATGTCCATGAGCAGTTCCTGCTGCAGCTTTAGGTAGTTGTTCTCCTCCAGCAGCACCTGGCTCTTGACCCGCTGCACCTGCGCCTTCCAGCCCGAGGTGGCCGGCGAGGGCAGCGGCGGCTGCGACCTCGCGGTCTGGCCCTCGGCGGCCCAGCGCCCGCCGAGGAACACGAAGGTTTCGTCGCCGAGGCGCGTGCGCGGCGCGCCGTAGCTGAGGCCCAGCTCCGCCTGGCGCGTCCGGTGGTCCAGCAGGTAGAAGGTGGACATGGAGGAGATGCGGCGCAGCGGCGGGCGCCGTGGCGAGAAGCGCCGCGAGAAGTGGTCGGCCCAGAACTGCCGCAGCTGTTCCCACAGGCGGCTGGCGTGGCCCGAGGCCAGACACCGGAAAGCCTCCAGGGCGAGGGCTGGGTCGGCCTCGTCGGGCTCGTGGATGCCTGGAGCAGAGCCGTGAGGAGGCGGGCCACCCGGGCTGCGCCCTTGCCTCGGGAGCCCGGCTGTCCGGGATGATGAAGGCGAGCCAGGGGCACTGCTGGGGAGCAAGAGTCCGGGTGAGCATCCTGCTGGGACAGGCTGCCCTCTCAAACCGCGAGGCCCGGTGGGCAGGGCTCAGGACTGCGCGCACGAGGCTAACCAGTTGCTGGCCTCCGAGGAGCCAGTCCCTGCACACTCGAATTAACAGGAGTCTCCCCTAAACCACCTCCCCCAAAGATCACTCTGTGTCAGGCCTTGGGGATAGATGTACAGGTGAAGGACCAGAACCCTGCTCTGAGTGCTGGGTGACTGCCGGAAGGAGTTAGGGGCCAGGGAGAAGGGAATGATAGCAGAGACAAGTAGGTACTTTAAAAACGCACAGGAATTTGACAGGTAGATTGGGGGTGGGATAAGGGAGAGCCTCTAGGCAGAGTGAAGAGGTAGGCAAGCATCGCACGTGAAGAAGAGCTTGGGGTGGGGTTAGTATAAGGTATCCAGCTGGGAATAGCAGAAGAGGAAGCTGGAAAGGGGGACGAGGGCACTATGAGGGCCCCGTATAGGCAGGCTTAAAAGTTTAGCCCTCCTTCTGTGGGTGACAGGGCGCTACTCAAGGACTGCAAAGACAGGCTAGATTTGCATTCTGAAAGTGTATCTGGTGGGATGTCTGGACTATCCAGCAGCATTACTGCCCTCCTCATGAACTTATTTTACAACCTTGAACTGTCACCTGTTCTGTGCCAGGCCCTCGTCTGGGCAGAGGGTCTCAGCACAGCCTGTGCCTACCCTCGGGATGCTCCTGCTACAGCTGGGAAGCCAGATATGTGTGTGTAGATCAGCCTAGGGGCCTGTTGCATAGGCTAGGACCTGTGCTTATGGCTTGTGCTGACGGGTGGTGCAGACTAGACACGGCTTTTGTCCCAGGTGGACTGCATGCTTAAAGAAACTAAAGTCCAAATAACAGATATGTCCCATTCTCTTTCTCCCCCCACTCCTGTAAGTGACTGGTGAGAAAGAGGATTGTACGCTTGCTTTCAAATTCCTCTTCTCATGGAGAGTAAAAATGGAAAGAACCCTGGGGCAGAGTCCCCTCTGTCATGCCTCCGTTAATTCAACACACACTTATTCCTCACACATAGCTGGGCAGTTCTGCCCCTAGATCTGGCTCAGGGATATGTCTCTGGAAGACCACACAGAGTCCAAGAGGTGCAACTAAGCCCACCCCTGAGGTTGCATGTTTCCACAGGCCCCTTCCCCGATAATCCTCACATATTGTGCCTCACCTGGAGGATGTATTGGAGATGCCAAGCTGCTGTCCCAGGCCTGGCCCCATCTCTGAACCACTCAGTTGCTGTTTACCAGCTATGACTCACAATGCCTCTAGGCCAGGTCAGCTAAGCTATAAAACAGACCTCTGGGCTCTCCCCGGTATTCATTCAGCATACTTACTGAGAACCTACTGAGTTCTAGGCTCTGTTCTAGGGAGGTGGCGAAGACAGTCCCTCATCAAGCTACCGTTTTTGGCGGGAGAAGGTCATAAACAGAGCCTGAGACAGGAATTTGTTCTAGGAGAGTGAACAGAATAGTCCCTCATGAAGCTAACTGGGGTGTCATGGGTCAGGAAACCACAAGCACAGGCTGAGATGAGAATTTTTGTAGGAGGGGTTTACTGGGGAAGTGTTTTGGGAGAAGAGAGTCAGCGAAGCAGGACAAGGCAGGGAAAAAAGCTAAAGCTAAACAAGAATGTGGCCTGGAGCTGGAGACCAGCCCCCGCAGGAGCTCACAGGGAGCTGCAGAAATCGCACCACAGAGCCCTCTCTTCTTACCGCAAGGGAGCCGTTCTTTTGTGCCCTTCCCTTCCCCCACCCACCCCTCACTTCAGTCATTGGCAGGGGCAGCTATGAGTTGTCAGCCAACACTTAAGGCGCCTGTGGGGTGAGTGCACCCCCGGTAAAAGGGAATCCGTGGAGTGCCAACAGCATAGAGGAGGGAGGACGAGAACAGATAACAAAAATGAAAGGAAATAGCTAATAAGAATTTCTGATTGTGATACATGTAATGAAGGAAATAGAGAAATATAAAAAGTGACTTCAGGACAAGGTGAAGGCTAGGATCCAATTTAGGCCTGGTGCTCGGGGAAAGCACTTGGTGTTCATACTAGGACCTGAATGATAAGGAGACCCTGGCTACCTGCTAGAGGCAAGAAGATAGGGGCTTGTCTGAAGGACAAGTGCCATGGGTTGAGGCCGTGGAAGGAGATGAAGACAGCCCTACCTGCCAGCCACACCCAGACAATTGCCATCACCTCTACTTGCCTTTCCTGACACCAAAGGCTTCTTGCAGGGCCTTCCAGTTAATCCAGCCTCCTGATGGCTCTAGAAGGGGTTAGGAAAGCCACCTGGTAGTGCCACCTCCTGGGAAACTTTTTTCTTTAACAGCTTTATAGAGGCATAATTGACACACTAAACTACACATATTTACAGTGTATAATTTTGACATGTTTTGATCATTTGATGGAAGAAATCATTACCAAAGTCACAATAATGAAGCTATCCATTACCTTCAGAAGGTTCCTCTGCTCCCATCACTGGATGCATTTTCTAGAACCTTATACAGATTTCGTAAACATTTTTTACACTGGCTTCTTACAGCATAGTTATTTTAAGTTGAAATTCATTCGTGTTGTTGCATTTATCTACAATTCGGTCCTTTTTTGGTGGGTAGTACTGCATATTGTATGGGAATACCACAATTTGTTTTTCCATCCACCTGTTGATGGAAATGTGGGTTGTTTCCGTTTGGGGGGCTGTCACACATCCAGCTGCTGTGAACATCTGCGTACAAGTCTTTGTGTGGCCACACGCTTTAGTTTCTCTTGAATAAATACCCAGGAGTGGAATAACTGGGTCATATGGTAGGTGTGTGTTTACCTTTTTATGAAGCTACTAAGCTTTTTCCAAAATGGTTGTACAGCATCCCCACCAGCAGTGAAGTTTCTGTTCCGGTTCCTCCACAAACTTGCCAACACGTAGTATCGTAAACCTTTTTACTTCTAGTCATTCTAGTGAGTGTGTCTAAATTGCAGTTTGATTCTGTTCCTCTAATGGCTAATGACGAGTGTCTTCTCACGCGCTTGTTACCCTCATTGTTGGGTTGTTCAGGTCTTTTGCCGCCCCTTCCCCACCTTTTTTTTTACTGGATTGTTTGTCTTGTTGAATAGAAGGAGTTCTTTACCACTAGATAAAAGTCCTTTATCAGATATGTTTTGCAAATATTTTTTCCCCAGTCTGTGGCTTGCCTATTAAAGCAAAAGTGTTTCATTTTAATAGCCAGTTTATCATTTTTTAGCTTTGAGGCTCATGCTTTTCATGTATATTTAAGAATGCAGGGGGAGGGTGTAGCTCAAGTGGTAGAGCACATACTTAGCATGCATGAGGTCCTGGGTTCAATCCCTAGTACCTCCTCTAAGAATAAATAAACCTAATTACCTCCCCCCACCAAAAAAAAAAGAATGCTTTGCCAAACTAGAAGTTTCACAGCTTTAACCTTACATTTTGAGTTAGTTTTGTTGATAGCTCTTTCTCATGTAGATGTCAAGTTGACACAGCACCATTTATAGAAGACGTGCCTTTCCCTGCTATTTGCTGTTGTGTCTTTGTTGCTCATCATGTGACTGCATATGTGACTATTTCTGGGCTATCTATTCTCTTCCATTGGTCTTTTTATTCTCGAACCAATACCGTATTTTTAAAATTATTGTGGCTTACAGTGAGTCTTCATCTGGTAGTGTAAACCTTCCAACAATATTCTTTTGATGTTGTTTTGGTTTTCTAGGTCCTTGGAATTTTCATGTTTCAATTCCATGTAATTGAATTTCTAACCTAATTTTAGAATTAGAATGTCAGTTTCCACAAATAAACCCTTATGCTCACTGTTCAAAACTCTCTTCTTATCATGAGGCTAAGCTTGAGTCAGCCCTCAGAAGGTTGTGAAACATAACCCAGCCAAGCACTCATTCACCCTGTCTCCCTCAGTCTCTTCCCCCTACCCCTAAATTGTGTCTCTGTTATTAAAGCTAATCATCAGTCACAACCATGACATCTCTGGAAAGTCCTGGGTGATTGTCAGGAATGATATTCAACAAGTTTCAATTTCCCTTATTTCCACAGACGACAAAAAAGGAAAAGCTACAAAACCCAAGGAAGTCTTTTTTTTTTAATTGAAGTATAGTTGATTTACAATGCTGTTAATCTGGGGTACAGCATTTTTGATTTAGTTATGGATACACGTATTCTTTTTCATATTCTTTATCATCATAGGTTATTACAAGATATTGACAACAGTTCCCCGTGCCCAGGGAAGTCTTTTTGATGATTGGAACAGGAAAAGTTTAGAGGAGGAACAGTTCCCACTTAACATGTTAACTCCTTTCATAAGCAGTTCTTGATTTTGAGAAAATTTAATGAAAACTGTAGAATTTAAAGATTCACAATTAAAAAAAAAATGGTTTCTGGCTCCTTTGAGGGACTCCTTCTCAAAGTCATTGTAAAGACCAGATTTGGAGCTTGTGCGGAGAGGCCTGCAGGTCCCAACAAGTCTGAGTTTAAGGACATAAAGTTCATTCTGATGGCACAGAGGAAAGGAGAGGAGGACCTCAAAAAGAATTTTCATCTCCTCACGCCCCAGACAGATGTCACGGTGGCTGTGAATGTCAGTGGAGCCCTCCTCTTGGCAACCATGAGGAATACTGCCAAAACCACGGAAGCAAAATCTTTTTTACGCTCATGACCATTTCAGTCTAGTCTCTAAAATATTCTGTCAGTGGTATTTCCCTTCCCTGAAACAATGAGGCATTCTCTGAACTAATATAGCTCTTTTTCAAAAAGAGCCAAAATTCTGCGTATGTATAAAACCTGATAAAAACAGTAATTCAAATGGTACAGAACACAGGAAGAACACAGGGATAAAAAATCACATGAAGTCACTGTCTTGCCTTCCGAGACAGTCCAAGCTCCATCTATGGAGTGTGTATCTACCTTTACTTTAACCTTTACTGTAACCACCACCACCCCTACCTCCATGTACATCTCTCTAAATAAATCTGCTTTTATATATATGCTGCATCTTCTGTATCCATTCATCTATTGATGTGCACCTGGGATGCTTCCGTATCTTGGCCACTGTAAATAATGTTGCTGTTAATAGTGGGGGAGGGGGGAGTATGTATCTTTTTGAATTAATTCTTGTTTTGTGGTTGGCTTTATTCTTTTGATAACTCTGTAAGTTTAAAAAGCTAAAGTTCTAAACATTCTTAGAAACAATGAACAGTACAAATATGTACATCTTTTAATGTGCAATATATTGTGTATATGTATTTATATGCAATACATTGTATGTGTGCAGTTAAATTGTAACAATTCTACCTAGTAAAACTGAAAAATGAAAAAAAAACTTTACTTTTTCATGAAAAAAATCCACTTTTACTAAAAAAAAAAAAGAAAATGCACACACTTCATCCAGCACGCCCATTTTCTTTGTTTTTAATTTAATTAATTTGGGGGGCAGGGAGAGGTAATTAGATTTTATTATTTATTTTTAGAGGAGGTCCTGGGGATTGAACCCAGGACCTCCTGCATGCTGAGCATGTGCTCTACCACGAGCTATACCCTCCCCCTTGGCACGTCCATTTTCTGTAGGGCACCTTTTTTTGGAGAATCAACTTTAGCAGGAAGGGTTGCCCATCCCTGGGTCAGCCTTCCCTTGGACTTCTTCTTTAGCTTCTCCTTCAGGCTTCATCCTGGGCTTGGTGGCAACCGCAGTCGGGTGGGATGTAGCAGAAGAGGTGACTGTAGTAACGATCTAGAGGTTGCTATCCCTCTCTCTCTTCCCCAAGCTGCTCCCAAGCCATTGTGCCTTAAAAGTAGTTACATGAATACAGACTTGTGGTTACCAGTGGGGAGGGTGGGAAGGGATAAACTGGGAGTTTGAGATTTGCAGATACTGACTGGTACACACAAAATAGATAAATAAGTTTATACTGTATAGCACAGGGAACTATATTCAATATTTTGTAGTAGCTATGGTGAAAAAGAATATGAAAATGAATATATGTATATTCATGTATGACTGAAGAATTGTGCTGTACACCAGAAACTGATACAACATTGTAAACTAACTCAATAAAAAAATTTTTTAAAAATTAGTTACATGCCTGTTCTTTGGAATCTTCAATACTCTATGGAAAATGTTTATATTTTCTGTTCTAATTTTTAAAACAACTGAAAAAAAAAGTGTTGATGATGTTCTGTCTGCTCTGGATAACCAGCTCATAATCAGGAAGCACCACAGGACCTGAGAGTCTGCACCTGACTTTGAGTGGTGGTGGCCAACAGAGGGGAAGGCAAACAGGTGTGGGAGCACCAAGTTCTACTGTGAATGGAAGATTTCAAAGTATCCAGAAGAGTGAAAAGTGGACTGAGAACGTGCATCGTGGCACAGCACAGAGGGTGTGCCAGCTGAACGCCAAAACATCTGCCTCAGGGCATTAGGAGCAGCTCACAGGTCAAATAGCACTTGTTTTCAGCAGAAAAACATTCTCCTGGTTGGCCTATTTAAATGTTAATTTGAATTTTTTGTTTTATGGGTAATTTATAAATGTATTATGGTTTTATATTTGTAAGACAGTTATAATCAAATGAATATGTGGTAGGTTTATGTTTATAGGCATTTAAACAAGAAGGTGTGGTGAGTTGATGTTTTGATCAGCCCATGTGTGGTTTGTCCTGAATGATGCCTTTTTACACAGATTCTTGTTATCATTTAAATGAAATCTGAGGCTTTCTGCAGAAAGCAGAACTATGTGGGGGGCTTTTAACTTTCAAAATAGACTCTGAACAATTGTCTTGTATAGGGAGAGCCTGGCTATTGTTTTAAGTTGTAAGTTTAAAAATGGTGCAAGGAACACCTGTATACCCTTTATCCAGACTCCCCTACACTCAACATTTTACCCCATTTCCTTTATCATTTCTGAACCATTTGGATACCTCATAGTCCTTTGCCCCTAAACACTTCAGTATGTGTTCTCTTACCAGCCTTACTAATTTATGTCGATGTAATACTTTAATCAGCCATCCATATTTCAGTTTTGTCAGTTTACTAATAATGTCCTTTATAGCATTTTTTTTCCTCCCATAGAGGATTCCATCTAGGGACAGGTATTGTGCTTAAGTATTGCAAAGGAACCTTCTCTACTGTGGGCAAATACTTTACAACCATTTAAATGTCCTGTTCCTCAAAATTCCCCCCTAAATTTAGCATCTATTGATGATTCTTGCCTAATCCAATCTTTACCATGATGGTTGCCAAATTATGCTTTTCCAACACTAGCGCTCACGTCATACTTATCAGTCAGCCCTTGTCATTCTACCGTAAAAAGTAACCAAGAGGTCTTCCTTCTCCTCTATTGGTATTGTCAGATAATAGAGAATATGCACATTGGTCTCTGCCCCCGGTTCTGGGCACAGAGATCCTAAAACCCTTGTAATTTCCTACATGTTAAGAGCACTAGGCACATCTCTTGTTCTAATTTTTGGTCTCTGACTCCTGTCCCTGACAGAGTTTCTAAATCCCTTGGAATTTCCTGAGTGATAGCAGTGTCTTTCAGTCTAATGTAGTGACTCATGGTGGGCTACTGGATGGTGTCTGTTCAGAAAGACCAGACCATGACTGGACACTTGGAACTTTCACCCCAGCTCCCCCATTCTCCAGAGAGGGAGAGGGACTGGAAATAGTGTTATTGATTGATCGTGTTTCTGAGACAGGAGGGAAGAGGGCAGGGCACAACCATTAAAAGAATGACACAGCAATTAGCACCAAGATGGCGGAAGAGTCAACTCCCAGTAGACCTTGAGCTTCATTATACGCTCACTGCAATACAATAGCATGCTAAATGGTCCTCCCATAGGTGCCATCACAGCTTGAGGGTTGACCATAAAAGGTCAAAACGTGGGTGGAGGCCCAAGTCCTGGGAACCCCTTCCCTGAAGTAGCTGGAACAATCCTCCCCCTTGCTAGCATGTGAAATCACTGAGCGCATAAAAACTAATCCCGCACCGCATGGTCACTCTCTCTGACCTTCTAAGACAGGCCACACTCGGTCTACGGAGTGTGTATCTACTTTTACTTTAACCACCCCCATGCCTCATAGCCTCTCTGGCCTTCCAAGACCGCCTACACTCTGTCTATGGAGTGTACACCTCTGAATAAATCTACCTCCACTCTACTATTGCTTGCTCTTAAATTCTTTCCTGTGTGAAGCCAAGGACTCTTACTTGGCAGGGGATGTTCTAGGGACTCGACCGAGACCTGGGACACGACCATTCTCTTGTACTTCCATAAAAATCGCAAAAATATTGGGTACAGAAGGCTTCCAGGTTGATGAACACATCCACATCCACATACTGGGAGGGTGACGCACGGAACCCTCCCAGACTTGCCCTGTGTATCCCTTCATCTGGCTGTTCACCAGTATCCTTTGTCATACCGTCTAATAAACCGATACATATAAGTGTTCCCCTGTATTCTGTAAGCTGTTCTAGAACTAATAGAATCAAGGGGGAGGAGGTCATGGGAACCTCCAATTTATAGCTGTGGACAAAGAATGTCACCTGCCTTATCAGTGAACAAAGGATGTTTCGGCCATCAAAATGTCAGCCCTCTATGGTGAGCCCTGAGGGAACTCAGGATGGAGATAAACAGACTGCCTGCCACCCGTCAGCCACTGCAGCCACCCCCAGTGGTGCACCCAGAGGAGACTCAGGATGGGAAAGAACAGAATACTGGCCCCAGACAGCTGAGGTGCATTCCAAAGGGATGACTTGAATGAGCCCAGACTCTTGCATCTTCACATACATAGAAAAGTGCTAAATTCATCATCCTGAGGTGTCTGATTTTCTTTCAATAATAGTAGTCTTTTGATGTTCTAACTACCTGGTCTTTCCTGCAGAACTCCTGTATATCCTGGCTCCCCACTTACCTCTTCAAAGCAGTCCCTCAGAGCTATCTGGGAGGCTGTCGTCTAGGGTTAAGTCCTCAGCAAGTCCTGCAAAAAAATACATAATTCTCAACTTTCAGGCTGTGCATTTCTTTTCAGTTGACATAAGCAAGGTGGACAGAAGCTGTGGGTAACTGGGGATCCACCACTACAATTAGCATCTGAAGTCGGGGTCACTCTTATGAGGCTGGGCCTTTACCTGTGGGATCTGACACTAGCTATATCGAGGTAGCTAGTGTCAGAATTGAGTTACATTGCAGGACACCCAGCTGGTGTCACAGAATTGCTTGGTGTGGGGAAAACACCCACACATCTAGTGTAGGAAGTGGTGTGAACACAATAGTAGTGTGATGGTAAAGAAGAAACACAGGAGGAATGTAGATTTTTTTCTTTACAGGTATAGACTTATTAATTTCTATTTTTCTTTTTCTTTTCCTCTTTTAAAGTTGTTGACAGTTCTCTTTTTTCAATGGTTTACAATTCATTTGATTATTTTGATTCTCAAATGGTTAGGCTCTCCCCCAGAGATTCTGCTGTGATGTTCTGAGGGTCCAGCTTGGGCCCTGGAATTTTAAAAGCTTTCCAGGTGATTCCAACGTGCAGACAAGGCAAACAAACAAACAAACAAACAAAATCTTTGCAATGTAAAACATAGAGGCTAAGGCAAGCAAACAGAAAAGCTTAGAGAATACAGGGGAAAAAAGAGAAAAAACATTTTTTCAACTAAAGGCAGTCTGGTGCGGTGAGGAGATCAGCACATGTTCTCCCCAGAAAACAACTGTCAAACTGGAAAAAAAATTATTTAAAGCATTTAGCGCTCTGGAAATTGGCCAAAAGTAAATGAGAAATTGAGAAGCATTTATCCATGAAATACCTCTGAATTCTGGTTAGAACAGTGAGAGTCTGGCATTCTTGCCTGGGGCTACTTAACATCCTTCCAACTTGGTCAGCAAGGTAGCTGTACCAGAAATGGGGAGGCAGCACACACCAACTGCTTCACTGTCAGAGGGGCTCACAGAATTTGAAACAAACCACAATACGGTCCGCTTCGCACCCGCTGGAATGGCTAGAGTCGAAAAGACAGACAATAGCAGGTGTTGGCCGTGATGTGGAGCAACTGAAACCCTCTTACGTGGGAATGTGAAATGAGCAACCAATTTGGAAAACAATTTGGCAGTTTCTTAAACAGTTAAACACAAACTTAGCCTACAAGTCAGCAATTCTATTCCTAGGTATTACCCAAAAGAAGTGGAAACACGTCCATACAAAGACTTGTATACAAATGTTCACAGCAGCATTACTCATTATAGCTGACAGTGGGAAACAGTCTATATGTCTGTCAGCTGTTCAACAGATAAGCAAAATGTTGTATATCTTTGCAATGGAGTGTTATCCAACAATAAAAAGAATCAATTCTTTATACATGCTACAATATGAATTAAGTATGAAAACATTATACTAAGTGAAAGAAATCATATACAAAAGGCTATGTATTGTATGATTCCATTTATATGAAATATCTAGAAAAGGGAAATCAAAGGGGGAAGAAAGCAGTTCTATGGTTCTAGCATTGGCTGGAAGTTGACTACAAATGGGCACAAAGGAACTTTTTGGTGGTGGAGATACTCTAAAATTGGATTGTGGTAATGGTTGGAAAGTCTGTACATTTACCAAATCATCAAATCATTTACTTACAATGGGCAAACTTTGTGCTATGTAAATTATATTTCAATAAAGTTAAAAAATTATGTGAGGATAGAATAAAGACACTTTTAGACGTAAGAGATTTCAAAAAACATTACTACATAGTCTTCCTCAGGATGGATGTAACTAACAAGAAAAAAAGGAAGATGTCAGGTTTTAAGGGAAAAATAAAATATATGTCCATACAAAGAGTGGTACACAATGTCCATGGTAGTTTTATATCATACGGTCAAACACTGGGAACAGCCCAGGTGTCTATTACCTGGTCAATGGATAAACAAACTATGGCTTACTCATACAGTAGACACTACTCAGCAATTAAAAGCAACCAGTTACTGATAAATACAGATGAGGATCTCGAAACAGTATTTTTTATTTTTCTTCTTTTTCAAAACAATATTTTGAAAGAACCAGATACAAAATACTATATACAATATGATTACATTTATATGATGCTCTAGAAAAGACCCATCTTTTCTAAAGTAGCAGGAAACTGATCAATTTTTGCTTCAGGCTGGTGGTGGGGAAGTAATGGAAATGGATATGAGGAGACTGTGGTACAATAAAAATACACTCGGTCTTTACTCTGGGTTCCTGGCACAGAGCTTCTAAACCCTTGGCATTTCCTGAGTGATGAGTGTCTTTTGTTATTCATAATGAGCCCCTACCAAGGAGACCTGAGTTTATGCTAATCAGGTGATTATTGCTGGGCCCCTTGATCACCTCAGGAGGGGGACTGGTTGCTAGAGGAACTAAACCAAGTGACTAGAGGACTGGGCCTTCCACTTCCACTCCTGACCCCCGGCGGGGAGGGGCCGGAGACTGAGTGCGATTACCCATGGTCAATAATTTATCAATCATGCCAACTAATGGAACCTCCATAAAAACCCCTGAACAGTGGTGTTCAGAAATCTTCCAGCTTGGTCAACACATCCAGGTGCTGGGAGGTTGGCACGCCAGAAAGGACGCAGAAGTTCTGTGCACGACCCAGTCTACGGCATTCTGTTACTTATAGTAGCCTGAACAGACTAAGACAAAAGGCCAACAGGATAAAGCCTATTTTTGAGGGTGGGCAATGGGAGAGGGAAGCTTGGTATAGGTGGTCTGAGGGGCTGGGGCCACAGAAGGTCGACTCTGGGCCGATGAGGGATTTAGGGGACAAGACTGAGGGCCAGTCCGGGAGATCTGTGGAGGAAGGATGCCCTTCCATTAGCCATCCTGCTGGAAGAGATCCAAGATGGGCCCTTTGAACCCACTCTGTTCTCTTCTTCAAGACTCTTGAGTGGTGCCCTATACACCATTAACCCTGTTACTGTTAAGGGTACCCAAGCACTCACTCCACTGTAATAGCTCTGTTCCCATGTGGAACCTTCATTCTGTCCATACCCGGGACTCCTCACACCACCACCTCTGCCAACTGAATCCAGTGTCTTATATTATTTCTGTCCATGGCTTTATACTCTATTAGATTTTAAATTCCTTTGAGGATAGAAACTATATCTTACCCATTTTCACTCCCTTCTCCAGAATTTAGAACTGTAATTCACATGTAGCAGGTGCTCGATAAATGTTAAACTAAAAAAAGGAAAAACAAAAACAAAACAAAAAAGTTCTGTGCACGCACACACACGCACGCACACACACGCACACCCATACGTTGCCCTAAGCATTTTTCCATTGTTCCTGAATTGTAGTTTTTTAAATAAACCTGCAGGGGCAGGTAAAGCACTTTCCTGAGTTCTGTCAGTTGTTCTAGTGAATCACTGAATCTTAAGGGGGGGTCATGGGAACCCCTGAATGTGTAGCTGGGCAGGCAGACTTGTGGGCAGGCTGGGCAACCCATTTGCAGCCTGTATCTGATATGGAGGCTGTTTCTAGGATTTTAGTACTACAAACAGTGCTGCAATGCACATCACTGTGTATATTTTTAAACACAAGTACATCATGTGGTTGCATCCCATCTTTCTATTTCTCTGCCTACTTACCTAGATATATAGATGCAGAAGCATTCCCAGGGGTAGAATTGCTTGACCAAAGCATATGTGCATTTTTAAATGAATATAATTTATTTTGAAGACCATCTTGCAAATAACATCGTAAGGTCAAAACACATTCAACACAATCTCCCACATGTTCTACATCTAAGAATTATACAATGATTATTTCTTTTAATTAACTACTCTAATACCTCAAAGTACCTTTTGAATTATCAAGAAAAGATCTCATGCCTTTTCCCAACTGGAACCATGATGGGTATGGAAGAGAAGAAAAAGGCAAACCCTTACAAAAAAGTGGAAGAATTTCACAGAGCCTGAGATCATGTGCCTGAAAAAGAAGTTTGCCCAAAAGATGCTTCAAAAGGCAAGGAGGAAGCTTATCTATGAAGAAGTTAATTGCTGTAACAGAATATAGGCAGATAGAGCTAGATTCAGACAGCAAGGAGGACAAGAAAAGTGGGCAAGTCTGATGTATCTACAAGACCCAAATTGACACTCCTCATCAGGATCACAGGTATCGATGGTGTGAGCCTAGAGATCTGAAAGCTTCTTCATCTTCACAGGATCTTCAATGACACCTTTGTTAAGCTCAACAAGGCTTCAGTTAACACTGGAGGATTGTGGAACCATGTATTGCATGGGGGTAACTGAATCTGACGTCAGAGAATGAATGGATCTACAATTACAGTTACGGCACAATCAACAAGAAGCCAGTTGTCTTGACAGGGAGCACTCCGCCTGCTCCATCTCTCGGTAAATATGGCATTATCTGCACCGAGGAGCTTATTCATGAGATCCATACTGCTGGCAAATGCTTCAAAGAAGCAAACAACACATCTTGTGGCCCTTCCAATTATTTTCTCCAGGAGGGACCAGATTGACAAATCTGACGGGCTTATTAGATGGATGAACTGAGGTGTTGACCATGATTATTATCGTAATCTGGGCAGTTAATAAACAGTGACTGATTTCAAATTGGAAAAAACAACCTAAAAACTCATTCTTCAGGGGTTTGTCCTCAGCTTCTTCTTAAGAACATTATGCTTTAGTAGAAAAATCCCTAGCAGGACCCTTAGCAGGATGTCTAGTCCTGCTCTATCTTTGGCCCAGACCCAGGAGCCCAGGATCAGCTAAACTTGCATTCCCTCCTTTTTAGGGGCTCTAAGCTTCATCACCAGTCACCCAGGCTCACACTCTCAATGTTGCCTTTGGTTTCTCTCTCTCCCTAGTCTCCTGAGTCCAAAAGAGCATTCTTCAGCATTAACATTTAATGCTTTTTGTGTGTGTGTGTTTTGCTTTTTAAAAAAGTATAGTTGATTTACAATGTTGTGTTAGTTTCAGGAGTACAGCAAAGTGATTCAGTTATCTATCTATCCGTCTATCTATTCTTTTTCAGATTCTTTTCCAGTATCATGCTTTTGTTTTTATCACCCTGCCATTGCCTAATTCTGCCCATTAATCACCTCCAAGAAGTGGCTTCCTAGTCAGCCTCATAGCTGCTAGTCTCTTTCTCTTTTAGACCTCCCTGTAATAATATTAAGATAAGGCTTCCCTAAATATCTAAATCATGACCGAAATCTAAAATTTAAATGACCTCCCTACAAACTCCTAACCCAACTCCAGAGCTGACCAATCTCCCGTTACTTTCACAAACACCTTTCTCCAGTTAAAACATTCTTGTACGTGTCTAATCTTAAAGAAACATCACAAGTTGAAAGTTGAAATAGCCTTGGATTATAGTATTCTGGAGTGTATTTTAATGTTGGGTAGCAAGGCGGCCTCAGGCTGCTGGGCCCAGGGCAATGACTCTGCAGGAACGGCAGCGCCCAGTTTCACAGCAAGGTGCAGCTAACTCCAGGCCGGGCCGAGGGAACACTGAGGGTTCCGTCGGAGCCGCGCACTCGCTGCACTGGGATCAGGTCCTTCCTGATGGCTCACTGGACCTCCGATTCCTTCTGCCAGCTGCCATTTGCCCCCTCCCCCAAAAAAGGGAACGGGGTGTCCGACCCCGGGGCCCTGGGCCGGGAACACAAGCGGTTGGAAGCGCGGAGGAGGGGACGTAACGCCGGGCAGCGAGCCCACTAAGGTACCAGAACAACGTGGTGAGAGAACGCCGGGCGCACTGGCCCCGCCCCAAGACGCGCGCGCGCGCCCGCGGTGCCGACTCCGTTGCAGCCCGCCCCCTTCCCTCCGGCCCAACCAACGGACACTTCCTGCCTCACTCCCAGCCAATCCCTACACTCCACGAAGAATAGCCCTAGGGGGCGTATGGGAAGGTGCATAGAGCGATGGCCACACCGACCAACCGAATGCCGGGGCCTGCGCGGTGGGGCGGGACTTGGCTCTGGCAGTAGCCACTCAGGAGCGAGGGGCGGCCGCAGGGCCGGGCTTCGCGCGGTGGGGCTCGCTCGCGCGGCGGCAGCGGGAGCCAAGGCCTCTTGCTTCTGCGGCACGTGACGGTCGGGCCACCTCTGCCGCCGTCTCCACTGCAGCGAGGGGCCAGGTGTGCGGGCGGGACGAGGCGAGGGCGCCGCCGGCGGTCCCCGGGAGGCTCGAGGTGAGGCGGGCGGCCTGCGCGTGTCCTCAGGCCTGTGAGGACCCCGGGGGGCCAGGGTGCGCGGCACCGCCGCCGAGGGCCCGAGGAGCCGGGCGTGGCCGGGGCCGAGGGGTTCGGCCGAGTTTCGAGGACTCGGGCCCAGGAGGACGCGCCAGCCGTCACGGGCGAGGCCCGAACCTGGGCCGCTGGAGCTGGGGAGCCAGGCCCAGGCCGCGCCGCTGGGGTCGGGAGGCGTGGCAGGTGCCCTGGAGCCTCCCTTGACCTCGGGGAAGCTGACTTCTGCCTTCGGCTTTGGTTCCAGGGCTCCCTGAAGCCCATTGCTGGCTGCCTAGGAGACTGCGAAGTGGGCTGGAGCAGCCTCGTAAAGGTCTGGAGTGGGGTCGGGCCTAGTCGGTGCCCCTGCTAGTGGGGAAAGGGGGTATCGGACCGAGAGAGAGTATTTGGGAAGAGCTTTACAGGTTCGGTATTTGAAAATTAAAACCGCAACTGAAGACTGGACCCCAGCAGCCTGAAGAGAATGGAGAATGTGCTAGAACACGCAACGGTTGAAAAACTTCAGTCCTGACATTACACATATTCGGGGATGGGGAATAAGTAATCTAGTCGTAAATTCACCAGACTTTTAAAGCAGGAAAGCACCTAAAGACTCTTTGTAGGTGGGTGGTTTTATCGTGGGGGAAAGTGAGGCCCAGAACTCTGCAATGATTGGCCCAAGGTCATGCGATGAATTTTATGATAACGTTAGAATTACAGTTGAGGGCTAGGCGGTTTTGGTGTACTGGTTAAGGCCAAGGCTCTGGTTCGAGCCCTCCGGCCATTTGTTGCCATGTGAACTTGGGCGATTTACTTCCCCTTTGTGCCCCAGTTCTCCCCCAATGGATGTAACACCTGATGGGGTGGTGGTTAGAATTAAGATGTGTATGAAAAAAGGACAGGGAAGTCTGATACGCATTAACTGCTTGATTAATGATTGCAGTGAATTATTATGGTCTGAATGCTCAATCCACTACACTAACATCCTACTTTTTGAGTTGGTTAAGTCCTGTTTCTCAGGACCTGAAGTCACAGTTCTGGAGATAGGAGGAAGAAACTGGATCTAGTGGATGATCTGCTGGGCATGACACGAGTGAATGCTGGTTGAAGGAAATTAAACTGAGCTGAATATTAAAAGCTTGGGAGGACAAAGGTGAACAACAGGTCTCTTCACCTCTAATTTAGGAAATGGATAATTTGCTTAATTTTTCAGTAAATAGAGTTGTGTTTTCTTGTTGTTTTTTTTTTTAAGGGAGTAACTATTGATTTTTAAAATCATTCTGTATCTCAGTCTTTTTCCAGGACTGTTTGAGGGTCACGAGTAGACTCAGCTGAGTTGTACATTTGCTATAGTTAGAGCAGAGGTAAAGAACTGGGAGTTCTCCCGTGCACCAGCCAGGGTGCACAAGCAGACAGGCCGGGCAGCGGGATCATGCGATGGCTAGACTCAGTGTGTTGCACAACAAATTTTCTGACCTATCTGAAAATGGGTGTCAGCATCCCAACCTACCTTATTATCTTAACTCACCAGTTTCAACTAGCACATTATCTTCCAAGGACCTGGAGGGGTAAAGCGTTTTGACAGAGGTGGTTGCTGCAGTTTTGGCAATCATGTTATTGCATCCTTTCAGTTACAGAGTTCATTTTGCCCTGAGAGATAGCTTAAGGGGATGAAGTGACAGTTGGTTACTGTAAATGCAGGCTTGAGAGACTTGAATTCCAGGCCCAGCATGGTAACCAGCTTAGGAACTACCTTGATTCCCACATCTTTTGAATGGGAATGAGAAGTCTCCTGGATACCTCACCATTAGGAGGCTTTTAGGAGGGACAAATAAGATGGAGAACATAAAGCTTCTTTGAATAGTGTAATGACCTGTGCAAGTAGAAGAATTGGCAGCTCATGACAACTCCCAGGAGATAATAGAAGTCCCTGAACATAGCTGTCACCTATATAGCTTACTATAAATCTTTGTCAGTAAAGTGCGGAACAAATGTTAACTACAACAGATGCACTTTGAAATTAACCTTAACTGTGATCTGTGAAAATTATTTGGAGCATTTTATTTTTTAAAGAATTTAGAATCTTCAGCAATGTTTTGAGTATCCACATCTTAAACCTACTTAGTTTACGGGAAAAAGGAAAGTGTTACGGAAAAATTGATTTTAACATTCCTGTCAATGAAAAGCAAAATTCAAAGCGAGGCAGTATATATCTATTTTTTAGTGGATGAGCATTTACAATAAAGACCACTTAGAATTTTATATGCGTTCTTCCCTGTTGAAGAGCTTTTTATTTTTTGACTAAGATACACATCTAGTAAAACCAGAAGGTACAAAAAGCATAGTAAAATGGTTATCTGTGGCTAGAATCAAATTCTTTTTAAGTGGTTCCTTTCCAGTCTAAGACTTCAAATTTCTTATTTGCCGTAAAACTCAAGAGATTTAGAACCATCAAAACTTAAACGATGTCACTGGACTATACCTAGTAGAAGTAGAAATCACTACTAGTGTTGAGCACATACCATAAGCTGGGCATTGACATAAATACTTCACGTGTATTTTGTTAATAGAACAATCTGAAGAAGTAGATAGTATTGTTATTCTCATTTTAGGGATGAAGAAACAGAGCCCCTGAAGTTAGTAATTCACCCAATATGCCAAGTTATTAAGTAGCCGACCAGGACTGTGACTTCTGAGTTCCTGCTGATAAACATTACCATATGCCTAACTGTGACCTTGAAAGGTTTATGTAACTTAGCCTTAGTTTTCTTGTGTGTCACAAGGGGGATGATAGAACCTCCCTAGGGTTCTTTTGAGGGTTAAATTTGACAGCCTAAGGTAACTAAAACCTGTAAGACTTAACGTTTAAAAAGGGTATATTAATAGATGAATGGATAGCCTACAAGAAAGAAAGACTGCCTCATTTTTTTATTACACACTGCCGTTTTTAAAAAAAAATTACTTTTTTTTTAAACCACCAAGAACAGTAGCTAGGTCATTTCTTCTGTTCCTCTTTTTCTTTTTCTTTTTTTTTTTTTCTTGGTCGGGGAAGGTAATTAGGTTTATTTATTCTTAGAGGAGGTACTGGGGATTGAACCCAGGACCTTATGCATGCTAAGCATGCTCTCTGCCACTTACCCTCCCCCTCTCTGTTATGCTCATGAATTAAAGGAATTTGAGGTGAAACTACTTTTAAGTCTCACGAAGAAAAGCCCAGAACCAAATGACTTCACTGGTGAATTCTACCAGATAGTTAGGGAAGAATTAACACTAATCCTTCACAGACTCTTCCGAAATTAGAAGAGGGAGAACACTTCCCAACTCATTCTGTGAGGCCAGTATTACCTTGGTACCAAAACCAGACGAACTGGACAAGAAAACCATAGACCAATACCTTTTGTGAAAACAGATGCAAAAATAGACTTGACTTGGAAATATAAAAATTTAAAAATAATTTGAGCCTCCATTTGTTTTAAAGATCTTTTTTCTAAATGGACCTTCATTGAGCATAAAGATTCTGCCTTTGAGATGTGGCAGATCTAGTTTTTCTTTATTGATTGCTCATTCCTAAGGTTGATCTAAGTCACCTATGGATTTGTTAAAATTCAATGCACAATGTGTCTGTTTCTGTTAAATACAGTATTTTGTGTTTAGTTGAAGTCTCATGCACATTGTTAATGTGTATAGTAAAATAACACAGCCTTTTTAAAAGAATATGTTGAGAAAAATAGCATTAACCAATAATAAGTTAAATTTGGGAGAATTTGTAAAGAAAATTGGTAACAGCAGGAAATAAATAATCACAGATAGACTCAGACATTTCTATGTCCAGATGCTACAGTTGTATGTACAGTATTGCAAGGAAGAGTTAAAGAAGAAATCATGTAATGTAATTAGAGGAATTGTGAGTTTTTCTGGTTATGTAAAATCATTCAGCCTTGTTGAAATACGTAGGTGGAGTTGAGAGGCATGTCAGACTTCTGGCCCATTCTGGAAATTAAAAATGTATTCACTATTGTTGTACTAATCGTGTGTCAAAGAGCAAACCGTTTGCATATTCCTGTGAAATACTGGACTCTGATAGACTTGTATTATCTTCTTGTATTTTCACAGCAAGCCTTTCAGCCAGTAGTGCTATTACCCACATCTGTAAAACAGGGAAAGAAGACCCGTGGAAGTTCAGTAAGCTGACCACAGCCACAAAGAGAATCAGGACAGTCTGAAACCCAGGTTTCTCTGGCTTGACGGCTTACTCCACCACATACACTGTACTGCCTTGCATATAGGGAATTAATTTTCTGAATCATCAGTTTTAAAACAGGAAACTTCTATCTCTAGAATTCAAGACAAATCCACTCTTTTGAAAGGTAAAAGAGTGGATTGATATATTAAAAGTGAGAAGATTCGGTGTTCTTGAAGAATCCTGACTGAGATTTTGAGAACTGCACTTTTGTCCTGTCCTTGGGGAACTGGGAAGCAAGTCAGAAATCACTTGCATTAGTTACACGTGTATGTTACAGACGTGCTTTTCTTGGCTGTGCATGCGTTTATCCATGTGATTGCAGAGGGTAGAGGTTCTCTGCCTTGGATATAGGGTGATAGTTGCATTTGATTACTGAAAGCAACACTCACTGAAAGGAAGGGAGAAAGACTTTCTCATCCAGCTCGCGTGTCTGAGTTTTCCCTTATAGTTCTGTGTGTTAGAGGACCAGGTCAGTTTGGTTTCCAGACAGCTTGGATCAAGTCTAAAGAACCATCTGTGCTGATCCAGTAATACGTTTTCTAAAGGAGCGTTTAATTTTGACATAATTATAGACCTGCAAAAAGTTGCAAAAATAGTACAGAGAGGTCTCTTGTACCTGTCGCCCAGCTTCTCCTAATAGTAGCATCTTAGATAACTGTAGTGACATAGCAAAACTGGGAAGAAATTGCATTGGTACAATTTACAGACCATATTCAGATTCCTCCAGGTTTTATGAGCCCTGGTGTGTGCATAGTTGTATGCGATTTTATCATGATACTAATTCATTTTTGAAATTTTGACTTTTTTGGCATTGTTTTTTATAGAAGGAAAATACTGGCATGAGTATTAAATAGTACTTAACAAACTTGTGTGTGGTTTTTCTGCAAGTTAGATAAAAGGTTGTAAGTTTATTTTGATATTATTTCCTACCCCCCTAGACTCCCAAACCTTGACTTGTAGAGCAAATACTACGATATTCATCGACTCTGAAAACATGGTCAGGTATGTTTTGTTTCCAGACTTTAAGGACACCCTGTATAGATTGAACTGTGGAAGGTCAAAGACTTTTTTTGTTTTTTTAAATGCTAGAGTTGGCACTCATGGAATTGAACGCTATCAGCAAACATTCATTTAGAGTCTGTGCCAGGTTTTCTGGTGGGCATCAGATGCATTTTCTTCTTTATCCCTCTTGTAGTGCAGCATTCAGGCTTGTGGCTGCCAGGAAACGGTCTTGAGCTCTGCCACCCAGCATTTATCAAAAGTCCAGTTGAAATATTTTCTGATGAGTATTTGAAGGCAGTGCAGTCTGTTCATGTCTCTAGAATCTAGATCTAGTGTTTTATTAGTGGATCAAGTTCTGGATCAGGAGAAATCAGAACTTGGACCAGATTAGTATTGGCCCCCATAGTATTGATTTTATTGACCGAGTCTTTGCTCTAGTTAAAGGATATGATGAGATAAAGCCACGCAACACTCACATTTACATACAACTTAAGGGTGTTTTTGGGAAAAGTTGTCCATTTCAGTAGACTCATAAATGTTAAAAGATTTTAATGTTTGAGGTTTTAATTTTTAATTGCTGGCTCTCCTGGAGGTCCATGCCTGTAGTAATTTGTGATTTGGCCAAGACAGGAATTTAAATAGGCTCACTGTGAGACAGTTTGTGGCACTAAGTAGCTTAGTCATGAGTTAGACATCCACCTAGCATTTGCATCCTAGCTCAAAGGGGCACCGCTGTAGAGTTTTAGGTAACCGTCTTGCAGTGATTAAAGCTGTGTGTGTGTGTGTGTGTGTGTGTATGTGAGAGAGAGAGAGAGAATGTCTTCTAAAAGAAAACTAGGAAATGAAGTGCTCCAAGAAAATGATGGCTTTCAAGCAGGAAATAAAAGTATGGGAGAAACTGCTATAATTTCATCCAGGAACATGAGAAACCTTGCGCTAAAAGAGCTCATACATCCTAGTGAGCATGAACTGTGAAGTAGAAGAGAATTTTAGGAAATGTAAATATTTCTTTACTACCGAGGAGTGTTACTGGGCTTAAAGGTACATGATTTCTTTACTCCTGAGCATTCTGGATCCAGGAATCACTTGCTCTGTGGCTTTGGGGAGGTTGCGGGGCTGGGGGATGGGCAGGTGTGCTATTTGTTTTTTAAAAGCGTTATTGCTTTGTTGCAAATAGTGGGTGGCGAGAGATCTGCACTCTGCTTAGGAGTCTGTAAATGATAAGCCAAATGAAGAGTTTAAAAGGGAGACAAGAAACTTCTAAAATCTTCTTAGACTTTAAAATATGTGAAACATCATTTTGTGTCTCTAAGATAAAAGCAGTGTAGAATCACCGAAGGGCACACTGTACTGGGAGACAGGAGGCTTGGCTTCTGATCCTGATTCTGCCAATATCTGGTTTTTGGCAAGTCAATCTCTTGTACCTCAGTTTCTTCTCAAAAAGGAGAGTTAGACTAGATTCCGATACCATATTTCAGCCCCATGATTTTTTTGGAGGGGTGGAGAGAGCAACATTTAATGGATAACAATGGGACATCCTTTTTTTAAAAAATCCTGTAATTTTTATGTAATAGTGTTAGGTCAACAGAAAAATGAAGCTAGTACAGAGTATTCCCGTAGAACCCATATCTAGTTTCCGTGAATATTAACAACTTAACATTATATAGTATATGTATTATAATTAATGAACTGATATTCATAAGTAATTACCAGCCAAAGTCTGTATTTAGTTCAGATTTCCTTTGTTGTCGCTTGCTGCCCTTCGTCTTTTCCAGGACACCACGTTGCATTTAGGCATCACGTCTCCTTAAGCTCCTCTCGGCTGTGACAGTTGGTTAGATTTCCTCTGTTTTTGATGGCCTCGACATATTTGAGGCCTGCTGGTCAGGTTATTTTGTCGAACGTCTCTCTGTTGGAATTTCTGTGATGTTTTCCTCGTGATTAGAGGGAATATGGATTTTGGGGAGGAAGACCACAGGGGTTAAAGTACTGTTTTCATAACACTGCATCGAGGGTGCACACTGTAAACACGACCTATCAGTGTTAGTGCTGACCTTGACTGCCTGGCTGAAGTGGTGTTTGCGGGGCTTCTCCACTGTGAAGTTCCTGTTTTTACCCCTCGCCCTGCTGTGCCCTGTGGAAGGGCGCTACTCTGTGCAGCCCACATGTAAGGAGTAGGGGGTTATTTTCCACCTCCTTGATGGTGGAGTATCTATATCAATTACTTGGAATATTTCTGCATGGGAAATTTGTCTCGTCCCCATTTGTTTATTTACTCAGTCTTGTACTTGTGTTGTATAGATTCATGGGCATTTATTCTATACTTTGGGGTATAATCTAGCACCACTTGTTTTGTTGCTCATGTTCCAGCTCTGGCCATTGTTCACTCTTGTGTTCCTTTGACATAGCCCTCATCATTGTGGGTGTTTTGGTTTTGCTTTTGTTTGGAACACTTATTTCCCTTCTGGTGCTACGAGATGCTCCTCCAGGCTTGCCTTGCATATTTCCTGCCATAATCCTAGAATCAGCCACAGAGCACTGTTTCCCTTTATTGGCGATAATACTGGAAACCAAGATTCCCTTACTTATCTATCAATTCCTGCACCCTACATTGAAAGTGGCTCCCACCATCCACATACTTAATCGTTCAGCTCCTATATACATGGATATCAGTATCTGAATTGTTAGCCTGTATGCTTAGGTGCAACAACTTAACCAATGTGAACAATGCTTTTGTACAGTCTGGTTTCACAGATGCCACTCATTTCCTGAGTTACTTAGGTTAGCATCTTTTCCCTCCACCTCTTTGTTTCAAATATTTGCAATACAGTTAGATTGTTTTGTCACATCCTGCATGCTCTCCTTGGATCACTCAACCTCCTAAATGATTTAAAAATTTTTTCCTACATCAAGATTCACTCTTTGTGCTGTAAAGTTTTATGGGTTTTGACAAATGCATAGTGTCACAGACCCATAGTAGTAGCATGCAGTTTCACTGCCTAGAAATTTCCGCATGCTTACCTAGTCAGCCTGACCACCTCCCCCAGGCTTCTGGCAACACTGATTTGTTGTTGTTTTTACTATATGTAGAGCTTTACCCTTTTCAGAATGTGATATAAGTGAAATTATACAGCATGTCACCTTTCCAGACTGGCTTCTTTCGCTTAGCACTATCCGCTAAGGATTCATCCAGGTCTTTTTTTAGTTTGATAGCTCATCTTTTAATTCCTGAACAGCATCCCATCGTATGGGTGTACTACAGTTTGTTTATTCATTCACCTACTGAAAAACATTTTGGTTTCTTCAAGTTTGGGGTGATTATGTATAAAGCTGATAGGAACACTTGCGTGCTGGTTTCTGTGCCTTTATAAGCTTTCAGCTCAGCTGGGTAGGTACCTGGGAGCACCATCACTGAATCCTGTGGTGAGACTATAGGTACCTTTGTAAGAAATGGCCAAACTGTTTTCCAAACTGGCTGTACTATTTTGGATTTTCACTAGCAATAAAATGAGGGTTCCTGTTACTTCACATCCTTGCCAGCTTTTAAAATCTTGGCCGTTCTAATAGGTGTCTGGTACTATCTCATTGTTGTCTTCATTTGCAGTTTCCTAATGGCAAATGATGTTTGAGCATCTTTTCACGTGCTGTCTGAGTATCTTCTTTGGTGAGAAATCTGTTAGATCTTTTGCCCATTTTTGTGATTGGGTGGTTTGTTTTCTTGTTGTTTGTGTTCTTTGTATGTGTTGGAAACTAGTTTATTATCAGATACGAATTTTGCAAATATTTTCTCCTAGTTTGATTTGTCTTTTAATTCTCTTAAGTTTCTCTTTCATAGAGTTGAAGTTTTTAATTTTAACGAAATCCAACTTAACCAATTTTTTCTTTTCACGTATTTTGCTTTTGATGTATTAAAAACTCATCGTCAAACTCAAGATCACTTAAATTTTCTGTTTCTTCTAGAAAGTATCACAGTGCAACATCCTTTTTACGCACCTTTTGCACTCCATGAGGAGTATGGGTAGGAGGACTGAAATGAGGGAGGGATTTTGTTTCTTGGTAATGTCGGATTCTCATTAACAAAGAAGAGAGTTAAGATCACCTTAAAATGTGCTATCTTGAATTTTTTGTAAATATGGACAGGTCTTTAACAAAACTTGGAATGTTTAAGCTGGCTTAATAGTTGTTCTTGGAACTAGACCTGTTTACTGTGGCATCTTCTTAGGAGTATCGGCAGATTACAGTTGCTGCAATTGCATATGTAAAGCTAGCTGTGGGCTAAGGCTCCTGCGTGCATGGCTGTGGGAATAGATTTGTCACCCTCTGGATAGCATGAAAGTAACAGATGAGTGCCTAAGACTTCTACTTGAAAAACCAGGTTCTGCAACTCAGGGTGGAGGGTGAGTGGTCGTGGAGGGAAGTGCTTTCCTGAAGTTTGCTGGAGACCCCGGTCTATGTTCCTGACCGGGATGGTAGCCATCTGCTTCCTGAAAACTGGTTTCCTTTTCTTGGTGCCATTCTGCCTCCTGCATGTGGATGCCACCTTTCCCAGGTGCCAGGGTCCCCAGACCTGCGCTGTCTGCTCTGCAGTTGCACCCTCCCTCACTAAACCCTGTCTGGATCCCCCAGCCCAGACCACTCGCCCCACTGCCCGTCCTGACTAGTCTTCCTGCCCTGTCCCATCACACCTCAGTACTCAGCTGCGTTTTGTCCTGTGTATTAAATATGGAGTTTGGATTCTGTGACTCTCACTTACTGGTTGTGATAAGGAATCAATGATTGGGTTATTTTCATTTCACAAAGTCTTTGTTCCTAATGTATAAAATAAAATGAGAGTACTACCTCCAGGGAGGTCTACATGAAACAACATATGTATGTGAAAGTGCTTTATGAGCTGGAAAATGGAGCAAAACGGATTATTCGCAAACCCTAATCAGGGGTTCTCAGAGTGTGGTTCCTGAGCCAGCGGCCTCGGCATCCCCTGGAACTTGCTGGAAATGTGCAAGCCCAGCCCACACCTGCTGAATCAGCAGTCGTTCCAGCAAGCGCCCGGAGTGGTGCTGATGTGTGCTCCAGTGTGCGAAGCACCGTGGTGACATCGCACTTAACCTGGGACAGCTGTGTGAGTCTGCGCCGCCTGCCACACAGCACCGCCGGCTGGGTGGCTTAAACAACAGAGAGTAATTTCTCACAGTTCTGGAGGCTGGAAGTCCAAGATCAAGGCGTTGGCAGAGTTGGTGTCTGGAGTGGACGCTCTCCTTTGCTTGCAGAGGGCTATGTCCCCTGCCCCCTCACTGTGTCCTCACATGGACTCACCGCTTTGCACACACTCCTGGTTCTCTTCCTCTTAATGTAGACAGCAGGCCTGTTGGGCTAGGGCCCCACCTCTGGCCTCTTTTAACCTTGATTACTTCCTTGAAGGTCCTACCTCCAAATACAGTCACACTGGGAGTTAGAGCTTCCCTAATAACAATGTGTCAACAAATTAAAAATTGAGGGGAAAAAAATCACTTACCTTTCAAAAGAGACGAGCTCACCCCCCCGGCTGGCTTTCCCTCGAGCAGCAGTGCTCCAGCAGCTGTGGTTTTGTGCTTTACTTACTACTAGCTTACTGCATCTTGTCTTTCTTTCAAACAGTTAATAATTGTATGCGGATACTGTTTTAGCTAGGTTTGGAGCTGATTAGGTTTGGTAGCTTATCCCTGGGAATCCAGCTACCATTTGTAGCATTGTTTCTATGAGAACTTTGGAGTTGTAGAGAGTTGATTTAGGTAAAAGTGTTGAATCAGCCTGTTTAGTTTTAGGGAGTCCTTTGCAGTTGTAAATCGAAGCAATATAGCTGTGGCATTGTGTATTATTTTGACGGTAGAGAATGGAGGCCTTTGAAATGAATGGATGAGAGGTTACTGATGTTTCTTAGTACATAAGAAGCCACAGCAGAATGCTGATATTAAGAATTTCTTCTAAAAACCGATACCAGTTCCAGGAAGGGTTATGAATGATTTTATTTAGCACCTTTATTTTCTGCACTGCCTAAGTGCTAAACATTTAGGAATCCTGTGAACTTTACCTTCTTTCGTTTTGTGAATACAGTACCCAAGATACGTAAATAAGATAAATACCACCACATGATATGTGAAAATCTGGTTCCATATATTGTTACTCACTCTAAAGGATTATAGAGTGTGTAAGAAATTAGCCATTACATTCAGCTTTGGAATAAGTTGATTTACAAGAGACCAGAAAAATTAAGCTCAGTTTTTTTTTTAAATCTTTTTTATTGTAGTAAAAATGCTTATTGTGAGACTTTCCATCCTAACTATTAGTAAGCGTAAGCTCAGTGGCATTAAGTACATTCACGTTGTTGTGCAGCCGTCACCTCTATCCATCTCCAGATCTCTTTTCATCTTGCAGATTTGAAAATTCACACTACTTACTTCCGGATTATTTTGTGCATCCTTGTGGCTCAGTTTTTATATCTTTAGCTCTATGGTCCTTGGAAAGAGGGCCAACTACCATCCAGGACAATCTAATACAATACACAAGGCATTTAAGTGCTTAGAAAATAAGAGAGAAAAGTAGCTGGTCCTTGGTTTAGTATTTTTTCTGTTGAGTCTTAAAACACTAATTTAAAACCATGTCTGCACTTCACAATCTTTGGACAACAGCAGCAGTATCTATATTAAGTCTTTAGTGTGAGGCTAGTTAGCACCTCTGTTATTTCATTGTAATGTTTTAATTAGTACTCATTTAAAGTGATCTGTGGAAGGGGCTTTGACCACTGTAAACCTCTTTACAGATGCAAGAGATTAATTTGGAATTTGAGCACTCTATATGGGGACAGTTGTTTATATTTGAGTTTTATTCATTTGAGTTCTTGAACTTGAATCTTTTAACTGATTTTAGGAAAACCTCTTAATCTGTCTGAGCTCACTTTATCTGTAAAATGAAATATTCGCAATAAAATTCCTTTTAGCTCTGATTTGAAAGCTTTTAATTTTAAATAAGAGGGGTTAGTGATCTCTATAAAATTTTTAAAAGATGATACATTTAACTTTACTCTTTCTATATTTAGGTCATGGAAGGCAAGTGGCTGCTGTGTGTGTTGCTGGTCCTTGGGACCGCTGTCATCCAGGCTCACGATGGCCATGACGATGATGTGATTGACATTGAAGATGACCTCGATGATGTCATTGAAGAGGTGGAAGACTCAAAACCGAAACCAGATGCCAGCACTGCTCCATCTCCAAAGGTTTGAAGTGGTCTTTGAATCTATTCATTTTACCTCTTGAGATAATCAAAGAATGAAGGTAAATTTGGATCCTTGTCACAGGGAAAGCAAAGTTTGCTCAGTTTTTGATCTCTCCATCAGCCTTTGTTACATTATACCAAAGATCAGTTACATGGGTTGAATTCAAGGGCCAGCCATGAAAGTTTGAAAGCAGGCTAAGAGAATAGATCCTATTAAGAAAGACACGTTGCTGAAAATTGCAGTTCTTAATTCATTTTTATACTTAACACAGGTCACCTACAAAGCTCCAGTTCCAACAGGGGAAGTGTATTTTGCTGATTCCTTTGACAGAGGAACTCTGTCAGGGTAAGTGTTTCTTAGGGGAAAACGTCTTAAGAGGCAAACGTCATGTAACTAAGATGGAATAGTGGATTCCTCTTTGGGTAGTAGTTTATATAGTGAAATGTCCAACTGTTTTGTATCTTCATTGTTCATGCCCATTTAGGAAAACAGTCTTCTAAAACACGTGGTTCTTGATTCCATTTCTCTCTCCCTTCACTCTGTATTTTGCTCTTTGACTGGAAAAAATTTTTTTTCCTTGAGTCTTAAAAAAAGTGGGGTTATTGCATGGGTTTGGTACTTTTTCTTACAGGTTTATAATCACTACTTGTATGACAGTTTTAAAAGTTGAAAGTAGAATGGTTAAGTAGGCTGAGAAAAGCTGGCTATTTCCCTGTTTTTATTGGTATTTACATTGTTTCTTTTTACAGGCCAACTATAATTTGAATCTTAATTTTGGGGTATGTCTTAATTATAGGTGGATTTTATCCAAAGCCAAGAAAGATGACACTGATGATGAAATTGCCAAATACGATGGTGAGAGTTTCATTTAATTTAGATATAGTAGCAAACAGAGGTTTGACATGTTTCCATAGTACCTCTTAAGACTAGTTTAAAAGGAGTTTGTGTGTACTTTAAGATTTTTTCCTTGGAGGTTTGCTATCTTTGTGTGTTCCTTTATATTTTATAGGCTTAGACCTGTTTAACGTTTGTTTTACACCAAAAAGACGGGAAGATGATTTATTATCTGTGGTGCTGTATGTTGGAAATGGCAGGTCTTTCTAGGCAGTGTTAAAATGAATATGCTATAGGCTTTTAAAAACCAGATCCTAGTATTTGTCAATTTTGTGTGTTTAATATTAGTAGGCCAGCTCTCAGAGGTAAACGGAACGTGCTAAACATTTTTCAGTATGATTGATTTGCACAACTTGGAGTTTTGTTTGTTACCATTTAAAGGATCTCCAGAGGTACAGTTAGGGAGTAGAACTTTTTTTTTTGTTTTCTTGCAGGGAAATGGGAGGTAGATGAAATGAAGGAAACAAAACTTCCCGGCGATAAAGGACTCGTGTTGATGACTCGGGCCAAGCATCATGCCATCTCCACTAAACTGAGCAAGCCCTTCCTCTTTGACACCAAGCCTCTCATTGTTCAGTGAGCGAAACGCTTGTTTGATAGAAGCTTTCTAGGGAGGGAGAAGAAATTACATTATTAAACTACTACTCCGTGTAAAAGAATTATGAGAATAACTATATGCTACCAGAGGGATTTGGGGGTGTATTTAAGCATCCTATGATCTAATATTTTTCTTCCTGCCAGTAAATTATTTGGAAGTAAATCAGCTTTTTCCTCCTGATAGCTAATGAGCTTCTGGATTTTGTGGAATATATTTACTGGGAATCTGCGTTAAGATTTTATTTTCTTTTACTTATTTATTTTTGGGGCATTGGGTAGTCATAATAATAGAAGATGGACTCTTCCCATATGACCTGTGACCAAGGTGGGGGAAAAGGGAAATAAATTAAGAAATTTGATCTTTCAGAATGCCATATAGTTTTCTGCGTTCTTCTCTGAAATTAGGTATGAGGTTAATTTCCAAAACGGAATAGAGTGTGGCGGTGCCTATGTGAAACTACTTTCCAAAACCCCGGAACTCAACCTGGTAGGTACTTCCTATTTCTTTACGTGGCCACCCACAGCTGTAAGAATCTAAGAGAAAACCAAAGACAATTTTCTAAGGCCTGTGAAAATAAAGTCCTTCTCTACTGCTGTTGAAATATTTTGAAAGTTGAGAATGTCCACTTGGACATTTCTGTGCTTTTCATTTGAAATGTAAATTTCAAAGCTGTTCTGTCTTATCCCTGTTTTCTGTCCTGTATAAATTTTAATGTTAGCAAACTTACTTCTTTGTTTTATGAGAGAAGCAGTGACCATCTAGATTTGTGCATTATTTTGTGTTTTTAAGCACTTCCATATATTCTCACGTGAAGTTCCCTGGTAATTTCTGATTATTCCTCTTCACTGGTACCTGTACAACCCTCATAAAAGAATAAGCTTTTCCTTTAATAGGACACTTTGGGATTTTATAAGAGGACATACAACACTTTTGAAAGGTTGATTTTTAAACACTGATTGATTTACTTCATTTTTTGTTTCTGAAGGATCAGTTCCATGACAAGACCCCTTATACGATTATGTTTGGTCCAGATAAATGTGGAGAGGACTATAAATTGCACTTCATCTTCCGCCACAAAAACCCCAAAACGGGTGTATATGAAGAAAAGCATGCTAAGAGGCCAGACACAGATCTGAAGACCTATTTTACTGATAAGAAAACACATCTTTATACGTTAAGTAAGAAAAACTATTAATTTGTTGGTTTATGGCACTACATATGTATTATCCATTTAATTTAAAGATGGTACACCTGCAGAAGACCCAGACCTGTAAATAAGTCTCTGTTGACGTAGTACCTTAGAGGTGAGATGAACTTAATTTCTCAGCACTAAGAGAAGCTTCTCTTCATAGGTTGAATTAAGAACTAGGGTTTGAAACAGTTTTAAGAATCAGCTTGTATGTCCCATCAAAGAGCTTCTTTGCTTGATCCTCCCTCATTTCCTCCCTTTGTTTATTTTCTTGTTGATAAGACATTAAGTAATAGGACATACAAGAGAAATATATACGCAGTAACTTTCAATTGAACTTGTTTGGATGCTGTCACACCTAGACAGTTGAGTTTAATGATTTAAAACATTGGAATAGGTTTTCTGTTTAAAGTTTTTCCTGCTGGTTTAAAATCATACACAGACATAACCTCTTTTCCTAAAAAGTGAAATAACCTTTTTCTTTATAACAAAAGTAATACATATTCAGTAGAGAATTTAAAAGATAGAAATAAGCAAAAAGAAGAAATTTAAAATTATTTGAAATATCAAATTGTATGTATTTGGCCGTATGTGAATAAACATGTACATATGTAATTTTTTTACTAAAAGTGAGAAAAGTTTCGCTTTTTTGCCAACAGTATGAGGATCTTTGTGTGAGAGCACATATCACTGATAACACGGATAATCACCATTACCACCGAGGGTAGCAGCACAGGGCTCTGCCGCCTTCCGTACTGTTCTGGGTGTGCTGTGACCTAGTCGGTTGTCTCTCAGACACTTAGATGTAGGAGCCAGACTTTAGCATTACTTATACTTAAAATACCTTTATGAATTTACAGTTTTATGTTCTCCACTGGACTCAGTATAACGTGAGTAGACTTGTGGCGTGTCTAATTGGGAATTTTGGTAACATTGGGTAGTGGTAATACATACTCAAAAAATGAGGAAGTGGACCTTCCTACTGGGAAGTGGTTATAATAAATAAACTTACTTGCCTGTTGACTGGTGTGTAACCATTTGTGCAGTGTGTAAACAACATTGCGTTAGTTTATGTACTTGTGTTTTTTTGATGTTTTTAATGCCCATACATGGACTCTTTTGGTGTTTTAAAATTTTATCCATCATTTGTTTTTATTCCTAAAAACCAGAGAACCAACATTTAAAATTTACAGCTAAGGAAAGGAATGCTAACTTGCCTAGGGCTCCAAGGCCATGTCCTGACTCTAACACCCAAGATCTCTACTCCATGCTTCCACTTCCTGTTAGAAATGTGATCTTTTATGGTAAAGAGCTTGGAAAAGAGTGGCTAATTAACTTTTCAAAAATTACATTTAATTTTTTTTCAGTCCTGAATCCAGATAATAGTTTTGAAATATTAGTGGACCAGTCTGTGGTGAACAGTGGAAACCTATTAAATGACATGACTCCTCCTGTAAATCCTTCACGTGAAATTGAGGACCCAGAAGACCGGAAGCCTGAAGATTGGGATGAAAGACCAAAAATACCAGATCCCGATGCTGTCAAACCAGATGACTGGTGAGTCTTCAGGACCTGTCCGAGCGCAGTGGAGCATTTTGTATATTCTACATGGCTTGAACAATTGAATGTTGGTTGAGATCTGATAATTTCAGTAATCTGATGCAGTCTAAATGTTAGGAGCAACGTAGACTACTATCGCTGAACAGTAGCGAGCACCAAGTGAACTAGCGTCACTGTGATCGTCTGGGTTGCCTCAGTCCATTTTACAAGCCATAAAGTGCTGAAATTGATGATGGAGTTTGCCTGTGGTAACATGGTTGATTTGTGGCAGAACCTTGGGTCTAGCCTTTCCATTGAATTCACATTTAAAGCTGGAGTCCTAAAATTTTTAATTTTAATTTGAAAAACAACCTTTTTCCTATCTGAACAGTACTCAGGAGAGCTCCGCTCTGTGTTGAGCAGTGGAATACAAAGCCACAAGGACACCAGCCGCCTACACAACTCCCAGCCCAGGTGTGAGGCAGGCAGATGAGGCTGGCACCTATGTGGGGAGTGGTCTGATAGGTGTTCCTTGGTGACCAGAGCACCAGGTATACCTCACTTGGCTAGCTTCTTGGAGCAGGGCAAGTCAGATTGAGGCTCGAAAGTAGGGCAAGAATTAAGTAACTGGTGAAGATCGGACATGTGCTCCCTGGTTGAAGAAGAACATGATGTGCAACAGCGGAGGAACGGGGCGGGGGGAGGGTGTAGCTTGGATAAAGCACAGGCTTGGCACGCACAGGGTTCTGGGTTCAATCCCTGGTACCTCCACTAAAAATAATAACCAAGGAAACCCAGCTACCTCCCCCCCAAATAAAAATAAATAAATAATTTTTTAAAAGTAAAGGAATAGGAGTGAACATGTATGAAGGAAGTTGAGTATGTTTAGCTTTTTATGGGTACAGATTGGATAGTAGTGAGAAATGTCAATAGGCAGGTTGTACTCTTGTATACGGCCACATTTGAACTCATACGGTGGCTTTTGGAAGTGTCCGAAAGTGGACAGGAGAAATTATGGAAACTGGTCTTCCATTTGTAGACGTCTCCTTTTAGGCTTAGAAGTTAAATTCCAGTTGATATTTTTATGTGGCAGTGGTATAAAGGCTGCGTTTTTTTGTATATTTGATGAACATTAGATTTGGACTTGGCCTCATTCAGAATTGTATTCCTTAACTAGCTGTTTTATTTCGGAGGTCAAGGAGTGATTGTTAGCTTAAAAGATCAGCTGAATAATAAACAAGTTTAATTCTCACACAGTTGATTTAGAATTAGCATAGTTCAAAAACAAGCATAATCGTGACCAAGATCAGCAGGTGTCTTTGCTTACCAGTTGAAGTGGCGCTGTCTTGCAATGACTGACTGCATAAAGCTTTGAAATTAGGTACTTCTTGATGAACTTTAAAGAGTAATTATTTGAGTTATAATTCACATACTAAAGTCTACCCTTTTGAAGTGTGCAATTCAGTGGTTTAGTATAGTCACAGTGTTGGTCAACCATCACTGCTGTCTAATTCCAGAACATTTTTATCATCCAAAAAGAAGCTCATACCCATTAAGCAGTCACTCCCTATCTCCCACTCCTGCCAGTCCCTGGCGACCACTAATCTACCTTCTGTCTCTGTGGATTTGCCCGCTCTAGACGTGGAATAATAATGTGGTCTTTCGTGTCTGGCCCCTTTCACTTAGAATGTTTTCAAAGTCCTTCCATGCTGAAGCTTGTATCGCTACTTCATCCTTTTTATGATTGAATAATAATTCCATCGTATGGATGATACATTTTATTTATCCACTCCTCATATGACTGACGGGTTGTTTCCCCTTTTTGGCTACTGTTATGAATAATGCTTCTGTGAACATTCATGTATAGGTTTTTGGGTGAATATACATTTTCATTTCTCTTGGATATAATTGTAAGCGTGGAGTTGTTGGGTCATATGGTAACTATGTTTAACTTCTTGAGGAACTGCCAAACTGTTTTCCAAAGCAGCTGCACCATTTTGCTTTCCCACAAGCAATGTATGAGAGCTTCATTTTCTCCACATTCTTGCCAACACTTGTTTTTATCAGCCTTTTTCATTATAGCCATCCTACTGGTATGAAGTGGTATCTTATTTTGGTTTTGATTTGCATTTCCTTGACGGGTAATAATGTGGAACACATTTTCATGTGCCTGTTGGGCATCGGTTTATCTTTGGAGAAATGTTTGTTCAAATCTTTTGCTGGTTTTTAGATTGGGTTGTCTTTTATTATTGAGTTTAAGTTCTTTATATAGTCTGTGTACTAGGCCTTTATCAGATATATGATTTATAGATACTTTCTAGGAGGAATTTTAAGGTTTTTGATCAGGTAAGACCTAAGTATTTTTAGATTGCTCTGTTTAAGATTCACAGAGTGGGACGACATTGTGAATGTCTGGCCGGTGTTGTCAGTAATTGGCTTTTTCTGTTGTATTTAAGGGATGAAGACGCCCCTGCCAAGATTCCAGATGAAGAAGCCACAAAGCCTGAAGGCTGGCTAGATGATGAGCCTGAATATGTACCTGATCCAGACGCAGAGAAGCCAGAGGATTGGTACGAGCTTTAGTTCATGTTTAAAATCACCTGCTTTTTTAATTGAAGTAAAAATCAGTACTTAAATACAGCCAAGTGCTCAAACTTATGTGTAGAGCTCAACAAACTAATTACATTTTCATCTCTTTTTTTTTGATGCATCTCCCATGAAAAACCGTTTTTACTGAAAATGCAGAAATATGATGATGCTCTATAGTGAAAGTTTCCCTGTAGGAGTTTTTCAGGGAAGCCCTCAGGCAGCTTTTCATTGTCTTGCATGACAGAACCCATTTGTAACTTGTTTATATCTCCACAGGGATGAAGATATGGATGGGGAATGGGAGGCTCCTCAGATTGCCAACCCCAAGTGTGAGTCGGCCCCTGGGTGTGGTGTCTGGCAGCGACCTATGATTGACAACCCTAGTTACAAGGGCAAATGGAAGCCTCCCATGATTGACAATCCTAACTACCAGGTTTGTGCCTCTTGGTGGTTGCGTTGCTTCATTGATCTCTTTGTGTTCAGGTAGAAGTTTGTTCTGCAGTGAGGCTGCCAGGTTGATCATTATATTCAAACTATTGAATTAAAAACAAAGTAAACTTCAAAATTGAGAGAGAACTTAATGTGTTAAGCATTGAAAGATGAAACTAGAAAGAAGAGCTTTCATAATTGCTCTGTAATTTATGTTTTAAAACAAAGAAACAAAAAATGGAAAACTTGTGATTTGGGTACCCTGCTACCATTGGGCAGGGATGCAACAGCCACAGGGTCCAAATTGGCCATCTCTGTGATGGGGTGGATAGAGGACTGTGATGGGAGTTGACTCCCTGACCACAGGTAAGCTCATTGCTTGACCTCAGTATCAACTGTAAAAAGACTGACTGAGGCTCAAATGAGATGGTAAGTATACTGGTGGGGATGTTGTAAAGCTTCACGTTTACTATGGATGTGTGACCACTTAGATTCTGGTCTCAATTCTGTTTCTGTCCTGGTTAAATGATTTAAAATCATTAATTTCCACTTTGTCACACTTTAAAATGTAAGGTGTAGGGCTGTATCTCTTTGTATACATTACATGTATATTTTTCTGTTTTTAAATGTATTTTTAATTTTGCAGTCAATAGGATAAATTAAAAATTGCAGCATAGCTGTTTTGTTGATGAGCATTTGGGTGAATTGCCGTTTTAGAATCCTTGCCGCAGTGATGATCCCTGTACGTGTCTGAGTACGCTGGTAGCTATTTCTCTAGGTAGTCATCTGAAGTGGAATGTCTGGGTGAAGATGACGTACGTTTTCAGTCACCGCTGACTTACGGCCCCACTCCCACTAGCAGTTGATAAGAGTAGAGGCTGTTGGAATGTGCCAAGCGGAGCAAAGTGTTGGTTTGGATCAAGGTCATGGATGATACTAGAAGCTGAAAGCAGTGGGGAGTCCATACACCTTAAAGGCATCAGCAGTGTCTGTTGTCCTCCTGTTACTCAGTTAAGTTTCACAAAGTCAGCACTTCCCTTGCAGATCATGCAGAATCCATCTTAATCCTTATTTAGGTTCGCCATAAATGTGTGTTGATCATTATCTGAAATGATTTTTTAAAATATTTTCTCTAGGGAATCTGGAAACCCCGGAAAATACCAAATCCGGATTTCTTTGAAGATCTGGAACCTTTCAAAATGACTCCTTTCACTGCTATTGGTTTAGAACTGTGGTCTATGACCTCGGACATTTTTTTTGACAACTTTATCATAAGTAGCGATCGAAGAGTAGTTGATGACTGGGCCAGTGATGGATGGGGTCTGAAGAAAGCTGCTGACGGGGCTGCTGAGGTTTGTGCTGGCTTCTTACGCATTTGTATCTTTTATTACAGGTAACTAATTGCTGCTTTTGTGAAAAACTATCCTCTAATATTTGTCTTTTCCCTAATTTGGGAATGTTGGCATAAAGAGTGTGACCTGTGTCTGCTAAGGGCAAGATACTGGGGTGTGGGACCTGATCTCATTAGGCATATGTAATGGCTTGAGAGTCTGTATTTGTGTTATGTGTATAGGATTTTTTTTTAATTGTGTTAAGATGTATTTAACAAAATTTGCCATTTAGGGTATATTTTAGTGCAGTCTTAAATATTGAATCTTGGTTTATGTAATAACTGGAGTTTTCAAATAATTGGGTGTATGGGCCAGGCTGGGAATTGGAGAGACAGGGACATCGATACGAAGAAATTCTTCATTCCCTGGTCCCTGAGGTCCTGGGAGCCGTTGCAGGTGATTAAGGAGCCAGCTTTCACACCTAAGACAGGGAAATCACCTTGAAGATAAGGAGAGGAGGAGAATTGAGGCTTTTCTTTCACATCCTTTTTACGCTATGTGAACATCTCATCTTGAATCCTTTGGAAAAGGCACCTGAGCAGTGCCGTGCAGTAACTCCGCAGTAGAGCAGCTCGGGCTGTGTTTGGGGTCAGAAGCCGGAACTTGATATCAGCCGTCTTGTTTCTCAGCCAGGTGTAGTGGGGCAGATGCTCGAGGCAGCCGAGGAGCGGCCGTGGCTCTGGGTGGTCTACATTCTGACAGTGGCTCTGCCTGTGTTCCTTGTCATCCTCTTCTGCTGCTCTGGAAAGGTATGAGTTGTTGGTTTCGCTTTGTTTTTGTCTTTGATTCACTAATTCTTATGTTATTAGAAATAACTAAAGATATATTGCCTGAGGTTTTCTTTGTAGCAACTCAGTGGTGACTGGGCCACACGTGGCGCTGACTTCTGACACCTTGTTCGCTACTCTCAGTGGCCAGTTACTGTGCCCAGAAGGGAGTGGGATTTGTTAGCCCCTCAGTTTCTCACAGTATTAGCCATTGTCTTACTTCCCTTTACATTTGGCAGCAGCCTTCTGGACGAAAAGAAAAAAGACGACTTAGGTGTCTACCTAGCCATCTGGGCACAAACCAGCGTTTCTTCCTGGCATGGCTGTTTCTATGTTATATACTTTGGAATACAGCCTTTGATTTCTCATGGTGTGTTCCTTCCTCAGCATCCCTATCCCCGCTGTCAGAAAACACATGTAGTGGTAATACACACTTACTTCAGTTTTTCTTGTTTAGCCTTTGTTATATGCAATTAAAAAAGAAAAAGAAAAAGAAAATTTTGCTTGGGCTCTCTGCTTCTATTAAGTGAGGATCATGCTTCACCTTATGTTCGAGAAGTTTTGTAACCTGATCCAGTCTTCCTTTCCCAGCCTTATCCCCATCCCTGTTCTGTGTGTCTGTGCCTCAGTCACCTGACTGGTTAGACCTGCACATTCCTGCCCGACCCCTTGCTCGTACTGTTCCTTCTCCCTTGAGCCAACACGTGCTCACGGGGGAAGAAGCTCTCAGGCAGGAATTCCGTCTTACTCATTTCTATCTACCTCCCTCAGTGTTTGCCTGGTACAGAACTTTGCTCATAGGCATTTGATAATTATATGGTAACGTCATACATAAAAATGTGAACAAAACTGTTGTGCTTTGGGGGAATGTTTCAGAAACAGGCCAGTCCTATGGAGTACAAGAAGACTGATGCTCCTCAACCAGATGTGAAGGAGGAAGAAGAAGAAAAGGAAGAGGAAAAGGAAAAGGGAGATGAAGAGGAGGAAGGTGAAGAGAAACTTGGTAAGAAGGAGACCCCAGAATACCTGCTGCAGTCCAACACCCTAAGATATTGCAAACCCTTAGAAGCAAGTTACTGTCGAGATTGTTTTAGACCTGAGGTGTCTGCTAATACTTACTTGCTAACTACCAAAAAGAAGTGTAAGGTTTTGCTCAGTCATCTTACTTTGACTTCTGTCTTAGAAGAGAAGCAGAAGAGTGATGCTGAAGGAGATGGTGGCGCTGTCAGTCAAGAGGAGGAAGACAGGACACCTAAAGCAGAGGTAACAGAAAGGGGGAGAGTATATTTTGTATTTCAAGCAACTCAGGTGAAGGTACATTTAAGTCGAGAGTATTTTTCATAGGGTAATTTTCGATGGCAGTGGCAGTAAAAATTCTGTTACAGTCAATTTTGTAAAATTGGACTTCTTTGCGATGTAGGCCGACATTTTATAGTCCCAGATTACATCTGAATCTCAAAAGTATTTTCTGTGCTGAAAATGGCTTTCTGTAATGAGCAGAGGTTATAGGGGAAACTAGTAAAATGCTTTCTGAGATGGCAGCTTCAGGTTATTGTTTTACCGTTCTGTCTCATCTGCCTCTCCTCGCTGTGCCCTTAAAAAATATTTCTTGCACCAATAACTGCATTTTAAAATTGTTGTCCCTCTTGCCGATGGATTCTTTCATTCATTCACTCAGTAAATATTTGTGAAGTACCCATTATGTGCCAGGCATTGTTAATGAACAATACAAAGAGACCCTACCTTTGGGGAGGTTAAATTCTAGTGGAAGGAAGACAGTGAGCAGTAGACATTATAAGGAAGTAAATGAACAGTAATGTTAAAAAGCAGTGGGCTTTGAAAAATAAAAGCAGGACAGGAAAAGGTATTGGCGTGCTGGAGGTGGGCTGGGTTGCAGTGTTAAAGATGGTGGGTAGAGCTCAGTGGAGAGGTGACATTTCAATAGAGGCTTGAAAGAGATAAAGAACCTTGCCAGGGAGCCCCGGAAAGAGCATCCCTGGCGGAGAGAATGCCGGCCTGGGGCCTGCAGTGCTCATCTGGAAGGCCAGTTGTGGCCAGCAGGTTGAGAGGAGGGGGAAGAGGCACATGGGGAAGGTGCCAGATTATGTGGGGCCTCCTAGGCTGTTACGTGCACTTGGCTTTTCCTCCTAGTGAAATGGACAGTCATTGCAGGCTTTGGGGCAAAGGAGTGGCCAGATTTGGTTACTCTGGCTGCTGTGTTTCCTACAGACTAGAGAGAATCAAGGAGCCTGGTTAGGAGGCTGCTGTAATAACCCAGGCGAGGGCTGGTGGCTCTGAGCAGGGTGATAGGAGAGAGCGATGTGAGCTTCTGCTCTGGTGGGTTGGGTATGAGGCATGAGGAAAAGAAGAGTCCACACCTTTCTTCCCAGGGTTCCTTTTCCAAGCACTTCTCTGTTTCATTCTGATCCTTCCTGGAAAACTCTACTGAGTTTCCACTTCCAGCTATGACAGCTCTGCCCTCCTATTGGTAAAGCTCAGTGCTGTTTATATTTCAATGGATATATTCTGTCTCAATGAGAATGCAGAGTTCTTTCAGGTAGGGACCAGTCTCACATATGTTTTTATATTCTCCAATCTTCCTTGCACAATAAGAAATCTCTACACTGTTGGCTTGTAGTCTTGAATGTTTTATGAGACTCGGCTTGGATAGCCTTTTGCCCTCATGAATCTTTCTCAGCCTTAAAATAGGGCTAATGTGTTCACAGGCCAGTATTCAGGATTAATCAAGATAACACGTGAAAGCCTGGTGTCTGGTCCTTTTTTAAAAAAAATGTTTATGGGTTAGATTGAGAAAAGTGCATGTTTATGGGAAACAGACAAAATAAGAACACACACAGTCCCACCACCTCTGAGACAGTCACTGTCTTTGGTGCATTCATTTTCTTCTAATCATTTTTCTTTTCTTGTTTTTTCCTCAGATGGGTTATACTCAGCTTGGCTGATGAAAACTTGGTGAATTTTAACTTTTTTTTTAATACTAATTATATTGAATTTTTTGTTTTTTCAACAGGAGGATGAAATTTTGAACAGATCACCAAGAAACAGAAAGCCTCGAAGAGAGTGAAACAGTCTTAAGAACTTGATCTGTGACTTCCTCTCCCTCCCCTTCCCCTGCAAGTGTGGGTCCTAGGAGAGGACCTGACACAACTTAGATTGAAACTCAGAAAACCTCCAGGCGTCACCATCAGCAGGTTCCAGTTGAACACTAGCCCTTGTAATTTTAAACATCTAGCAGTAAATAATTGCAGTTGTGACATAAAGGATCCTGTTTCTGTAGAAAGAAAGCATTTAACATGGTTGTGAAATGTAACATGAAGCAACTAACTTGTATTTTTTTGTTTTTAAATATCTTTGTTTTTTAAAATAGAGTGATAGGACTTTACCAGTCTTTAAAAATCTTGGCTTAATTTAATGTGTTAATTTGTCCATGCAGAAATAACATCAACCTTTAAAAATGCTAGAGGGATGAATTTGCAGTTTTTATAACTGATTTTGTTCTTTAAGTTTGGTATTACAAAACATTCAAGTGTCTCTGTCCCTTAAAATTGATAATCATGTTTAAAGTACAGTCATTTGTAGTTATAATCTTGTTTTCCTTCCATTATTCAATTCCTCCTAAGGAAATTGAAGCGAGGAATTGGGTGGAAGCCCAAATTTATATAAAGGTTCTGTTTAAGTTGTATTAAAAATAGACATACAAAAAGAAAAAAACTTTTCACTTGATGTTGGTTAGACCATAAAGTGTGTTCTGTTGCCCTTGGAACAGCTCAGTTCCCAGACAGCTATGCAGTTCGTGGAGGAGGTGGCATAATGCGGCACGGGCGTTCAGGCTTCACACACCGGGAGTGTCTGGGCTCCAGCCTTCTCAAGCAGGTGGCTTTTTAAGGAACGCTACCAGGGCACGTGAGCTCCAGAGTAGATGGAGGTGTTTTCATCACATCAGCCACTATGTTGACACTGTTTCCCCTCCCTGTGTCCCCAGACCCCCAGCTTTCCCCTCTGCTATGCATTGTCTTCACAGCACAGCCTGCAAGTCCGTTGCTGAAAATTATTAATAAGCTTTGCATAACGTTAAGCTTTATTGTGATTACGTGTATGTTTCTTCTTCCTTCGTTAAGCAGACCCACACCTTTCCAGGGTCAAAGTACAAGACACAATACTATCTTGCATTTTTATGCATTTCTTTTACTCTGTGTAAAGACTGCAGAAGTCTAACCCAGAGGTAAGCCAATTCAAAATTGACTATGATTGAGCGCAGGCTAAAAGTATTTATGGGAGGAGCATGAGTTTTCTAATTTTTGTAGCTGCTAATCCTTTTAAGTCATCATTTGCAGTTCATGTAACAGTTGTGTCTTAAATTACATGATAAAGCAGTCCTCTTTTTTTTAAACTATGTGGCTTGTAAAATTTTTAACAAAAGATCTTAGATTTGTTTTTTTTTCCATGTGGAATGCAGATGGGTGCTATCAGAGCCTCTCCCCATTATTCTAATGTAATAATATCATTATTACACCACACTGAAATGTATTCAGAATTAGATGTTGTTTTAGCTTTATTCTTCAGAGGTGTTTCAAATGTACCGATGATACTGTTCCTTGCACTGAATATATAAACACTCCAGAGTGTTTATATTGGGGAGATATTGGGGAGGAAGTATATTTGTAAAAGATGAAGGCTGTGTCTGTTTATTTTGTTTATCTTCAACTTTTTACTGGTTCACTTAAATTCATATGAGGGTGGGATGCATTTTTCTTGCTGTTCAGTGCTTTAATCCTTTTCATCTGTCGTTCTGTGGTCACAGTCACCTTAGCTATGTAGCTGACTTTCCCAAATGTATTGAGTGCAAATAAACAGTTACTTAGCAAGACCTGAAAATACGTCTGCAGGTTTCTCCTTGAAGCAAGTGTGTGGGATCATTGCATTTCCAGAAATCTGCCTTTTTCACTCTCCTTTGACGTTAGATTTCATGCCTCCCTTACAGTTTCTTCCAGCTGAGCTGTGGAATGACAGGTGTATATCAACAGACTGTTCATTTGCCTTTCCAGGGTAATTCAGAAACATTTGCCCAGAAAAAAGGAAAGTCCTTTTTGGTTCTTTTTTTCACTCTCTGTTGAAGGTGCAGCCTCCTGATCAGAAGTCTGACACAATGAATGATCAGCAGCAGTGTTCAGTTCTTTAAAAGGCACTTGCATTATGATTTTACATGCTGGTTATCTGTCCCATTGTTGTAAAATGCCCACTCCATCAGATGTGTTCCTCAATTTCTCTTATCCATAAAATACTCTACACTTTTTCTCAAATTGTCGTGTTACAAAATGGTATTACATTAAAGCCCTGTGTTAAGCGTCTGCTTTTGACTGAACTTCTTCATAGTAACGTTCCGTTCGCGCGTTGTACTGTTTCAGTTGTGCATTAATAATCTTTGCTACTACATGAGCTTCCTAACGCAGAAACTATTAAGGACGGTGAAATAATTACATCATCTCACCAAGTGGATTTGATCCAGTCTAATTCAGTGTAGGCTTTGCCTCCTTTTCCTGCTGAAATGGGGTTCAGTAGTTTCAGTTGTATAACAGGGATAGCGGCTCAGAAAAGGGCGGGGTAATTTGTAGATAATATTCTTTGAGATTTTGGGGAACCATTGAACTTTTAAATTTTTATTAGAAAATCTTTGTTCAAAATCAGACTCCATCTTTTGCATGAATTCTTACATATTTCAGGGATATTTTTGAAAGTTGGACCAGAACTTTCTTTTACGCAGGATTAGGCTTTTGAATTGCTTACTAAAGAGAAGTACACAAAGCGTACCGCCCCTACTTACTGTTACCTTTTCTATAAGAAAAGAAATAATTTAATTCTGGTGTAAAATTTGTCTTTGAAGAACGGTAACAGCCAGGACCGTGTTTACCGCACTCATGGGATAAGCACTTACTTGCCTTAGCGGGCCACTTGAATTTTTTGTTTTGACTACCTTTGTATAAAAGCAAATACTATTTAAATGAGGACTCAGTTTGTTTTCTTCTGATTTTAAAATAAAACATCTTCATTGGCCTAGTAAACAGTTATTGTCACAAATATCGGCGCTCTTGTTGGCGATGGCTGTCACTGTGCAGTTCTTGGCACCTGTTTAACTTCCCAGCAGTCAGGGTGCCAGCACCCGTTCCTTAAACCTCTCGGCCCAGCACAGGCTCCGTGACTCAGTAGCGCCAGAGGAAAGCACTCCAGCTCGGCCCTGCATGACTCCGGCCGCCTGTGCCGCCAAACGTGAGCAATGAGGTCGGAGAACAGCTGACGCCGGAACAGCGGGGCGCCTCCGGAGCTCGTCAGGGCCGAGTTAAAGGCGCTGTAGAAGACGATGGGGAGGCGCCGCCGGGCCCGGCGGCCGCCCGGGGCTGCGCACTGCCACCGCCCGCTTCCCTCCGCGGACCCGGAAGGGCCGGCCCGCGTGAGGCGGCGGCGCTGAGAGCCGGCTCCCGTCGGTCACGCTGGGACCCGGGCCCAGGCCTGAAGCCCGCCCAGCCGCTCCCCCCGCCTCTCACTTGAGTTCCTTTTAAACTCCGCAAGGGAGCCCCAGCGCGCCCTCTGCGTGTTCGCCCCCGCCCCTCGGGCGGCCCGCTCCTCCTCCTCCGATTGGCTGCAGTCCCTGTTCGTCAGCCGTGACGCCGCGGTCGCCTGCCGGGGCCCCGCCCTCTTCCGAGAGCCCCGAAAACAATTTTAAGATGGCGGCGGCGGCGGCGCGGAAAACAATGGGGCCGGGGCGGCGGGGCCAGGCCGAGGCCTGAGGTGGGCAGCGAGCGCCTGCCCGGGCTGGGCCGAGCAGGGCCAGAGGAAGACCCGCCGCCGCGCGCGAGCCCCTCCGCAGCTCGCGGGGCCATGGCGTGGCCGTGAGGCGGCCGGGCCGCCAGCGGGGAGCGGAGTCCGCAGTGCCGGCCGGCCCCGAGAGGCCCGCCTCGGGCCCGGCCCGTGCAGCCCGCGGCCCATGGTGCTGCCCACCTGCCCGATGGCGGAGTTCGCGCTGCCGCGGCACAGCGCCGTCATGGAGCGCCTCCGCCGGCGCATCGAGCTGTGCCGGCGCCACCACAGCACCTGCGAGGCCCGCTACGAGGCCGTCTCGCCCGAGCGCCTGGAGCTCGAGCGCCAGCACACCTTCGCCCTGCACCAGCGCTGCATCCAGGCCAAGGCCAAGCGCGCCGGCAAGCACCGGCAGCCGCCCGCGCCGGCCCCGGCCCCGGCGCCCGCCCCGGCCCCGCGCCTCGACGCCGCCGACGGCCCCGAGCACGGCCGCCCCGTCGCGGTGAGTAGGGCTCGGGGAGAAGCCCCGTCCCCGGAGACGCTGCCCCGACGCCGCCCGGGGTCCCCTGAGCCGTCCTCCTCGGGTCTGGCTAACTTGTCAGGGACGCAGCGCTTGTCATCTGCGGGGGATGGCTCGGCGGCGTTACTTTGGGAAAACATGACCTAAGGACCTTACATGAAGGGCTGGGAAGGCTGGCGGACCGTCGTGAAAGGTTTTCCTTCCAGACTCGATTCCGAAATTTTGAGAGCTTTATTTTTAGAACAGGCTGGCGTTAAAATTGCCTGTGATAGTGGCCTCATTTATTCCGCAAACGTCCATTGGGTCCTTGCACTTTGCAGAGTCAGAGCTGTAAATATGGAAGTAAGACGGGCTCCAGTTGACCAAATCCAACTGTTCTGAATGGAAAATCCTAGAATTTTTGGAAATCTTAGTGAAGGCATGGTACTGCTCATTGAGTGGTACGAAGGTATTCTTTGTTAAGGCAACCCTGAAATTTGTGAACTTGTAATTCGAGCAATATTTTTGACAATTCCAGTTTTAATTATAAGCTTGTTTAAAGTCTCTGATGATGTCCGAGTGTGTTTTGGGTAGATATCCGGGAAACTTGTTGGTTAGAGATTTTCCTCCCTGAAAGTGATGGGGGTTTTTTTTTGTTGTTGTTGTTTTCTTGGTAGTTTAAAGTTTAGAACACATGTTATCAACTTAATTGGTTTTGTGTGTTGTTTAATTCATGCCTTCATTACCTCTCACCTGGGCTATTGGAGTATCTTCCCTAACTAGTCTAGGCGTTTAGTCTTTTTCTCCCTCTAAATTCTATGTCCCTCACAGGTCCTATGCTCCGGTTGAATTATTTTCCTTATTCACTCTGACACTAGCCTGGGCTGCTGGACATTTCATTGTTTATTGTTATCAAGTCTCATATAGTCAAGTCTTCTTGTCCTCACAGTTTTCATCTGTGAACTGAGGGTGTATTTGGCTTCTTATCCTCTAAGATTCTTATAGGACTCAAAAGAAATGAATGTGGATGTGAAAATATTTCATAAATGAAAAGGCTGCCTGCAGGACCCTCTCCCCATTCACCTTTCAGAACCCTGCTACCCTTCAGGTCCAGCTCATCTTCCTCTTTGACGCTAGTTTCTGACCACCCTACCCCCCAGCAGTTAGAATCTCCTTTGTCAAAACCTTTAGGAAATGTATTGTCTGTGATATTTATTTTAAGAACATAGTCACATACTACTTAAGGTCATGTCTTGCCAACTAGATTGTAACCCCTGGGAGACAGGGAGGGGTTTGACTCAGTCAAAGGAAAGACTGAGTTGTGGGTGTCATTCCAATTAAGTAATGAAAGCTCATAAAAAAAATCTTAATTTTACACACAAATAGTTGCCTTGAACACCTCCTAGAAAGTATATTAGTAGTGATTCAAATTGTTTATAGAGAGCAAGAATTTAGACTCTGTTATATTTTTATCCTAAATTATTTGAGAGAAATTGGGCATGCTGTTTGAAGAAAAATTAATTGTGTGTGTGTTAGAACTTGAGTCTGGCCTGTCAGTCATTCCTTTGGGTGTCGGAGCCTGATCAGGTGTGCCATGTTATGTTGATGTCTTATCACATTAGACCTTGACCCTTGGATTTCATGAGTTTAAACTTTAGAATGGAAGTGCTCTTCCCCCTCCCTACTAGGAAGAGGGACCCTTTTCACTTCAGTCTCCAAGTGATTCTAGGTGAGCCCTTTGGCCTTTGGAGTGGGGTCTTAAGAACAGGAGATCAGTGTCACTAAGAACACAGCGGCATTTTCTGTTTTGGTGGTTCCTTCAGTTCCAAGGGGGAGAGAGTCCTTGCCTTCCTAGATAGGATTTTGACTTGGAGAGAGAGCACAGCTTTGCCCAGAGAGATGGAGGGGAGAAACTGCTTCTTGGTCATTGTTATTTTGGACAGTTCTATGTATGTATTTGAGTTAATTAATATTCCTTACATAAGGAATACTATTATTTTTCCCAAATGTTCTATAAAACTCATAGACAGCTGTTTTATAGACAAAGTTACCATGAGCAAACCATTGGTACAACTGAAAAGGGATCAAATCAAATTTACTAACAGAGTTCACCTTCTGGTTATTTTTTTCCCTTCTTAGGATATTCCACTGCAGCTAAGTCTACTTTGCTAGAGTTGAATCAGAAACAGGGTGTCAGACTTTTTTTCTACTCTAGTTGTCAGGGAATGACCCTATTAGGGTTTCTTCACACTGTGTGTGCTCATAAACCAAACAGTAGTTTTCTAATGACAGTTGTAATTGACTTCTTTTTATTAGGGATGCCAGATTGTAGAGAATTATACAAACATTCATTCTGTCATTGAAACAGTCTTCTACAATAGCTTGAACATTTTCTTTCAGTAAAATGCTATAAAGGTCCACTTACCACACTTTGGCTGCTTACTTCTTAAGTAGTTGTGACAGTCTCTGAAGAAATTTGACAGTTGCTTGCCACCCATTCATGGATGTTACCTTCCCTGCTTAGTTCAGGCATGCAGAAGTTCTCTTTCTCTCTAACTTTTATCTGTACATAATTTAAAATTTAGAGAAAAGCCACACAAACAGTACGAAGATCATCTGCATACCCTCCACTTAGATTCCACCCATTGTCATCATCATGACCCATTTACTTTATCATTTGCACACATGCTCTCTTTCTCTCCTCACTAGCTCTCTCTCCCTGAAACCTTTGTTCTCTAAACCACCTGTGGGGGCACTGCACACATGGCTCTGGGTACCTTTTTACAGTAGGTACCCCCGACACCCTAGCGTGTACCTCCTAAGAGTTAAGAAAGATGTGCAAAATTTTAATGATGATTAATGACCAAATTTACATAAGAATCATGCAAATAACATTATTTTCTGGGAATAAATATTGCTGGACATAGAACAGATGATGTAGTATAATCATGTGGGGTCATTTTAGAGAAAAGGTCACTGATGTGGTTTTAGGATCCCTTTATTCCCTATAACATTTGGGACCTGTTCCTAGCACCCTCTTTCTTTTTTTGTCTTCAGTATCTCCTTTCCCACTGGGTCCTTCCCTTCAGCTTGAAAACATAAGCAAATATTCTCCTTCCTTTTGTCTTTTCTCACCCTTAGAATAGTATTCCCTCTTCTTCCTTCCCTTTGCCCTTTCCACTGCACTTCCCATTTGCTCATTAGCCCATTGTAATCTGTCTTCTGCCTCTTCTACTTTTCTGAAGCTGCACCCTTAAAGAACACCAAAGATGGAATTGCCAAATTCATTGGCTTCTTAGTCATCATTCTTCTTGACTTCCTCCTTAATACTGTTCTCTTAGCTTCTACTCTCTCCTGATTTTCTTTCCAGCTTTAAATATTTGAGTGCGTACTGTGGGCCAGAGCATATTTGGTCACTAGGGATGCAGAAGTGAACAAGACAAATTAAAACTCTGCTCTCATGGAGAGAGAGCAATAATTTTTAAAAATTAATGTTTCATAATGCTAAGAAATAATTTAAAGAGTTATGTGACACTGAGTGATTTACAGTAGCAACTTTAGGTAGATCACTCTGCCTTAATTTGACCTGAATGACAGAAAGTTATCATTTAGCTGAAAGTTTCAGAAAAGAACGTTCCAGTTAGACAGCACCCGGGGTCAGGCGAGAGCCTTCCAAGCTTGCGTGAAGGACAGAAAGGAGGTCGGTGTGGCCAGAGCAGCCTGGCAGGTAGACAGCTGGTATGAGAGGTGGGTAAGCAAAGATCAGATCAGGTGCAGCGGGAAGCAGTAGCAGGGCTTTAAGCAGCAACACCCTGCTATGACCTAACTTATTTTTTAAAGGCCATTCTGGTGGTAGATGAAGGATGCCTGGGATTGGTCTTGGTAAGAGTGGATGCAGTTAGGTCTTTTGCTGAGGTCTAGGCTGGGGCTGGTGATCGTAGTACAGATGGAGAGGAAGAGATGGTCCTGGACAGTTTCTGAAGGCAGAAGTGACAGCTTGGTGATGAGTTAGATGGGATGGTTGGGGGAAGTATGGGAGGAGTTGAGGGGAATTCCGAGTTTTTTGGCTTGAGAAACTTTCTTTACACACTTTTTAAATATTAATATTCCCCAGCCAACTATATCCTCTACTTTTTTTTACTCAATTTTCTTTTCCTGGTTTGATGTCATTGATTCTTTCATGGCTTTGTCTGTCACCCATAGTAATAAGGTGCTGTATCTCCAGATCAGTCTTCCAAGGTTCAAATCCAACTGTCTTCTGGACATTTCCACTTTGATTTCCCACATGGCCAAAAGGGACTCTCCCTTTTTCCTGCTAATCTTGTATTTGGAGTATTTTCCCTAGTCCAGTCATCCAGAGTAGAAACTTGAGACTTACCCACTCCTTTCCTTCACTTCCAGCTTTAAGTTGGTCATTTGTCCAACCAACATTGAGCTTCTGCTGGGCACTGGGAACTGTGGTGCCAGACCTATGTCACACAGCCTAATGGAGTGTGGATGGTAAACAGGTCATTGCAAAGCCCTGCTAAGGGCTGCAAAGCCTGTGGGGACATTGGAAAAGGGGTGCCCCTTGGGTGAAGTTTGGAAGACTTTAAAGACTTGACTTTTAAAATGGGTCTTAATATTTTGCCAGGTGTTTCCCCAAAGGGTGTTCCATGAAACTAATTTCATGGGCTATTAAAAGAGTTCTAGAGTTGAAGAAATTTGAGTGACACTGGGATAAACAAATTTTTAAAATTTCCTTTATTTAGGACATTTTCAAGCATTTAATGTGCTAATATGCATGTGGATTTGCGCTCTTATCAGGGAGCATCTAATAGGACTTTGATCCCTTTGGGAAATTAAGCAAAAGCATAAAATTATGACAGTAATTCTTTTAATTTGGGACTTAAATTGCTAGAGGCTGGAAGATAAAGCTGGAAAGGTAGGAGTCATATCATGAAAAGCTTTAGTCTGATACTTGGACTAAATTTTGAGACATTGTGAACCCTCTTACACATTTTTATGTCTGCATCTAGAACTTCTCATCCTAAATTTTTAAGCTTATCAAAAATTACAATACATTCATTCTGTTGATCAATTGTATACTGTTACCATAAGTCAGTTTATTAAGTGAAATATGTGAGATACAAAACTTATTAATACAGAGCTTTATAAGTGCTACAAATGTTTAATATGAATCAGCTATTTTAAACAGAGAAAAGAAAAAGGGCGAAAATGCTATTTATAGTTGTGGAGGTTGTAATTTCCAGACAATTATAAATATTAACATTTAAAAATAAAATGGTTGGATCACTTTTTAAAATGTACCCAGTGCAATCTGAATACCTTAGTGACAAGCTTGCATCAACCATTTAAAGAATGCTTTTCTTTAACAGAAATTTTAAGTGTTTCCTTTTTCTCCTGGAACTTGCATTTCTTTTACATTTGTCCTATGTAATTTTATTCCAACATAATGAGTACTTGAAAACCTTTATTGGATCACTCTGGCATGTTTCTATGCAACAAAAACAGGTATAAAAATTGAAATTAAAAGCTTTTCAATTTACTGTGGTCATAAATCTCTCTGCATATTTTAGCTCTTTTTAAAGTTGATTTATACAAAAGAATATGTGTAGCATTTATAAGTTTATGTATGTTACATATATTTCTTATTTCAATAAGTTGAATTATAGTAAATTAGTATGCAGCAAATCAACAAATGCATTATACATTTTTATAAATATTGAGCAAAAAGTATAAGTTTATTAGAAATGCCTCCCTTATTGAGGTGGATGAGGCTTTTTCCTCCTCAGTTTGTGTAACCGTGGATGAATATTGTTGACAAAAGGGCAGCTCTTCATTCTGTTCCTGTTGTTTTGTTTTTATAAATTTAAATCTCAAATCCTTGTTCACATAAATAAGTATAAAGGAAAGGAATAAATTTAATTATAACAATGTTACTCAATTTTTTGAAATTTGAGTTGTATGCTTAAAATCACAGTGATATGTATCATCAAAAATTAGGAAACTATATTCAATATCTTGTAGTAACCTATAATGAAAAAGAATATGAAAAGGAATATATGTATGTATATATATGACCGAAACATTTTGCTGTACACCAGAAATTGACACAACACTGTAAACTGATTATACGTCAGTAAACTGCATGATCAAAAAAAATTACTAATTAGCTGACAACTTGGTTAGGTACATTTTCAATTTTATTAAAAGAGAATTAGAAACCTGACTTACAAAAGGATAACCTAGTCTAGTCATTAGTCATTCATTTTCTCAGTTACCAAGAAACGTAACACAAAATCTTTACCAAATCTTATCAGTTGATTATTGATTATACCTGTTATTCCTTCACTTAGAAGGACTTTGTTTAACCTAAGATACTCAAAATTGGTTGGGAAAATCAAAACACTATTCATTTCAATATACCTATGCCAATACAGTATTTTTTGATAAAATACTTCTATCTTCTTTAGATATATTTTCATCAAAATCTTAGAGCTGTGACTGTAGCTTGTTTAATGTATAGCAAATGTCTGCCAGGTAAAAGCATTTTAGCAATTGGCAAAATCAGTTTTCATTGTCAAATTAATCAGCTTTCTGTCAGAAAAAATTTGACTTCAGTTTTCAAATACCCACAGTAATGTACATCCCCATGACTAACATCTCACTTTTGAATTCTAACGGAGAGTGTTCAAGAGTATGGAGCTTTCTCATGAGTTCTGTTGCCTGCATCAGGGACACTGCATTGCCTTCATGTATCTGACCCATATTCTCTGCTCTCTCAGGGAGCACCCTTTTCAAAGAGCTATACGTTGTTTATTTCGTTGAGGATGGTAGAATGATGTCTTTATTTACTTTTCTTTACATTTTTTTATTGAGTTATAGTCATTTTACAATGTTGTCAAATTCCAGTGTAGAGCACAATTTTTCAGTTATACATGAACATATATATATTCATTGTCACATTTTTTTTTCTCTGTGAGTTACCACAAGATCTTGTATATATTTCCCTGTGCTACACAGTATAGTCTTGTTTATCTATTCTACATTTATCTATTCTACAAAAATCCCAGTCTGCCCCTTCCCCCCCGCCCCCTTGGCAACCACAAGTTTGTATTCTGTGTCTATGAGTCTGTTTCTGTTTTGTACTTACGGGTTTTTTTGTTTTTGTTTTTGTTTTAAGATTCCACATATGAGCAATCTCATATGGTATTTTTCTTTCTCTTTCTGGCTTACTTCACTTAGAATGACATTCTCCAGGAACATCCATGTTGCTGCAAATGGCGTTATGTTGTCGGTTTTTATAGCTGAGTAGTATTCCATTGTATAAATATACCACATCTTCTTTATCCAGTCATCTGCTGATGGACATTTAGGCTGTTTCCATGTCTTGGCTATTGTAAATAGTGCTGCTATGAACATTGGGGTGTAGGTGTCTTTTTGAAGTAGGGTTCCTTCTGGATATATGCCCAGGAGCGGGACTCCTGGGTCATATGGTAAGTCTATTCCTAGTCTCTTGAGGAATCTCCCTACTGTTTTCCACAGCGGCTGCACCAAACTGCATTCCTACCAGCAGTGTAGGGGGTGCTCCCTTTTCTCCACAGCCTCTCCAGCATCTGTCATTTGTGGGCTTTTGAATGATGGCCATTCTGACTGGTGTGAGGTGATACCTCATTGTAGTTTTGATTTGCATTTCTCTGATAATTAGTGATACTGAGCATTTTTTCATGTGCCTATTGATCATTTGTATTTCTTCCTTGGAGAATTGCTAGAATGACGTCTTTAAATGAAAATTATTACCACTCCTGGTACCCACTCTGTGCTGTATCTGAATTCAGAGCATCCCAACTTGCAGGCCAAACTGGCAATTGAAGTGCCCGAGTCCCTTAAGTCAATAAAGAACTACTGCCCAGCAGAGCAGCAGACGAGACCATGGTACACGGTGAACACGTGGAGCAGCATGTCATTGGGATGGCGTCCGGCACCATGTGAATGAAGCCCATGTGCAGCACTCCAAGACCCCAGAAATACTGTGAAAGTGGTTCTTTGAAAATGGCCTAATGTGTCTTGGTTTCTTAATGTGTACGCCTTTCCCTGGTCTCATAGTGTCTGATGCTTGCTCACCATTCAGAACTCTGCTCATGTGTCATCTCCTTTGAGACCTCTTCCCTAAGTCCCTCCTAGCCGGACGAGGTGCTTAACCTCTGTCAGAACAACCGGACTGAGCTTTAATTGGTGTGTTTGCTGCTCTCCATTAGACTGAGAGCAACCTAAGAGCAAGACCAATAGTCTAGCGCCATACATGCCACATATTTGGCACTCAGCAAGCATCTGTGGAATGAGTATTAATGATATTGTGCAAGGAGTTCTGAATTGGGAGTCAGAAGTTGTGTGTTTTTCAGTTGGGATCGTTTCAGAGGTGGAGTTGGCAGAGGTAAGAGAGTAGGCCCTGTTCTATACTGCCATGTTCATTGCAACTTTGCTCACAATAGCCAAGAGGTGGAAGCACTCTAAGTTTCCATCAGCAGATGAATGAAGAAAATATGCTGTATACATACATAGGACTATTGCTCAGCCTTAAACAGGAAAGAAATTGTGTCACATGTTAAAACATGGATGAACCTTGAGGACATTATGCTAAGTGAAATAAGCCAATTGCAAAACGACAAATACTGTGTGATGCCACTTACCTGAGGTATCTAAAATCATCAAACTTCTTAGAAACACAAGGTAGAATGGTAATTGCCAGGGGCTGGAGGGAAAGGGAGAGGGGGACTCATTCAATGGATATAGAGTTTCACTTTTGCAGGATGAAAAGTCCTAGAGATTTGTTGCACAACAGTGTGCATATAGTTAACGCTACTATACTGTACACATAAACATAGTTAAGGCAATACATTTTATGGTATGAGTTATTTACTGCAAATTTTTAAAAATTAGAAGACCAAAACTATGATTTTTCCAAACCACATGCCCCCCAAATTTTCTAGCAATTATAAGGGCTTCTTAATAGAGACATATCAATGATATTAGAAAGACTAATTTTAAAGTCAGTCAAAAAAAGATGTGATAGATGCTATGATTTTCTGCCTAAATATAAAACAAGGAAAAATTTTATATTTATGTATCTCCCTTCTTGTATAGTATCTTTATTACTGTACAGGTATGAATAAAGTATGCTAATGTAAGCAGAAAGGAGAAGAGACAGTAGGCCTTGTGTCTCAGGGAAGGAGGATGCTGCTGGTAAGCAGAAGGAAGATAGTTCAATATTTGCATGCAGGTGAGATAAAGCTAGTTATGGGCCAGGTCAAAAATCTGAACACAGTGACGATTTTGGCCTAAAGTAGTTGTATGGTTTAAGGCATGACACTCTCTGCTCCAACTTCCTCATTGTTAAAAGGTGTTAAGAGGAAAAAATATTTAAGAGACCAAAGATTGTAAACTGTGTAGAAAAATTTTACCTCCACTCAGGGACCCAGTCCAGCACAGCCTAGATTCTGGGGGATGGGTGTGGTTCAGGGGGAGAAAAATAGAAAAACCACCAGCTATCTCTTCCCTTGCTGAGAAGGCAAAGTCTCTGAGTGTTGCTGATTGGCTAGTGATATCAGGACCTTTCCATTAAGGAGGCCGTGGGCTGGCTGGAGGGGGTCTGCTGTGTATTGGGGCGGCTGTCTTGGGATTGGACCTTCAGCTGCCTCTGCGACTTGAATGTAATGTACCTGTTTGGGGATCATGGCATCCGGCCTGGTCTGCTTTGGTGTAAGTAGCCTAGCTGGTCAGGTCAAAAGAAAATTTTACAAGGATCAGACTCTCTAAATATAGTTATATGGTGGATATTATGTCCAATTTTACATGTAAGGAAACTGAGGCTCATAGGTTAACTTGCCAAGATTGCCAGCTCAGTGATACAACCAGAATTCAAACCAAAGTCCAATTCAGAGCTCTTTGTCTTTCCAGTGCCATTTAGCTTCTGCAGAGGAGATCATACATGATAAAGAACTTTATAAAAACTAGAAGTTTTTTAGAAACAAATTACTAGTTAATATATTATTTAGTGTGGAACAGAGATTTTTCAGTCAAAGACGCTCTCTGGCAGAGGGGCATGTATATCAGAATTAACATGGTCCCCCCTTATCTCTGGTTTTGCTTTCTAATGTTTCAGTTACCTATGATCAAACCCTCATCTGAAAAGATTAAATGGAAAATTCTAGAAATAATTCATTAAATTTTAGACTGTGGGCCATTCTGAGTAGCGTGAAGAAATTTTGTGCTCTCCTGCTCTGTTCCCCAGGGGACATGATTCACCCCTTTGTCCAGCATATCTGTGCTGTATACTCTACACAGCCTTTAGTCACTTAGTAGCCCTCTAGGTTATCAGGTCGGCTGTCTCAGAGTTTAAGTGCATGTTTTCATCTAACCCTTATTTTACTTAATAACAATCCCAAAGCGCAAGAGTAGTGATGCTAGAAATTTGGAGATGCCAAAGAGAAGCTGTGAAGTGCTTTAAGTGAAAAGGGTGTACAGAGCTCAGGACACCTGTGGTTTCAGGCTTTCCCTGCGGGTGGGGCCTCGTGGGGAAGGGCGGACTGCTGTACTTGAGGCACTTTGTAAGTGCACATCCTCTTGTCTGCTGATGCCCTTTCTCTTCCACCTATTGCCTGACTTTTATCCCTTACCCCTGCTAAAATGAGTTGCTGTTGTTTGTTTGCTTTGTCTTTTTTTTTTTTTTGAAGGTGGGTAGGGTAATTAGGTTTTATTTATTTGTTTTTAATGGAGGTGCTAGGAATTGAACCCAGGACCTCATGAGTGCTAAGGATGTCCTCTACCACTGAGCTCTACCCTCTACTCTACCTTCCCCCCAGTTGCTGTTATTGATGGGAATATGTCATATCCCTTAGTTATGTGGGGGTAAGTGAAATACTTGGTCTCAATTCTTCACTCTCTCGATCATATCACAAACCTACACACCCTTGCCATAGCTTCAAAGCAGGCAGAGTATACTTGCCCATTACTTGATTTGGAGCTTGGACATACAGCTTGCTTTGGCCAAAGAGATGTTAACGAGATAGATAAGAGGAAGTATGTATGTATGTATGTATTTATGAGACAATCGTTTTAATTCAGAAAACAAAATCTTAGAAAGATAAAAATATGAAATATATGTGAACTACACATATAATACATGAGTAATTTTCCCAAAAAGTAAAGGGGAAAAAAAGAGCAGATGGAAAATAGAAAAGAAAATTGGAGGACCGGTGTGGGAGAATGAACATCTGAATAATAGAAGTTACTGGTAGAGGTGGGGAGGGTAATAGCTCATTGGTAGAATGCATGCTTAGCTGGGTTCAATCCCTAGTCCTTACATTAAAAAAAAAAAAAAGGAAAAAAAAGTTCATTGGAAGAGAGAAATGATTTAAAAAATAATTTGAGGACTTAAGGGCATGCGTTGCCAGATTAAAAATGCACTGTTTGCCCAGCGCTGGGGAAGAAAATAGACCCAGGCCAGCCTTAAACTTTCTGAACATTGGGTTTAAAGAAAAGATTCTGCAAGCTTCCGGCGTGGAAAGGGTACTAGATCACAGGTACACAGTCAGAGTATCTTTGAACTTCATAGCAGCAAATAGGAATCAAGAAAACAGTGGTACAGTGCCTTCAGCATTCTGAAGGAAAATGATTGCCAACCTAGAATTCTGTACCTAGCCAAAGTATACAGCAAGAATGAGTATAGAATAAAGTCATTTTCAGAGATCAGAGATTTAAAAAAATTTTAACTGTCAGATATCCTTTCTCAAGAAGCTACTGCAAGAAATACTCCACCAAAATTGAAAGAATAAGTCAAGAAAAACTAAGCCATAAGATACAGAAAACAGGAGCTCCAACAGACAAAAAAGAAAAAAGGCAAGGGGTCACTTGGAGGAGAATGAAAAGTGCTCCCAGGACAACAGCTCTGCACCAGCACATACACTGTCATCACTGAGACCCCCAGTTCCATCAGGTCTTTTTAGCTGAGGACAGAACGCCCAGGAGGACTTGGCCCAGGTTCTCATCAGTACTTGGCTTGTGTTAATCATGTCTCTCCCTTCATGCTTTGCCGAGGACGCTCATGGAAGTTTTCAGCTTTTCCCTGAGGGCTGGAGGTTGGCCATGCTGGGCTCAAAAGCGAGAAGTACAGAGCAGTGCACTCCCGCTGACTGGACTTCTGGTGCCTGGTCTATGTGTGGCACGCCTTACTAGGTGCCCAGCTGTGGAAAGTCCAGTGTTTCCTAAGACTCACTCGTGACCTTGCTTGCAACTTCCTCAGAAGGGGCCTTGTCAATTTCCAGAGAAGCGGAAGTCAGACTGTGACCCGAGTCTGCTCCACTCACCTCCTCCTGGAGCCTCTGTCCAGCGAGGTCAAAGCTACTCTCTGTGCCCGGCTGGTGTTGGCTCGCCCTCTATTTTCACTGGTTTGTTGTTTGGGGATAGATGACGTGAGGGTGGTAGAATAATTAAGAGCAATTAACACAAAGTTAGGATATTAGTTATCTCTGGGGGTGTTGACGAGAAGAGGGGACGCAGGGGCCTCTGAGGAGAGCTTCTCAGACTTCATGTGCATGTGAACCAAGTGCAGATTCTAATGCAGAGGGGGGAGACAGAGATGCAGCATTTTTAACCCTCAGCCTTGGTGATGCTGGTTCTGTCCTGGGACCCTGTTTTGAGTGTCAAGGTTCTAAAGTGCTGGTGCTGTTGTTTCTTTCTTTGAGCAGTTGGTACACAGTGTTCATTTTAGTATTACTCTGCACTGTTAACCTGTGCATGTATGTATGATACCTTCACAATGGAAGGAAATTAATTGCAAAGGAAAATATAAGAAGGAAGTATTGAGTAATAATTTTGGAGATGTAAACATGTCAAATCATAAAAGCCTTACGTACTGGGTTAGTCAGGGTTCTCTAGAGAAATAGAACCATTAGGAAACATGTATACATGGGAGGGGGAAGGGAGAGACTGATTTATTTATTGTAATGAGTTGGCTCACGTGGTGATGGAGGCTGACAAGTCCCAAGATCTGTAGTTGGCAAACTGGAGGCCCAGGAGCCCCAGTGCTGCAGTGCTACAGTCCAAATGTCGGCACGCTGGAAACCCCACGAAGAGCCGATGTTGCGGTGTGAGTCCAAAGGCAGGAAAAAAATGACGTCTCAGCTCAAGCAGTCAGTCCCCTGTTACTTAGACTTTTTGTTCTCTTCAGGGCCCCAGCTGATGGGATCCATCCAGATCCAAAGGGTGGTCTTCTTTACTCAGTCTGCTGATGCAAGTATTAACCTCATCCAGAAGCACCTTCACAGACACACCCAGAATAATGTTTGACGAAATATATGGGCCCCTGATGGCCCTGTCAAGTTGATGCACAGAATCAGCCATTGTCCATATCATGGCAAGAGGCCTGTACTTGATTCTCTCTGTGTACCATGGAGGACCAACTAAAGGATTTACACAGTGGTAGGCCATGAGTAAATGTATGCCTTAGAAAATCCTTGCAGTGGTATGGAGAGCAGATTGAGGGTGGGCTTGGATGTCAGAGAAATGACTGGCAGCAGAGAGACTAGCTAGGCAAGAAATGACAAGGAGGAGCTAGAAAGTGGCAGTGTGGGGACAGAGGCCACATTCCAGAGATGCTGAGGTGGTAAAATGAACAGGATATATGGTGATTGAGCTGGACTTCAAGGAGGAGTAGGAGTTAGGGATGAATCAAGAGTTTCTGATATTCGAGATTCCATTTCCTGAGCCCAGATCAGGAGAGCCCCTGCCAGGCCAGGGGTTGCTAAAAAGTCGCATTTAGCCTCATGGCCTCATTGGTGACCTTTGCCAGGGCAGCTACAGAGGAATGTCCAAGGATGTCAGGTGTGGAGCTAAGCCGCAGCTCCAAATCTGCAGAGGTCTTGAGCTTTGGAGCCTAAGATGCACTCTTCGCGCTGCGCTGATACGTGTAGAGTCTCTACCTCCGGTGGTCTGTTTCACCTTAAGGGAGGATAACCTTCTTACACTTTTTAAACATTTTTATTAGAAAGTTTAGAGTCCATGTCATAAGTTGGATTCTGTGGCACAGTTTGAGCACGTGTGTGCAGCCTGTATAAGTCATCATGTGGAGAGTTAATTTACATGTGTTCTGTGTACAGTACCAGCCTCTGGTATGGCAGCATTGAGCCACCCCTGGGAGCCATGAAGCTGCAGCTGGATGTTTGCAGCTCACACTCCGCAGTGTCCTCTACTGTGCCTTCGAGGATTAAGATGTGAGCAGCTGTCCCTCCCACGTTCACTCCGCACGCGCGCATAGTCTGGTACTGCTTCTGAGCCACGGTTACTGCTGATCCCCTTCCTCTTTGCTCTCCTTACCCACTTCAAGCTTTGGTTTCCTTCCCCCTGAAATGGTGATAACAACACCTGCTTTGCAGATTTGCTCCCCTAGCACGGAATAGGTGCTTAATAAATGGGAGCTTTTACCTGTTTAGATTTCTTTTTTTATTGAAGTACGTTCAGTTTACGGAGTTGTGTCAGTTTCTGGGGTATACAGCATGTTTTAGTTCATACATATATTCATTTTCATATTGGAGATTTCTTTTTAAATGTTTGTTTTTGTTCTGTTGTTTTTGATCTCCTTATTAACCTTTGTTAATCAGGTATGAGTTGGTTTGACAAACTAGCCAGTCCCAACCAACAGGCAGAATTTAGGGGTCTGTTTACTGAGCAGTGATGTCAAGTCCCATTCTGGTACTGGAAAGACAGAAGTGAATGAGGGAGTGACCCTGCCTTTGGAGCTGATAGAGACAGACAGGAAGACTGGCCATCACTGTGCTATGGTGTTTGTGCTGCACCAGGGGATGACACGAAAAGCCAAGTCCACGGGCTGTCTATGGGAATTGAGGAAGACTTGAAGGTGGGCACTGTGTGCCCTCTGCTGTCAGGTGCAGGAGGGTGGCCACGGAGCTCCCTGTGCTCGTGCCAGAACTGCTTTTCTTCTGCCCACCTCCATCCTGAACCCCACATGCCCACGGCCTCTCCCCGCCAGCAGCCTCAGAGTCCATCAGAACAGCGTCAGTGAACCCAGCCCCTCTGCTGCCACTTGTTACCACTCACTGCTTTAGCCACACGTGAGTCTGCCAGGGACATTCTTCTCTCAGAGGCCAAACCCCAGCAGCAGACCTCAGCAGCACCACCTTCAGCATGCATCCAGAGCTGGCCACCTCTGCTGCTGCCACCGCCATGTAAGCCATTGTTTTTACCTGGATTATTGCCTCCTGATTGGTCTCCATGTTTGCCCTTGCCCTACTCTGCCCTGCTCTGATCGGCTCTCCGCCCAGCAGCCAGGACGATCTTGTTCCCCTGCTCAGGCCCCGCCACAGGTGTCTGTCTCCTGTGAGGTAAAACCAGCCCTTAGTCAGGGCCCACAGATCCTAGGCAGTCTGGCATTTCTGTCCCTCCCGCCCTCTCTTGCCCTCTTCCTTCCACCTGGATCCTCTGGCACCATCTCTTCAAGGACCACCCCCCCCCCCCGCCCCAGAACCAGCACCACTTGGGCACCCTCCCACTCAGCCTCTGCATACTGCTCTGCCCTAGACCTGGGCCCGCCAGAGATGCTGGCATGGCTCACTCTCTCATCTTCTGCAGACTTTGGCTTAAACTTGTCACACTCAATGAGGCCTTTTCTGAGCACCTTTTTACAAATCATAAGCCCCACAAACTCCCTTTCTGTGCTTTATTTTCTTGGGAGCACAAGTCAGTAAGCAGGTAGGCAGCAGGAGAGCAAGAGGTTTGTCTTGTCTGTCTGTTCCATGCTATATCCCCAGGGCCCAGACAGTGGCTGGCTTGGTGAGCTCTCAGTAGATTCTGGCTGAATATACTGAATGAGGTAATGAGAAGGAGTTTTGGGAGAAAGAGAAGGGGCAAGGTTGAGATTTAAGGGGCTTGTTGTGTTGAAGTTCAGCTTTCCTGCCACCGCAGGGCAGGCTGTGAGGAGTCTCCTGCCAGAAGCAGGCAGCAGGTGTGGGCACTCCCTTTTGTTTTCGTGCTGTCCTAAAAACTTAGGTTAAAGGCTCATTTCTAGGGCTGTGCTGTCCAGCACTGTAGCCACCAGCTGCAGAAGGCTGTTAGGTGCTTGAGGTGTGTCTAGTCCAAATTGAATTGTGCCAAACGTGTGAAATACATACTGGATTTTGAAAACTGAGTACCAAAAAAGAATGCAAAATCTCTTTTTTAAAATAGTGATTACATTTGAAAAAGCAGTATTTTGTGTTAAATTATTAAAATTAGCTTCACCTGCTTTTTTTCCCACCTGTTGTTTTTTTTTTTTCCACCTGCTTATTTTTAATGGGAGTACCTCTGGGGGGTTTGTTAAAACTTTCCTGGGGCTAACTCTGAGTTTCTGACTCAGTGGGTCTCATTAACCCCAAATTAATGCCTGAGAATTTGCATTTCTAATAGGTTCCCAGGTGGTGCTGATGCTACTAGTCTGGGACTATGCCTTGAGAATGTCTGTTCTGAGGCAAAACAGACTGAAGTTATTTTTGAGGTGGGGAAGGGAAGAATTTGAAGGGGTAAAGTCTCAGATGAGGCAGGTCCAGAGGGAATAAGAAGGTGCAGCTGAAGGGAGTTAATCTTTGCAAGGAGAGATGTCTCCCTCTCAGAGAAGAGGGAGAAGGAAAAAGAGTTGGTAAATAAAGCCGCTGAGACGTTGTGAGGTGAAAAGAGGCAGGTTTGAAGCAGTCACCCAGGTTGGACTTTGGGAAATGACTTGAGTCAGACAGACTTGTGTCCACGGCCTGGTTCAGCACTCACTTTCTACTCACTCTGAGCCTCAGTGTCTTGATCTTAAAACTGGGAATAATAGTTCAGCGCCAACCTCGTAGGTGGTCATGAAGATTACGTGAACTAGCACTGCCTTCATCACTGGGCAGAGAGCCCCCGAAACTGAAGGACAAGTACCCCTGAGGCTAACTAGCAGTAGAATGACTGTGAAAGGGAGCGAGGGGGAAGGTGGGAGGGTGAATTCTGGAAATGTTCACTGGGGGCTTGTAACTTGCTGAGCATTGGGCCTGGCACTGAGGATGAAAAGGACAGGGCTCTTGCCCTCCACGGATGGAGGGAGATGCAGGGAAACAGATCAGTGAGTATTTACAATGTGACTGGCCCTGGAATACAAGTACTACGTACAAAGTTCTGTTAAAGATTATTCCCCGACTAGGGATGGAGTAGGGAACTTGACCGGGTGTGCGCTAAGTGGTCAGGGAAAAAATACTATAGAGGAGTTGATGTTTGGGCTAAAATCTTAAAGGTTAGTAGGAGGGCGCCAGGCTAGAGGTATATTCTCAGTCCTGAAAGGAGTTCAGTGTTAAGGCCTCAAGGGAACAACAGCAGGGGGTTAAAGGGAAAAGTTTATTGAGATCAGACCAAACTGGTCTGTACATGGCCAGGTTAAGGAATTGATGTGTAAGTGATGGGGAAATAAGGAATTTTAAATGGTTCAGATATGTGTTTTAGAGAGATCACATTGAAAACATCACACAGGGTGGGTTAGAACGAAGAGAGAGTAGAAGCCCATCAGCATAAAGTTACTTCAGTAATTTCAGTAAAAACAATAATAATGAGGAGTTGAACTAAGATGGATGTGGCATGGAGGGATCTCCCTGGAGAGGGATTTACAAAAAGGCACAGTCAGCAGAAATCAATGCCTGGTCATCTGAGAGGTCAAGGACTAAGCCGTGTACCAAGTCGGGGAGCAAGAGGGGAAGGGACAGATTTGGGGAGGAAGGCAAAGAGCTGAGTTTGGAGGATCTCCTGTCTGACATCCTTGGGGAGATTACCAGTTTCCAGTTGTCTAGAGCACAGGGCAGAAGGCTGGGCACAAAGAAGATGATCCAGGAAATGTTCACTCAGTAAATATTTGAGTGCCTGCTCTGTGCCAGGGTGTCAAGGCTGTGGCTGAGGCCTTGCGTGTGGATGGGGTTGCCTGAGGAGGTGACAGCAGTGAAAGGGACGAAGGCCCTGCAGGTGTCATCACTGCGAAGAATGGCCTTGGAAGCAGGAGCAGGTCCAGAGTGCTTGCAGGGACCCTAAGGGAGGAAGACGTTGAGAGAAGGGGGAGTGGTCATCAGAGCTCAGTGCCTCAAAAAGGTCAAGTAGATACAGTTGAAAAAGCGTTCCTTGGATTTAAGAACCAGGAGGTCACCTTGGTGAGTATTACAGAGTAGAGGCTGGTCTTTGAAGCTCTGAAGGGAAGAGGATTAGCTGAACAGTAAGGACTTTATCAGCTACTTAATAAGCAGCAGTGATGTGCCTCTCAGCCCCCCAGGAAGTGGCTCTCCTCCCCAGCCCCGCCCCTTCTTTTTCAGATGAGGAACCAGAGCTTCTCTGGATGTTTAGTAATTTGCCTGTGAACATACAGTAGTTAAGCAACTAAAGCAGGATTCAAACCCAGCCTAGCCATGCTCTTAACACTGTGCTAAAAATAGTATTAGAGTAGGATGAAGGTCAAAAGATGGGAGGTACTGAGCGTTTGTCAGGGGTGGGAGGAGCTGGTAAAGAGGGAGATGAGTGGCAAATAGAGAAAAATGTGGTAACTGAATGAGCAAGGGCCTTGAAGAGGCTAGATGGAGTAGGGAACCCGGGGAAGGGCATGGTTTTGGAAGGGCATGGCATCCCTTTTATATACACAGCCCGTAATTAAGTCAGAATTTCCCCATGAATGGGAAGATCATGGTGGTCATGCTTTCAGTAGTTGTCATGATACATCTTTTTCATGTTCATATATTCCTGTGGTTGATTGCATTCATAGAATTGCAGATTTCCAGAGGATTTCAGAGAGATCTAGTCTAATCAACAATTATCTGCTGTTCTTCAAGTGAGCTCAAGTATTATTCCAAAATAACCCACCTTTGACCCTTTCTAGCTACCAACCAGTCTCTCGCCCCCACTTTTTAAAAACAAATTTATTGAAATATAATTTACATATCGTACAGTTCACTCATTTAAAATGTACGGTTTGATGGGTTTTAGTATACTTACGGAGTTGTGTAACCATCAGCACAATCAGTTTTAGAACATTTTATTACCCGAAAAAGAAACCTACTTCCCTTACCCCATTGAACCCCCCTACTCCCTCCCTTCCGACCCTAAGCAACCACTAATCTACTTTGTCTCTGTATCTCCCTTTTTAAACTAAACTTGGAAAAGAACAGTCCATATTCTCTCTACTTACTCGCCTCCCGGTTACTTCTCAGAAGTCAAGGGTTTTTACTCCAGTCACTTCTGGAACTGCTCTGGGCAACAATATGGGTGATCCTTTAGTGCCTAGACACAATGGGCATGTTCACCTTTTATCTTTCTGGGCTTTTCTGACGCATTTACCTAGTCACTCGCTGTTGTGCTCCGTCTTCAGTGTGGGCTCTTCCCCTGCCCTTAGCTGACTTCTCATTTATCCGGGTGGGTGGACCCGCTCATGGTTTCAGCTGCTGTTGACTGTCTTTCCATGGAACTCATAGTCAGTGCTGTTCACTGCCTCTTGGACATTGCCTGGCTGGTCCAGTCATCTCTTCATATCTAGAACTGAACGACCCCTTCCCCCGCCTCGGACCCTGCTTTTCCTTTGTTCTCTGTTGTACCCATGTGTGCAAATCAGATAGAAACTCCTTTCTCCCTCAGCCCCAATATAAAATCGGTCTCCAGTATCTGCTGACCTTTCTTCCACCCTGAATCTGAAATCATCTCTTCTTCCCCACACCCATGGTCAGGTCCTTGTCTCTTTCATGGACTATCTCTGCAGTTTCCTGCTTGTGCACTCTGCCTGTAGCTTCCCTCCCTGAAATCCATCTGCCACACAGTCATTATAGAGAGCTTATAAAACACGAATCTGACCTCATCTGCTAAGGTCCTATTAAAATGATACTCAACACAACATCACCTATAAGTATTTACACCTCCTTCTGCCAAATTTGAATCTGATCAAGCCTCTAACTGCCAGTTTATAGGAAATACCAAGGATAGAAGAACTTATAAAGGACCCCATGGGGGCCTACAGTCAGCCAACTGAGAAGGTGGGAAATTCTATAGGACAGTGACTAAGCATCCTGGACAAATAAACGACAAAGGGAAAAAGGGAGAGAGGACTGTTACATATTGAAGGAGCCTTAAGAACATGTCACCCATGTATGTTTAATCCTGATTTGAATAGTCAGCTGTAACCACCATTTGATTTTTTTTATTAGTTTTTTTGGGGGGGTGGGCAATTAGGTATATTTAGTCAGTTTTAGAGTGGTCCTGGGGTTGAACCCAGGACCTCGTGCATGCTAAGCGTGTGCTCTACCGCTTGAGCTATACCTTCCCCCCTGATTTTTTTTTTAACATTCAGTAATGGTGTTATGGGGTTTTTTTGTCTCTAACTTTCCATTGGGGAGTTTAATTCATTTACATTTACATAATGACTGATATATTTGAAGCTATTTCTGTTCTTTTGTGTTTAGTATTTGTTGGTTTATTATCCCCTTGCTTCTTCCTTTCTCTTCAGCTTTTGGGTAGGTTGATGTTTTCTATGATCCTTTTGTTCTGACGCTGGTTCTAAAGCTAAAAACCACATTCTGTTATTTTGATAGTTAGCCATAAATTTTAAGATAAGCACTTAACCTTAATTTTGTCTGACATGCTTCATTTAATTTTCACAAGTCTGTGAAATAGGTATTATTAGTCCCATCATATAAATGAAAGAAGTAAGTTTCAGAAAGCAAAGCATATTGCCCAAGATCTTGTGATTGACCGAGGTGGATTTTAAATAAGCTTTGTATTATGTGAAAGCCTGTATTAAAAAAAAAAAACCACGATGCTGCTTAAAAGCGATGAAGGTTCGGTTAACTAGACTCATCCTTTTGTGGACCATCTTTTTTTGTAATGTTATCACATAGTCCATATCTGCCATCAGTTTGCTGTGCAACCTTCAGTGACGCACATTCTGTCTCCAAGCCTCAGTTTCCCCATCTATAAAGTGGCTTAATTATCCTTAATAACATTTTTAGGTCACATTTTTAAAGTTCTTGAAGGGTTCTTTTGTGATTCTTTTAAAGGGCTTTTTCTGTTTTAGCGATGCATGATGATTCCTAGGTTAGCCCAGGGAGCGTGGGTTGTGTGTGAATAAGAAGATGGGCTGTGTGTTGTTTCAGTTGGGCAGTGGGTACATGGGGGTCATTACACTTTCTCTCCACTGTAATGTATGTTTGAAATTTCCTATAATTTATTATGTTTAGTTTTGTTTGAGAAAGATATTAATAACACTGATGGGATATAGGGCAATAATAAATAATCAAAAAAATTTTAATTGTGGTAAAATAAACATCACATAAAAATTTACAGTCTTACCCACTATTAAGTGTACAGTTCAGTAGTATAAGGTACAGTCACATTGTGTGCCACCACATCGCCATCCATCTCCAGAATTCTTTCATCTTGCAAAACTGAAGCACTGTACCCACTAAACAGCCATTCCCCGTTTCCTCCTCTCCCTGTCCTCTGGTGTACTGTATTTTAAGTAACGTCTGCAGGTGCAGCTTTAATTCAGAACGGAATTCCAAATAATTTGCTGTTGTACCCACCAGATTACGGAAAATGTGAATAAAAATGTTTCTGCAAGACAAAAATTTCTGCTTTCTCTTTAGTGAGTTCGACTGCTTCAGGTACCTCATGAGTAGAATCATGCAGTGTTCGTCCTTTTATGACTGGTTTATTTCACTTAACAATGTCCTCGAGATTCACCCATGTTGTAGCATGTGTCCAAATTTCTTTCCTTTTTAATGCTGAGCAATATTCCACTGTGTGTGCATACCACATTTTGTTCATCCATTTATCTGTTGATGGACCCCTGGATTGCTTCTGCCTTTTGGCTGTTGTGTAGAATGCTACTGTGAGCATAGGTGTACAAATATCTATTCAAGTCCTTGCTTTCAGTTCTTTTGGAAATGGAATTCTTTTAGAAACGAAGTTGCTGGCTAATGTGGTAAATCTTGAAAAAAAAATTTTTTTTTGAGGAGCCTCCATACCGTTTTCATGGTGGCTGCACCACTTTGCATTCCTGCCAGTAGTGCACAAGGGTTCCAGTTTCTCTCTATCCTTGTCAACACTTGTTCTTTTCTAGTTTTCTTTTATAGTAGCCATCCAATGAGTTTGAGATGGTGACAATAAAGAATAATTAATGTTTTAGGTGTGATAATGGCATTGTGATGTTGTACACATGCATGTATTTTTAAGAGTTCTAAAAAAAAAAGGATTTCTTACTTTTAGAGATACATACTGAATTTGTGGATTAAATGATATTATGCCTCAGGTTTATTTTTTAAATTATCCAGGTTTGGGGTGGAGGAGGGATAAATTAGGAGTTTGGGATTAACAAATACACATTACTATATATAAAATAAACAACAAGGACCTACTGTACAGCACAGGAAAATACTCAATTTCTTATAATAACATAATGGAAAAGAATCTGAAAAGAAAAGATATTATATGTATGTATATGTATAACTGAATTACTTTGCTGTACATCTGAAACTAACATTGTAAATCAAATACACTTCAATGAAAAGCCAAATTAAAAAAAAATTATCCAGGTTTGGGAGGATGTGGGGGGTGGGGGAAGATAAGGATATAATCAAACAGAATGGCCAAACACTAATATTTGTATAAGTTGGATGCTGGGCATACTGGTCTTCATTATACCTTTCTCTCTAGTTTGTGTACTTTATGAAATTTTCCACTAAATCACATTTTGGGACTATCAGCGTCCATTCCAGCCTCTCCGTTTCAGCACTCTGTTGTGCCCTTTACACTTATGCAACATTAAACTACTCATTGTCTTCTGCTTGCCTCCCTTTGTCCACTGCCTCCCTCCATGACCACTTCAGTGCTCTTTTGTATATCCTTGCCTTTGCCTCTCAGCCAGAGTGCTTCCCCCCTCACCCCCGCACCTTTTCCTGGATGACTTCTCTGCCCATTTAATACCTAACTCAGGTGTCCCCTTCTAGGAAGTGTGGCATGCCATCCCCACACTTTTCTGCCATCTCTTCTCTTAATACCTTCCGTAATATCTGGCCTGCCTTCATTGCTTCTCTGCTACATCCAGGTGTGAGGCAGAAACTGTGTCTTGTTTATCTTTTTATCTCCAGTGCTTAGTGCTCTGCCTATAATATAGTTAAAAACCTAGTGAATATCTGTACTGACCATTATTTTGCACACAGCCTGTGTAGGGCAGTGTCTGACACATAGGATCTCGGTGAATGAGCATGACATGAACCCATGAGGGCACCTCCCTGTACAGGGCAATGATCAGTAGTAACAGGAGAGCAGTCTGGACCTTTAGAGCTGACTGGAACTGTAGGTCATCTTACCCAGGATCTTCATTTTATAGGACATGAAAGCAGATCCTAGAAGGATTGCATCTTAACTGAGATCACACAGCCAGTTAGCAGGACTTTCTTTGTTTTCATGTGCACCATGCAACATTCTGAGCCTAACGTGGCTTCTGAAATAGGTTTTTCTGTAGCAAAGGGAGTGTATGGACTGCCTGCCAAGCACAAGAGCCAATCTGTTTTGCAGTTTTGATTCTCAGTATACAGTGTGAATTTTAACTTTCTGCTTTATAATCATGCAGGAAGAGGTTACATTACTTTTTAAAAAGTTTTCTCTCAAAAGGATGACAGTAATATGCTAAAATGACATAGAACTGTACACACACATTCTGCCCATATCTTCTACCTGGCTAATACTTTGCTATAATATATAAAGTAGAGCTGCTGGGGGAAACTGGGTGAAGGGTACACAGGTCCTTCTTACTCACTTTGCAACTTTCTATGATGTGATTCTTTCAGAATAAGAAGGTGGTTGTTTTTTTTTTAAGGTAATGGTAAAAATGTCTAGGCACGAAACCATGAAGTTTTCTGGAAAGTAAACTTGTCAGAACTTGCCGCTTTCAGCACGTCCTTGTCGGTGGCTTCAGTGGCAGGGGTGGTGCTCACAGAGCTGCTAGTGCTCCCGATGCTTCTAAGTCCGTGACAATGCCAGACTGTTCAGACAGGTATTGTCTTAAGAGTGGGAATTTTAATGGCAGATTACGGAAGGATCTGTGACACTTTCTCTTTAAATATTTTACAGAGAATTGCTCGTGGCTTTGATGTGTGAGACCCCTCATAGCACAGCCCGTTCTTCTGGTAGCATCTTCATGGACAGGGCTCTTGGCGCTTGGTCTCAGGGAGGTTCTCCTTAGAGTGTGAAACTCTGACTCACTCCCTGCTGCTTGTGTTTCACATCAGACTGCTCTTTCAGCTTCACAAGTGCAGGTGGGACTAACTTGGGCTCTGTCTCATCTGCCCCGGAGAAGGGCAGGGCTGTGGGGGTCTGGACTTTCATCTGCTGTGGAAACAGGAATGACGATACTCGTCTTCCGGGTACCTCTGATGGTCTAGTGAGATTTTAAAGCAGTGGGGATTTAGTAAGTATAGGTGCTGAGTGGTCCAAGAGGCGCCCTAAGGAAGTAATGACTTGTCCTTGTAGCATTTGGCTCAAATTTTGTGTCTTATCAAAGTTGCAACTTTGGACTTCACAGATTTTTTTCCTCAAATCATTGAAATCTTGAATATTTCATGAAAATAGATCCACTTTACCTGGAGAAGGTCTTTTCTAATAGCAGCCAACATTCCTGAGGGGCCTCTCTGTACATATAGGGTGCTGGAAGAGCTCATGGAAAGAAGTGAGCATGGTATGAGGTTGAAATTACCAGTATTTAACTCTGTCACCTTAAAAGTTAGGTGACTTTATTTGTTTCAACCTGCACTTCTGAGATATTCCAACGAGCCACACCACTGGAGTGCAACGTGGATGTGGCTGGAGCTGGTGGGGAGTTAAGCTGGTGCTAGAGCCTGAAGGACAGCTCAGGATTATGGAGACTGAGGGCAGTGAGGTACAGAATCAGACTTGCCCTTCAGCACAGTCACTCTGATCAAAGTACAGAGTATCAGTGAGGGTGGGGCTGCAACAAGACTAGCTTTAGACACGATGAAAGTAATTCAGGCAAGAGGAATGGGTGTTAGTGAATGCAGAGCATTGTGGATTCAGGGAATGGTAGGGAGGGGGACTCAGCAGGCCCAGGGTACTGACGGGGATGCAGGGAGTAGAGGAGGAAGGGATGCAGGGAGTAGAGGAGGAGGGGCAAGAGCAGCCTGCTGGTTTCTGATAGGACGGATAGCAGTGACGGTCTCTGAGACAGGCACAGAGGCAAGGAGAGCAAGACTGGGGAGAGGCTGCTTCAGGTTTGGACAGACTTCGTCTGAGTGATGTGTAGTGTGCCCCAGTAGAGCACACCAGCTAGGTAGTTGGACAGACAGGAGTCTGAAGCTCTGTGGACATGGGTGGGTTAGAGGTAGCACTCCATAAATACCTGTGAACGAACGTGCTAGGCATTGTTTTAGGTGCGGGATCTCTGCTTCTCATTCTATTGGGGAGAGCTGGGCCCACTCAAATTAGTGCCTGAATGTGGGAATTAACAAGGAGATAGGATCAAGAGTGACTGTGCGGAAGGAGCAGGTGAGCTGATGATGACTTTGAGGAGATCAGGGGCCTGAATTAGGAGACAAGCTACCCCTGACATCAAGAGGGAGAAGTGTTCTGGGCAAAGGCTCTGAGGCAGGAGGGAGCGGGCACATTTGAGAAACTATCAAAAGGCCATGTGACTTGGACATGGTGCGCAGTAGGGATGGCCTGTGAAAGGAGGCAGGCACTTGCCCCTGGGCAGTGGGATTTATTCTGAATGTGATGTTCTGTAATAAGAATTTGAAGACATGGGAACGTATGTAGAATGAAAAAGGGAGAAGACTCGTGTTTATTTGAAGGGGACTCGTGTTTATCTCAAGGAGACTGAGAAGAAACAACTAGAAAAGAAGAGAAAGCAAGATGATATGGTAAAGAACTATGAGGAAAAAGAACTTAAAAGGTGGAAGGAGTTAAGTGGCAGGTGATAGAGGAGGGAGAGAGGGGAAGGGGAAGACTGAGAACGTAGCCGGTCTCGGGGAAAGCAGTCCCCCTAAGTCCTCCCTGTCCCTTACCTTCCCCACGTCCAACATCCTGTCGGTTCCTGGAAGGTGGACCAGAATGCTGACTGTCAGGGCTAGGGGTGGGTGTTTGGAGAGCAGGGGGAGCTGCACGTGCCCAGTGAGGTGGGCGGGAAGCACCGGTGCATAAGGAGCATTGACGAGAGAGCTCCCTGTGTTCAACAGCCACACCTGTGTGCTAACTCAGAGTGGAAGGACTCTGATTTGGGGGAGTCTGACCACAAAGCACATTGGAATTTCATTGGTGGTTGGTGGGAGAGGGAGGAAGTAGAGACGTGATGAGGGACTGTCCGATAAGGCTAGTGGGTGGGTAGGGACAGGGTGCTGCTTTGGTACCCATAGGGTGTGGCAACTCCAGCTTGACTCGGGCCCCTCTCCCAGAACTTGACGATGGTGTGCGGCCCAGGCTGGAGGAGGAGTCAGGCCTGTGGGGTGCATTGGTGGAAGACTGCCTGGGTGAGCATGCAGGGCCTCCAGTTCACCATCAGGCATGCAGTATTCTTCAGCAAAACCCTCTGTGAAGGAATGAGCACCAGATCACGTTATCCCAGAACTGGATCCTCCTAGTGCACCAGCAGACTGCTCCTGTAGTTACAACAGGAACCTCTGAACTTGGTAGCCAGGAGTACCAGCCCTCTGAGGGCAAGCACGTGTAACTATACATGGCAGCCAGGCTTGTATGCTTTATAGCTCTCACTGCATTCGTTCTTAAATAACTTATAATCTGTTCAGATCATTTTCCCATCTCTGTTACACATTCCTGGAGGGAAAGGTCCATGGTTTACTCATCTTTGCCCTCCTCTACAGTGCCCTACATCAGGCATTCTTGCAAATAACTCAAGGCTTAAAAATGCCAGGGCCACCGCATTCCACACTCCCCAACCCCGCCTACTTCATTCCAGTTAAATTTTGTTGAGAAAATGACCTGGTGTTTCCTTTGGCTAAAAGCAATTGGTGTTGCAGAATTAAGTTGTTACTTTGGAACTTGTCTGCAGCTGTTTGCGTGTGAACATTGAAAGAGGGAGTGGTAGCTTTTATAATCGTCAGGGTAGAGAAGGACTCTGCTTCTAATGTGGGACTACCAGCTGACTCATTGAGTGCCTTGACCTCTTAGCTTTCCATCTTCCCTGAGGACAGTGGGAAAGTGAGCTCTCAGGTTTGCAGAGAGCCCAAACCTAACACCGGGGAACACATGATTTTTCCAAAAAGAAAATATAAAAGAATACAAATCCAAGAAAAATTAGCAACTTACTTTGATTTTCTTCTGACCAATTAAATGGATATGAATTTACCTTCCCCAAAGGAAACTCAAACAATAGATCTTGTAAAGGGTCCGCTTTAGGATTGTGTGTCCTTCCCCCTCTCACCCCTAGGTGGCGTCAGGAAGCAGAAGAACCTACAGGAGCGTAAGCTCTGGTCCTCTTGAAGGGGCTGTGTTCTGAGGGTCTGGATTCGGGATCGTGTTTCGCTTATTCCTCTGCCCTACAGTTCCATATATCGAGCATTCCTAAGTTTTTCTGAGCTAACGTGGGTACCCAGATATGGATTTAAAGAAATACTTCCTCAGCCAGAATTTACAGACTGCTGTGCAGTCAGCTTTAATGGATAAGAATTAAGAAAGTCTTGAAGGAAGAGGGAGATGAATGCATTAAAACTGAAACTCAGAGGTTGATGAAACTGCCCTCCTGGTTTTCTTGCACTTTGTTCCCAGCAAGCAGTTTGCTGCTGAGCGTTGGTGCCTCCTGCGCCCCCTGCCTCCCCATCAGGTACTCCTGTAGTCAGGCTCCCAGGGTGGGTGTGATGGGTCGTTGTGGCTCTTCTCTGCAGCTGAGTGCTGCGTGCTGCTCCCCGACTCCTCTGAAATTTATTTAAAGCTGATAAGTAAAGCTGTTGTTTGGAGCTGTGTACATAGCACAGTATAGATGCTTAGGGCTAGTGGGAGAGGGGAGAAGAGGGTGGAACTGGGAGTGGGGAGCGAAGGACGGAAATGTAACAGAACTAAACATAGGAAAGGAGCACCCATGTTTAGAGGCTGAGTGTAGGTGCCTCTGTTAGTGGAGGAGTTGTGTCCTGACAGCTGAAAACAAGGCTAGGGAAACAGTGGAAAGATACCACCTTCTCCCTTCCCCACTCGCAGTGTCATGTTCTCCCCCATGAAACCCCTGCCCTGAACTCTCCAGGTGCTCATTGCTCTACTGCTTGCATAGGGCACTTGTCCTTATTCTGTAAACATGTCCGTGTATGTCTCGTGTCCTAGAAGACTGGAAACCCATGATGAGCAGGGACCCCCTCATTTGTCTTGATGTTCCCATAGCACTTGCCCCTGACACACAGTAGACTGTTAATAAGGTTAATAGAATGAACATGGGGAGGTGAGAATCGGTGCCAGACAGACCTGACTGTGTTCAAATTAGTGGTCTTACTAAGAAGTGGTAGGGTTTTTGAGGGCCGGTGCTTGGGTGCAGGGGATGAGATGCTCAGGGTTGGTGGGGAGGAGAATGAGACAAAAGACAGAGGCCTGTAAGGCATGTGAGGAAGCAGCCCAGCCTGGAGAGAAGGGATGGAGCCGAGTAAGGGCACCTGGAAAGGCTGGGAAATGCCTGTGCACCAAGATGGAGGCCTGGGGCTTGCGGTCAGCCCCCAACAAAGCCTGAGAAAGAGCCTGTACTGGCCAGGTCTCCTTCAGCTGAGGGCAGCAGAAATCCACGTTAAACAGGTTTAAACACAAGGAAGAGTTTATGGGTTCCCATAAGTGGAAAGTCCAGAGGAACAGGCTGGTCTCGGGTATAACCTAGATCCGGGGTTCTAATGATGTCCTCAAGAATGTATGTGCATCCTCTGCTTTTCCTTGTCGCCTCCATCCTCTGGCACCCTCAGATTAGATGACGACAGGCAGCTGCAGAAGTCCAGGGACTGATGCGCTGACTGCAGGGAGGCTGCTTTCCCACAGCTGAGCTAATCCTGACTCAGGCAGGGCCACGGGCCCCAGGGGAGGGAGAGCCCTGGAGAGAAGATGGGGGTGTGTTCCCGGAAATGGAGTGTGTAAACTGGGCAAGCAAAACTGGCAGGAGGGCACTTCAGGAATACAGACCCCTGGCTCATGTCACCATTGGAAGCAGGGGGACCTGATACATAGTGTTGTGCATGTCAGTCACTCTTTTTCCTGTTTCTCAGCATCTCCATGACACGGTGAAGAGGAATCTCGATAGTGCCACCTCCCCTCAGAATGGTGAGCAGCAGAATGGCTACGGGGAACTCTTTCCTGGACACAAGAAGACGCGCCGCGAGGCCCCTCTTGGAGTAGCTGTCTCTTCCAATGGCCTGCCTCCAGCTTCCCCCCTTGGTCAGCCGGACAAGCCTGGTGCAGAGGCCCTGCAGGCCGGTGGGAAGCACTCACTAGGGCTGGACTCCATCAGCAAGAAGTGTGTGGCAGACTCGAGCCTCCACCTGAATGGAGGCGGTAACCCCGGTGAGTCCCTTCCCCTGAGCCTGAGCAGAGAGCTGAAGCAGGAGCCTGTGGACGACCTGCCCTGCATGATCTCGGGGGCCGGAGGCTCCATATCTCAGAGCAACCTCATGCCTGACCTCAACCTCAACGAGCAGGAGTGGAAGGAGCTCATCGAGGAGCTGAACAGGTCAGTGCCCGACGAAGACATGAAGGATCTGTTTACTGAGGACTTTGAGGAGAAGAAGGACCCAGAGTCTTCTGGCTCTGCCACACAGACCCCCTTGGCACAGGACATTAACATTAAGACGGAATTCTCTCCAGCAGCCTTTGAACAAGAACAGTTAGGCTCTCCTCAAGTGAGGGCTGGGTCTGCAGGACAGACCTTCCTGGGGCCGTCATCTGGCCCTGTGAGCACAGATGCACCCAGCCTAGGGGGCTCCCAGCCCCTGTTCCACACCTCTGGTCAGCCTGGGGTGGACAGTCCCAGTCCCAGCCTGATGCCGGCGTCAGCCCAGGCCCAGAGCGCACAGAGAGCCCTCTCTGGTGTGGTGTTGCCGAGCCAGGGCCCAGGAGGGGGCTCAGAGCTGTCCTCTGCCCATCAGCTCCAGCAGATCGCTGCCAAGCAGAAACGCGAGCAGATGCTCCAAAACCCACAGCAGGCTGCCCCAGCACCAGCCCCAGGCCAGATGTCCACGTGGCAGCAGACAAGCTCCTCCCACAGTCCCTTACATGTCCCTTATCCCATGGAGAAGCCTGCCAGCCCTCAGGGCTACAAGCAGGACTTCACCAGCTCCAAACTGCTCATGATGCCAAGTGTGAACAAGAGTTCCCCTCGGCCCGGAGGCCCCTACCTCCAGCCCAGCCATGTGAGCCTGCTGAGTCACCAGCCACCAAGTAGCTTGAGTCAGAATGCTGTGGCTAGCCCAGGGTCAGTGCTGGACTACGGCAACACCAAACCCCTCTCTCACTACAAAGCGGACTGTGGGCAAGGTGGCCCGGGGGCCGGCCAGAGCAAGCCGGCCCTGATGGCTTATCTTCCCCAGCAGCTGCCTCATCTGAACAATGAGCAAAACTCCTTATTTCTGATGAAACCAAAGCCGGGAACTATGCCCTTCCGATCGCTGGTTCCACCTGCCCAGGTGAGCGGGGCTTTGCTCTGTGTGCTATGCTTCCACATCCATCACGTGGGTTCCAGGTCCCCGGTAGCTGGGGAGCAAAGGGAGGGAGGGGGCAGCTACTCTTGTCCTTTGACTCCCTTGGCAGTGAAAATGAGTCAGGCAAACCAGGTAAAGATCACACGGAATGTGCTTCTCAGAGGCTCTGTTCTTTGTTTTTTGTTTTAATTTAAACCACCTGTCAAATCTGTATGTTCAAAATACCGTAAGCTTCAGTAAACTTACAACATTCAGGTGAGTGCTGCTCCCTAACACATTTGAACTCCATGGTATTTAGTCCAGATGCTCCAGCCCAGCAGAGTCACGTGGCACTGTAGGGTGGAGAATGATTGTCATTTTTTATCATGATCATTATGTGCATTTCTGCTCATGTTCCAATGTGTTCTGAAATGTCTGCTCCCTGGCTGGAAGTGTTCATATGGCCAAGGCTTGTAGAGCATCAGACACAGAGTGTTCTCCAACTTCCTCACAGTTAGAGGGGAGTGCGCTTGCTTTTCTCACTGCACAGTGTGTCCTGGACTGCCTTCACGCCCACAGCTGTGCCACATGCAGCTGGGTGGGTGTCCTGCATTACTGTCCCCTTTGAGTACCTTTATGTGTACCCTTGTGTATTTGTAGCACTCTGCAGGTTTAAAAATTAAACATTAAAACCTCAGTGCTAGTAATACTGTGAGGAAATTGACATGCTCAGACAGTAGTGAGGGTGTGTAAAGGGACAGAATGCTTTTGGAGAGTAAACTGACAATTTTTCATAAGCCGTAAAAATGTTTATAAGCATAAACACATTATACCCCTGCAAGAAGTAATCTGAAGAAAGAAAGCTATGTGCACAATAGTCATTGCATGATTATTTCTAATAGCTGAAAGCTGGGAGCAGTGTGGTCACCTCCCAGCCAGAGAATGCACATGTGAATGTTCGCACTTGTACCTGCTTCAGCCACTGAGCTGCTGCGCAGCCACCAAGAGCAAGCCAGCGTGGGGAGCGTACGGCCCAGGGGTGGAGCGCGTGCCTAGCGTGCACAAGGTCCTGGGTTCAGTCCCCAGTACTGCCATTAAAAGACAAATAAAACCTAATTACCTCCCGACCAGAAGGAAAAAACATTAAAAAAAAAAAAAAGGGCGACCCAGGAAAGAGCACGTGGTGGTGACTGCCATTTCAGCGGCACTGGCACCTCACAGGGCACTCGTGAGTCTGAGCATCTGGTGACTGGGATGAGGAGATTACCTCAAGATCAGTGTGCTCTAAGATTAGAACCTTGTAAGGACTAAATATACAGACGCATAAGGATTGGAAAGGAGCTCAGAAATTTGAATTTGCATAAATGGTAGTTCCTTTTTGCCTTTTTCCTGTCTTGAGTTAAAATTTCCCCTTTTCTTTTAAATGTAGGTAGTGATATTGGGATAATACTGTGCTAACCTTTAACATGACTCTTACTTTAGGCCCAGGTAATGATAGCGAATATCCTATAAAGTTCTCACTAATGCTCAGTATTTTTTGAGCATTAATGTTTGACAAAGGCCAGGAACCTCTTCCCAGGAGAATGCTGTCCACAGGTGGACAAACCATACAGTTTCAGGTGGTTCAGGGACAGCCTTTCCAGCAGGGACCTAAGGTTTGCACACTCAGAATGCAGCGTCTCCGTCAGCCAGGGCCCCTCAGGATATTCCTCCCTTAGGGGCTCGTTTGCACCACGCATTCCAGCAAGGGGGCATTTCTGAGCTGCAGCTGCCAGTGGAAGCATGGGATGTAGATGCACGAGCTTAAATGTAAAAGCACACCTTTGCCCCTGGTGAATTGTAAGAAACAAAGTGAAGACGCAGCTGGTAACTGTCCACTGCTGTGCCTGGATACTCGGGTGCTAGTGCCTTCAGTCCCCGGCCTCACAGTGGAGGGTGGTTGCCCTGGAGTCACCTGCAGGGAAGCAGAGGCTTCAGGAGAAGGCCTCGAGCCGGGCTTCTGCCGGCCAGAGCTCATCCACTGTGGTCAGGGCTCACGGACTTCACCGTGTCCCACCTGACTTGAGACTCCCTTCTCTGCGTTGACAGGAGCAGAACCCTCCCAGCGTCCCTGTTCCAACCCAGGCCACAAGCGTGGGGACCCAGCCGCCTGCCGTGTCTGTGGCCAGCACTCACAGCAGCACCCCGTATCTCAGTAACCAGCAGCAGGCAGCTGTCATGAAGCAGCATCAGTTGCTGTTGGACCAGCAGAAGCAGAGGGAGCAGCAGCAGAAGCATTTGCAGCAGCAGCAGTTCTTGCAAAGGCAGCAGCACCTTCTGGCAGAACAGGTAAAAGAAAAAAGGTGGACGCAAAGCCCGCAGCCCCCTCCCACGCTTGCCTGCCTCCCAAGCCGCTGCGGTGGCTGCAGACTCCGCTTGTGTGTATGTGGGTTTGTGAGCGTGTGCACGTCTGGTGTTAGACTACTTTGCTCTTTTAAGCCGCTTTCCAGGAGTGTGGCATTCATTCCTCACACAGGGTAGCCTGTGTGAGAGCAGCTTTGTGTCACTTAGTGGGGATTAATGGAGACCAAATCTGTGGCTAAAACCGTATGTGTTTGGAACATTTTTCCATGTTCCTGTCGGCAGCTACTGAAGCACTGAACTCACAGTCCGCCAGTTTGCCACAGGACCCAGCCTGGTTGTAAATGTAGAGCTTGCTAAGCCAGGACATGAAGCAGGGAAACGGAGACATTGCTGAGGTCCGGGGGTTCTAGAATCAGGACTGACAAGCCCCCTCCCAGGCCTGTAGTTCCCCTGCTTGGTCACCGAGTGAGCATGCAGGTACCAACTTTACAGCAGTTCTCAGGATTTAGAACTGTATCCTTAAGACATAAGAGCAGACCTAGCTACCCAGAGGGTAGAGTTGATTGAAATGACTTTACAGCCCACATTACTGCCACAGTTCTGCCATTTTTTAAATAACAGCTTTATTGGGATATAGTTCACATGACACACAATTCACCCATTTAAAGTGTACAGTTCACATGGCTTTTAGTGTATTCACAGTTGACAGCCATCACCACAGTCAATTTTAGAACATTTCTTCACCTAAAAAGAACCCTATACCCATTAAAAGTTATTCCTCTGTCTCCCTAAGCCTAGGCAACCACTAATCTACTTTTTGTCTCTATCGATTTGCCTGTTCTGGACATTTCATATAAATGCATTTAAGGTTCAAGCATGCTGTAGCATGTACCAGTACTGCAGTCCTTTTTATGGCTGAGTAATATTCTGTTGTATGAATACTATTTATCTGTTCATCTATTCATGGACATTTGGGTTGTTTCCCCTTTATGTGGGCACAGGTTTTCAGTTCTCCTGAGTGTATACCTAGGGATGGAATTGCTGGGTCGAATGGTAACTCTTCAGTTTTATCTTTTGAGGAACAGCCAGGCTGTTTTCCAAAGCAGTTGCACCATTTTTCATTCCCACAGTAGTGTATGAGGGGCCAGTTTCTCCACATCCTCACCACACTTATCTGTCTTTGATTCTAGCCATCCTAGTAGGTGTGAAATGGTACCTCACTGTGGCTCTGATCTGCATTTCCCTGGTCTGCCCTCTACTTTTTTAAAACCGATACACCACCTTTTTTTTTTTTTTAAATCATTGCTCCTTAGATCCACCCCATCCTTCTGTTCCATACTGTTTATTAAGAATCCCCCAGAAAATAGTATGGAGATTTCTCAAAAGACTAGGAATAGACTTACCATATGACCCAGTAATCCTACTTCTGGGCATATATTCAGAAGGAACCCTACTTCAGAAAGACACCTACACCCCAGTGTTCATAGCAGCACTGTTTACAATAGCCAAGACATGGAAACAGCCTAAACGTCCATCAACAGATGACTGGATAAAGAAGCAGTGGTATATTTATATAATGGAATACTATTCAGCCATAAAAACGATAACATAACACTGTTTGCAGCAACATGGATGTTCCTGGAGAATGTCATTCTAAGTGAAGTAAGCCAGAAAGAGAAAGAAAAATACCATATGAGATCACTCATTTGTGGAATCTTAAAAAAAAAGAACATAAATACAAAACAGAAACTGACTCATAAACATAGAATACAAATTTGTGGTTGCCAAGATGGAGAGGGGAGGGATAGACTGGGAGTTCAAAATTTGTGGATACTGACAGGCACATGCAGAATAGGTAAAGAAGATTATACTGTATAGCACAGGGAAATATATACAAGATCTTGTGGTAGCTCACAGCAAAAAAAAAAATGTGACAATGTATGTACGTATGTTCATGTATAACTGAAAAATTGTGCTCTACACTGGAATTTCACACAACATTGTAAAATGACTATAACTCAATAAAAAAACGTTTAAAAAAAAAAGAATCCCCGAGATGAGATTATACAAAGCATTATTTCCACAGGAGTCCTTCTGAGTAACAAACTTGGACAGTTTTAACTCTTTCTGTTTTGTGTGGTTCTTACTGTTTTGTTCTGTTGTTCTTGGCATTTTCTAGGAGAAGCAGCAGTTTCAGCGCCATCTGACTCGCCCGCCACCCCAGTACCAAGATCCAACCCAGGGCACCTTCCCACAACAGGTTGGCCAGTTCACAGGTGAGGAGAATCTGAGGTGATGGAGGAGGGCAGAGGGAGGCAGGCACCGGACAGAGTGGTTCTCCTCCTGCCGAGTTCCTGCTGTCCGCCCAGCTTTATGCTGTAGGTACTGAGTGGATTTACTTGCTCGTGTAACCTCAGTCTGCACGAGGGGCCTAGCTTTCTGGCTACCCTACAGGTCAGGGCATGTTCATAGAGGCAGACCACTTCAGCTGAGTGCCATGGCTGTGTCCCTGGCTATACAGTGTTTTGAAGCAAAATCATTTCCAAATGGAGGATATCTTTTTCTTTTTCTTTCTTTCTTTTTTTGCAGGGAGAGGTAATTAGATTTATTTATTTGTTGATTTTCGACTGAGGTACTGGATATTGCACCCAGGACCTCGTGCATGCTAAGCATGCTCTCTACCGCTGAGCCACACCCTCCCCCAAGATGGAGGAGATCTTATCAACAGGAAATGGCTTCTGTAATTCTTAAGAAAGTCCTCTGCTTCTGCTGTTACATGTTTCTTTGAAAAATGACCCTCTCCAATTTTACAGATAAAGAGAGACTTAATGCACTTGTGTGTCTTTTTGCTTTTTTTCCTTTCTTCCTGTTTGCTCATATCAGCCTGGTGGGTAGCAGTATCAGCAGCAGACAGTTGGCCAGAAAGGGGCAGGAGGCGTCCTGAGATGTCAGCTGCCGCATCTCAGACATGCCAGGGAGCCCGACTGCCTCTGTGCAGGCTGTCGCTCCAGAAACAGATTTCATTTGACATGTGCAGTAAAATGTAGGCCACACCTGTCTTCCTAGTTCTGAGAATATCTTTGAAATCTGTGCTTTTCTTGGTCAGTGATTCTCACTATACCATTAGATTTATTTTATTTATTTGGGGGGGGGCAATTAGGTTTATTTTTATTTATTTATTTTAATGTAAGTACTGGGGATTGAACCCAGGACCTCAGGCATGCTAAGCACGCACTCTACCGCTGAGCCACACCCTCCCCAGTGATTCTCACTATAGAGTGTCCCAGAGAAACTGACTGCAGCCGTGCCTTCTGGAGGAGACAGCTGGAGTTTTGTGTGTGTGCTGACCGGGACCAGGGAGCTGAAGTCTGCAGGCCTCTCGGGAGCCTGGGTCTCGCCAGCCTTCCTGCCTCCAGCCCATCTCGTGTTGTTGTGGGCTGTCAGTGGGAGAGAAGTGGACTCTTTCAGCTCTTCTGTTTTCCTCAACAAAGCTTTTAGTTAGGTTCTAGTGGAGAGAGGGAGAGGAGAAAAAGGTGCTCAGTTACGGCCAGTCCCTGCACAGCCGCTCTCCTACCCACAAGAAAGCGTCTCAGGTGAGTGCTGTCACTGTGCATCCACTGCTGAAGACAGAGTCCCAGACAGCAAGTTCTCTGAGGACAGGACCGCTTTGTCCCATTCCGTGCTGTCTCCCCAGCACAGCACCCCCCACAGAGCAGGTGCTCGGTAAATGTCTTCTAGACTCTTCCCCAGCCACCACCCTGTAGTGCCACATTGCACAGGCCCCTCATCTAAGTGATTTTAACAGTCCCTGCCCAGCAAGGTCTAAAACAGAGTCACAGTCCAGTTCCCCTTTGGCTTTGCGACCCTGTCCCTCACGTGGTGGCTGCAGCTCTCCTGAGTCTGCCCAGAACCGCGCCTGCAGCTTATCTCTGGATGCTGTCCCCACACCCTAGCCACACCGCTCGCCTCTCCTGTCTCAGTCTCCTCATTGGTCCAGCCCCCGGGCTCTCCCCGACATGAGATGTATGATGTTCTGATTGTGCCTTCATGTCTCTAGGATAACGGCTGCAGCCTGGGCTCCGGTGTGTCTCTGCAGTGGTGGCCAAGAAGTGCCCGCTTACTGACAGAGTTTTCTGTCTTCCAGGGTCCTCCACTGCCATGCCTGGCATGAGCAGCTTGGGTCCGTCTAATGCCAGCTGCCCTCGAGTGTTCTCTCAGGCCGGGAGTCTGATGCCAATGGGCCCTGCACACACTTCGGTTTCTTCCCTCCCGTCAAACTCAGGCCAGCAGGACCGCGGCGTGGCTCAGTTCGCTGGCTCCCAGAGCATGCCGCAGAGCAGCCTCTATGGCATGGCTTCTGGTATAACCCAGATAGTGGCCCAGCCTCCGCCGCAGGCCACCAACGGACATGCCCACATTCCGCGGCAGACCAGCATGGGCCAGAACACCTCGGTTTCAGCTGCCTATGGGCAGAACTCTCTGGGGAACTCTGGTCTCTCCCAACAGCACAGTAAGGGGCCCCTGAACTCTGGTTTAACTAAGCCACAGGTCCCACGGGTGTCGGCGACCATGGGAGGCCAGACTCCCTCATGGCAGCATCAGGGAGTGCCAAACCTGAGTGGCCAAACCCCAGGGAACAACACCGTAAGCCCCTTCACTGCGGCTTCCAGTTTCCACATGCAGCAGGCCCACCTGAAAATGTCCAGCCCGCAGTTCTCCCAGGCGATGCCCAGCAGGCCCATGGCCCCCCTGAGCTCGGCAGCCGCAGCAGGGTCCATGCTGCCCCCTGTGAGCGCACAGCAGAGGACCAGTGCCCCTGCCCCAGCACCTCCCCAGGGAGCCCCACCGCAAGGCTTGCCGGGCCTGAGCCCAGCCGGGCCTGAGCTGGGGGCCTTCAGCCAGAGCCCCGCCCCAGCGATGGGCGGGCGGGCAGGGTTGCACTGCGCCCAGGCCTACCCTGTGCGGACCGCAGGCCAGGAGCTGCCCTTTGCCTACAGCGGGCAGCCGGGCGGCAGTGGGCTGGCCGGCATGGCTGGAGATGCTGACTTGATCGACTCCTTGCTGAAGAACAGGACTTCGGAGGAGTGGATGAATGAATTGGACGACCTTTTAGGGCCTCAGTAACGGGAGAATTTGTGGTGGTGTCAGTGTTCATACACCCTATATTTTTGCTCTCAGATGCAAGAAGGAGCAACTGCTTTGGACCAAAAGCCCAGGGCCCCGGGGAGCTGGGCGGGTGGGTGGAGCTAGAGCCCCAGGGCCAAGGCCGGCCCTCCCAGAGTCAATGGGGCCCATGGCTCCCTGCCAGCAGCTGTGGGCTGTCGGGCTGGCCCCACCCCATCTGCTGGCATCGCTACCTGGTGTTGGGACAGCAGGACAGGGTTCTGCAGGTGGTTTTCTATCCAAATGACCAAAAAACCAACAATGAAACCCCATGATGTCAGGCTTCTAAAAATCTGTGCCATTGTGTTGACTTAATCCAAGATTTCTCCACTTGCCCCAATGTTGGGGACAAATTTTTGTTGAAACTTTATAGCAGAACTATTCGCAATTTGTAGGGTAGAAAAGATTTTTTAAATTTTTTAAGGTTTTAAAACAGATTAGGATAGGTGACGGTTTAAAGTGATTAAGTGGCATTGGAAACCTAGTGTTTCCTTTTGATTAAGAGCCTTTTTTATTCCTGCTCTTTGTCAGCTTTCAGGGGAAAGGAGGCTCAGTGGAAAATCATTTCCGTAAGTGCAGGCTGTGACTGCAAGTGCCAAAAAGGAACATGATGCAGAACTAGTGACACAGATGGGTCTTCCCAGCAGCTCCTCCTTCCAGAACGCGGGTGGGCAGTTAGGAGGACCTGGGCGGAAGAATTTCCCATGTGTGTTGGTGGCAGGCCCCCAGGCTAAGTGCTAAGATGGAGTCATTGGGTTACTGTGTCCTCTTTTGTTGTAACTTCCCACCTGTTGCAGTGTCTCTGAAAACTCCTGTATAACGTGTTGGGAGGGGGATCATTGTTGAGTTACGCACAGATGTCTTGTCTTCACCCCGTCTTCAGTTCACCTGACCTTTCTCTCTGCCTCCCCTTCTTTCTCTCTCCAGCCCAAGTGGAAAAACCTCGTAAGCACAGATTTACTAGATTGGAGGGGAAAGAATCATCAAAACTCCTTAGAGGGAACCGTGGCATTGCAAGGAGGAGGGTACCCCTCCCCAGAAGGCAGAGGTTTGGGAAAAGGAGAAAAAGGTGGGCCCTGTTTGGCCGAGGGGACGCAGGCGAGGCCAGAGGAAAGAATTCCACTGTATTTTACTGCTTCTGCCACTCCCTCGTCAAACGACTTGCACTTTTTAAAGAGAATTGCTTTATAACACTAATACATCCTTTCTAAAGATTCAAGTGGATTTCTCTTCAAGGTCTGTGAACGAATGGACTTGACTAAGCTAAGAGTCCACAAAACAGATTATTACCTGTGGGCTGTGTGTGGAGAAGGAAGACAGAGCACTTCGGTATAACGAAAGCAGAATGGCGAGTGCAGGGCGGACCCTTTCACACAGAGTGTTGGAGAGAAGGTAGTACACTGAAAAGGGTGGCTTGACATGCAGAGTGGTCTCAGGAGAAACCACAACCCCATTTGTATTTCCCGGGAGTCTCAAAATGGGTAATTCAAGGAGTATCATAAGTAAAGAATTGAGCCAAGGAAAATATTCACACGACCAGCTTGAGTGGCTTTGAGGGGGTGGAGGGTCGTACACACATTGGTAATTGTTTTGCGCCAGCAGTGCCTTTCATGGGGGTACTTGGACCCTCAGAGCCTCTTCTCTAATAGCCATTTGCCACCGTGAGCGTGGTGTTCGGGCCATTCCCCTTTAAATGTCCTCCCCACTTTCCCCAGACGCTGAATTTAGCTCTCAAAGAAGGGAATGAATCATTAAGCCAGTGAAGATCCCACCCTCTGCGTGAGTTCCCCAATATGAAGGGGAAGAGGGTGACTTCAGCGGATTTTCTACCAAAAATAGTGGGCTGAAGGCTGGTGGCGGGTCCTTGTTCCTCTCCCGGTGCCCCTCTGGCTGCTGCTCACCTCTGTCCCCAGGCGCTCGCGCCTCTGCCTCCGCCTTCTGGGGAGGGCTGCCCCTGCCTTAGTCCTGGGGCCGCCAAACAGACAGCAGGCTTCTCACTTGCTGCAGTGTCAGAGCAATAAAATGTGATGCTTGGGGTCCCCCCAGGGAGCTGCCCGTGGCTTTATTTATGAATCTGGTTTTTGGGTAGTCAGGGAAGGAGACAACTCCACTTCAGTGCAAATCCCCATCTTCCAGGAGCCATGACTCAAAAGAAAAGGGTGCTCGGACTTTTGTTATACACATTTGCTTTGTGTAAATAAATGTTTACAATTTTATATTAAAGGTGGAATAAGCGTTAGAGCTTCTGACTGTATATTTTTTACTTTTATAGATTCTAAAACAGTGATCCTTTATATATGTGTTTTGGGGGAGCTATGATGTTTTATGGCGAACAATTGGTATTGTTAACTTTTTACTGTCATCAAAGTACATGAAAATCCTATTAATCCCCTTATTCTTCTACTTCTCTTAACTGGTATACACCAAAAAGAAATCTTTACTTTCCTTGTTTTATCATTTTAAAATAAAAGTATTTTGCTAGTATGGAAACTGCCCGTGTATGTCACTTCGCACGGCCGTGCCAGCAGGGTAGGAGGCGGGCCGGCGCACAGCTGCTGTGTTCAGTAGCTGCTTTCCTCTTGTGATGTAGCTACTTTATTAACACGTATTGGTGGTGGGCACATTTGGTTTGGTTTCCCTCAAAGTAACTTCTGTGTTTTGATGGTCACTATGAGATTAGCAAGGACATCACCCAGGACCACTGGCCTCTTCCCTCTCTGGGGCTCGTCCATGTCCTTGTGTCTAACGTGAGGGAGTTGGACCCAATAACTCAAGGTTACTCCAGCTCCTCAGCCATTCAGATACTTCACTTAAACGCTTAGGCTCACCCTCGGCACCGTTCTCTAGGGCTTACTTAGTTTTCCTTTTCTATTGTGAGAACGTGTGCTCTGGCAGATTCATCCACCCGCTCCTGTCAGTGTCACACTGTGAAGGGGCTTCGGATGACACTGGCAGAAGCCACACTGGGAACCTGGAAGGTAAGTCTTCTGGGTGACCTCTCATCTCAGCCATAGGCTGGAAGTGGGTCAGACCTGGACAAGCGGGAGCTCCCAGGGAGTCCAGGTAAGGAAGCCTGTCATGTGATAGAATAAAACGATTTGATTACTGAAACTCAAATAGAGCCTGTCTGTAAGGCGGGTAAAGGAAAAACTCAGGACCCAGGAAGCCTTGGCTGAGAGTGCACAGGACGTGCGTGTGTGGGGTGGGGGTGCAGGCGAGGACGGGGGAGATAGCTCTGCTCACAGGTCCGGGAGCTGAGCAGCACCCCTCGCCGGCTGCGGCGTGCTGGGGCCAGCCGCGCTGCAACCTCTTGTGGGAAGAAATTTTGGAAAAGGTAGCAAGCTCCTTAAAATGTCCATGCCATCTGTCCAACCCAACCATTCCAGTTCTGAGAAGCCACCCTTGAAAATAATCCTGGGCGCAGAGCAGCGGCATGTGCAACTGTGGAAAGCCAGGAGGGCAGAGGCTGCCAGAGGGGCTTGGCTAAGGAAGTGCGGCGCGTGTTGTTTAACCAGATGCAATGCAGCTATTTTAAATATTTACAAAGGTTTTGAACGTAGTAACTTGGAGTGCTGGTTTAGTTGGGCTGCTTCTGTTGGGAGCCAATAGAAAAAAATCTGGCTAATAAAACCCCGAAAATTCCCTGCCGCCCGGCCTGTTTTTAAGGCCACCAGGTAGCTTCCAGAATCAAAGAAGGTCTTGAACAAGCCAGGCCTCAGGAGTGGCCAGATGGCTCCTATCTCAGCAGCTCCTGTGTCTTGTCAGTCACCAGCCAGGCCCGTGCAGTGGGGAGGCAGGCAGGGGAGGGACAGCTGACTCGGCTCGTGTTTACGGCACGTGCTGTGGACAGGTGTCGTGTTAGAAGCAGGGAGTGTAGCAGCGGTGTAGGAGAGCCCGGCCCTGCTCCGTGGAGCTTCAGTCTCGTGTGAAGGGGACGTCATAAACGACAGGTGATTCCGGAATGCTAAGTGTCAGGAAGAAGCTGACAAGTGTCAGGATAAGATAGAGGGCACTGGGGCTGCCGAGGGGAGGTGAGGCCTGAAAGACTTCACCTGTGATGGGCAGGACAGGCCCCTCGAAGGAGGCACTTCATGGAGACCACGTGCTGGCAGGGAGCCAGCTGGAGCTCTGGGGGAGACCAGTTCATGGCCACGTGGGATGGGAGCGGGGGCTCCCCAAAGGAAGGAGGTGCTGTTAAAAGGAGGGAAGGCATGCTGAGAAAGCACAGTCAGCACACGCCCAGCATGTGTTCAATGAAAAGCACAAAGGATATATGTTGCATATGGTGAGGGGTGGGTCTTGCCCTCCACCAGGTGCCCTCCATGCCGCGGCATGAGCTCCTCAGGGGCCTCTGCCAGCCCAGCCCAAGGAGATGCTCAAGGTAAGATAGGGCCCCCCCATTCATCTCTGGGGTGGGACTGCCCCACCATCAGCAGCGGTGTTACTGGTTAGTCAGCCTTAAGGCCAGTCAGCCGATCGGGGCATGGAAATGCCAGTGTGGCTGTAAGGCTGTTGAAAGATCCAAAATGGTGGTTACCTATGAGTTTGGTCCAAGGCTAGTGGCTGAAGTCAGAAAAAAGTTACAGGCCTTCCCAGATAAGCACGAGGAATGATGGGCGATGTCTTGGAAAGCAATCCACTCTTCTGCACGTGGGACCAGTTTGCCTTACGGGACCTTTCCCCTTTGGTCTTCAAGCTGGTGGTGGTGGTGCACCTGCCGCTTTTCAGATGGCTGTGCTCACATGTCAAGAATAATTGGCTCTGAATGGTTGCTGTAAGCTGGGCTGCAGACTTTAGTGCATGCAGACTATTTCAGGGAAGTTGGAAGAAATAACTTCAGGCCCTCACCCGAAGTGGAGATCAGCGTAGCAAGAACAGAACACATGGAGGCACCTTGATATCAGTGTCCTGGAGTGGAAACGCTCAGAGAGGGGGCCCGTACAAGGAAGAGGAGGTGCTGTCTGCTACAAAAACAGGACAACAAATACAGCAGCTGCCCCGGGGTGGGTGAGGGGGTTCAAAATTCCCTGTTCTGTCCAGAGTTGCTGGTTTGGAAGATTCCCCACTGCAGGCCGCACGGCGGGTCCTGGTCAGACAAGTGCGCTGCGCAGGGGGCTCCATTTGTTTTTGTATCTAGAAAGCAGAACTTTGCAAGGTTATGGAAAGAAAAGCTGGAATTACATATTCTTTTATTATGATTATGATTATGATTGAAGTATAGTTGATTTACAATATTGTGTTAGTTTCTGGTGTATAGCATAGTGGTTCAGTTACATGCATAAACATATTCTTTGTCACATTCTTTCCCATTATGGTTTATTACAGGATATTCAACATAGTTCCCTGGGTGTTACAGCAGGACCTTGTTTATTTTATGTGCAGCAGTTTGTATCTGCCAATCCCAAACTCCTCGTTTGCCCCTCCCCTGCCTCCTTTCCCCGTGGGTCCCCATCGGTCTGTTTTCTGTGGAGGCGTGTCCTTCATCTGTGGATGCACGTGTCCTTTATCAGTCATGAAGGACCCCACTCCACTAGACGCAGCTGAGGCGGGCGGCCTCCTGCCCCCTTAGGTTTGTCACTGCTGGCTCGAGTGCCGTCTCTCATCCAAGGCTCTCGGTTGGCTGGTTGGCTGTATACCTTCTTAAGTACCCGTTTCTGTAATGCAGGGAAAAGCCCAACCACACAGTCATCTTCAGAGCCAAGAGCTACAGACACCGCCGACCTACCTTCCTGCTATGCCATGTTACCCTCGGAGCTGCAGACCCAAGGGTCGTCCTTGCCTCCAGAGAGTAAAAACATCCAAATGTGCATTATTTTAGTCACACACCTCGCAATGCCATTTCTTCTTGTTGACACTTGCTGTGCAATAGAAGAGGCTTTTCTTAAACTGCAGCTGCCTCTCAGTCCTTCTGTATCTGACCTACTCTGTTGGCTCCCCTCACCATCCGCCCTGCTTTTTAGCCCCACCATGGCTTATAGGAAGACCAGAACAAGAGAGCAGGGCTTGTCTGAGCCCAGTCCTGCCCCTACAGATGGGGTGTGAGCCAAGTCGTCCCTTCAGGACCCAGGGGCTCTTCCTCCCAAATGCGGAGAATGTTGGCTGCTGCCAGCGCACAGCTGAGTGTTCCTGGGAACTGTCTCCAGTTGAAGGGTACTGCCTTGCCTGTGGCTGTGCCCCCTTCCCAGGGGCAGCCCACATCTGGAGCTTGGCCAATTGGGGGATTCAAAGACCTAGTCCCTTTCCTCAATTTGGGGCTTCTCCAAAGGGCCACCCCAGCTCCACGGTGCCTGTGGGATCATCTGAGGCCTCTGTTGCAACTGCATCTCGGTTCAGCATCCCTCTGGCCAGTCCAGCTGTCCTTGCACACTCATGGGTGGTGTTCCCGGGGGCTGACCCCCACCAAAATCTGCTTCTGGGGAAGCCAGCCTGAGGCAGTTGAAGTGGGTAGTGCTTTCAGAGCCGGCTCAGCACTGGAGGCTTGGAGCTTGCCAGCTGCCCAACAACAAGAGCCCATCACTGCTGACCACAGGGTAGGGAGAGCCGCTGGCACACTGAAGTTAAAAGACTTGCGCCAGAAAGAGAAAGAAAAACACCATGATATCACTCATCTGTGGAGTCTAAAAAAAAAAAAAAAGAAGAAGAACTTATTTACAAAACAGAAACAGACCCACAGACATAGAAACCAAACTTATGGTTACCAGGGGGGAAGAGTGTGGGGAGGGATAAATTGGGAATTGGAGATTTGCAGATACTGACTGGTATATATAAAATAGATAAACAAGTTCATACTGTACAGCACAGGGAACTATATTTGATATCTTGTAGTAGCTCACAGTAAAAAAGAGTATGAAAAAGAATGTATGTATGTTCATGTATGGCTGAAGCATTGTGCTGCACACCAGAAACTGACACAACATTGTAAACTGACTGTACGTCAATTAAAAAAAAATGTTTTTAAGTGGAATAAATAAAAGACTTGCAGCGCGGTGATACCAGGACAGGGTTCTGGAGCAGGGAATGCGATATCCTAGACCTCGGAGAAGTTTAAGGGGAGGAGTGATGATAAGAACTGTGGAGCAGAAGTCAAAGAAATGTTGGCGAGGCTGTGGAGAAGGGAGCCCTTGTGCACTGTTGGTGGGAATACAAGAGTGCAGCAGCTGTGGGAAATAGCATGAGTGTCCCCCCAAAAATTCAGTACCACATGATTAAGCAACCCCACTTCTGGGCCTTTATTTATCCAAAGTATTGAAATCAGGAGATATTAGCACTGCCCTTTTTGTTACAGCACTATTTACAATAGCCAAGATGTGGAGACAATCTACATGTCTGTCTACAGATGAATGGATAAAGAAAATTTGGTGTATACATACAATGGCATATTCTGCAGTCTTAAAAAAACGGAAATTCTTGTATAGCACGGAGAACCGTATTCAATATCCTGTAAGTAGCTCACGGTGAAAAAGAATATGAAAACAAATATGTGTACATTCACCTACGACTGAAGCACTGTGCTGTACGCCAGAAATTGACACAACATTGTAAACTGACTATACCTCAATAAAAAAAGTAAAATTAAAAAATAATAAAAATTTTTAAAAAAGGAAATCCTGCAGTATGCAACAACATAGACAAAATTTGAGACCATTTTGCTTAGTGGAAGAAGCCAGCCACAAAAGACAAGTACTATGATTCCGCTTCTCTGAAGTGTCATAGTCGGATTCATAGAGTCAAAGGGTGGAGTGGCGGCTGCGGGGCTGGGGGAGGGGAGACGGGGGCAGCCGATCCCCGGGGCGGGGATCGCTCCAGTGAAGCAACACGAAGAAAGTCTGCAGACGTGCTGTGCAGCAGCGAGCGTCCAGATACCGCGTGGTGCGCTGAAAGATGTGAAGTCTTCTTCCCACGGTAAAATTTTTAGACGATCCGTGGTGTCAGAGGGCTGTTCCCAGGGGGTCTGTCCCCCATGCTCCCCTCGCCTCTTTGACAGCCGGTGTTTCCAGTCCCAAGAAAGCCCCAGCACCCAAATCCTCTGTTTCTGAGGAACTCACTCCAGACAAGCGGCAGGTTTTGCGTTTACGTACGCTTTTGTCGGGGATAAGTTTATGGGCGTTTCAAAGGCTTCGGGGGCCCAGAACAGGTCAGTTGGAAGCCCACCCTCCTTCAGCCTCTAGAAGAGCCCGCGGGAACGAGACCCGCTCTCTCCCACCACTGCAGCCTCCCAGCGCGTGCATGGGGCCTCCGGGAAGTGAGCATTTTCAGCGTCGTGGGCATCTCCCTTCTAACTGATTTCAAGATCTTTAAAACTGCCAGGTAGAGGATTTCGGCGAATGTCATCGAAGAGTCTGATTGCCTGTGATGTTTAAATCAATACTGATATAATATCATTTTATAACGTTAGCTGGGTTTTATATTTTCATATTTTGATCAAGTGACTGTATTAGCTATTCATAAAAGTTAAATTTTATAAAAATCATTATATTAAAAAAAATACAACCTAGGTATTCAGGGAAGCTTCATCCTGTAATTGCAAAATAATGGAATCACCCAAACTGCCCAATGCAACAGGATCATCGAATAAACTCCAGCACCTCCCCACAGCGGGGTCGCCTGCGGCGGTGAGAAAGAACAAGGAAGACTTCTGTGAACTGGTCCAGTGCGCTGTCCAGGATATTTCGTTAGGAAAGAAAGCAAAGTGCAGAAGAACATATCCACGATGGGGCCGGAGAATGCCTCCAACACCCAGCTGACCCCCCGGGAGCCTTTTGTGTGTCCTACATTTTGTGTAAGAAAATTTACGCATGTCTGCTCATTTGTGCAAAAAGAAACAAAGGGAAGAGTCCTTCCCTCCTGCACATATTATGTGGAATTCATCTACAAAGGAAACGTTTTCCTCTTTTATTTACCTACCCCCGATATTCAGTTTGAACAAAACGAAGCAGGATAAATGCTGTAATGTGTGTGTATATATGTACGTTTTTAAACTTTTTTTTTATCATAATGTTTTGACATCTTGAAAACCTTTCCTGGCTGGTGACAGACTGCTCCTCCAGGCTAACCGGTTCTTAGGGATAGCAAATTCAGCAGGGTGCCTGCCTGCCTTTTTTTTTTTTTTTTTTTTTTTCCAATGTCTGTCTTGGTTGAGTCTCTATTTTTTGTTTTCCGTGGTGGGGCAATTTGATTGATTGATTGATTTAACCAGAGGTACTGGGGATTGAACCCAGCACCTCATGCATGCTAAGCACATGCTCTACCACTGAGCTACACCCTCCCCCCACCTGCCTTTGATGTGCAAATTAACCAGTCCTGAGCTGTCGCACCTCTGTGGGGCCCCCCACCCCAGGGGCACCGCTGCTCCACCTTGATCATCCCAAGGCCAGGCACCAGGCCATTAGAGACCACCCCTATGGTTTAGGGCCTTTCACAGTGTCCCACCTAGCCAGTCCTAAGCGGTTCACCCGCTCTGCCTTCCCTTCCCTGTAGGAACCCCAGTAAAGGCTGTGGCCATGACGTTCCTCCCTCACCTGACCACCCTGCTGCTCTCCCACGTGGCTCTGTGTGGGGTGGCCTCCTGCGGCCACACCGGACTGACCATCACAGAAGAGAACACAAGACAAATGCTTACTTTTTTCTTTTTATTTGTCAATTATCAGAAGACTAAGTTAGTCCTTTAGCAGCCACTGAAAGTGTCCAGTGAGGTTTTTAAGTATCAATATAAATTCATGAATGTTTAAATATTCACATATTTGATATCTCAATAAATTGCAGCCATTATTGATTCATGCCTTTTCCCTTCTGGTCTCTATTTTAAACAACAGTGATGACAAAGCATAGGCCTTAGGCCCACGGCAAATAAGAGTACTTAGCCAGAACTTAATGACGTCTTGTTTTCCAGTTATGAAAAATAATATTGATTTTAGTTTAATGATGATGTTATAAAGTTTATTTTTAAAATTTAGAGAAAAATATTTGTCATCCTCAACAAATCAAATCCAGCAGCCTATAAAAAGGATTATACACCATGACCAAGTGGGGATTACACCAGGAATGAAAGGTTTAACATTCAAAACTCAAGTGACATAATATGTCATTTTAATAGAATAAAGGGGAAAAAAAAGATCATCCCAACAGATGTTAAAAAAAGCATTCAACAAAATCCAACATCATTTTATAAAAATAGTCCCAATGAACTAGGACCACCTGATAAAAGACATCTACAAAAACCCACAGCTAACCTCATATCTAATGGCACAAAAATGAGTGTGTTCCCCAAAGACTGAGAACAAGATAACGCATCTGCCACTTCAGGATGTGCTAGTTAGAGCAGTTGGGCAAGAAGATGAGAGGGTGCAAAAGGAAGAAGTAAAACTATTTCCATTTGCAGATGACATGATCTTCTGTATAGAAAATACTAAAACGCCATTAAAAAACTAGTAGAACTAATAAATAAGTTCAGTGAGTTTGAAGGATACAAGATCAGCTCAGAAAAATTAATTGTATTTCTATACGTTTTGATAAATAATCTAAGGTTAAAGTTAATAAAATCATTTCATTTACAATAACATCAAAAAGAACAAAATATTTGGAAATAAGTGTAACAAAAGAAATGCAAACTTACACTGTGAAAACTACAAACCATTGTTGAAAGATATGAAAGATGACCTAAATAAATGGAAAGACACTGCATGTACACAGATCAGAATATTTAATATTGTTAAGATGGCAATACTCTCCAAATTAATATACAGACTTAACACAATCCCAGCTAAAATCCCAGCTGACTTCTTTGTAGAAATTGATAAGGTGATCCTAACATTCATATAGCAATTCAAGGAAACCAGAATGGCCCCATCTTGATAATGAAGAACAAATTTAGAGGACTCACACTTTCTGGTTTCAAACCTTATTAAAAAGCTACACTCAAAACTCTGATGAAAGAAATCCAAGAAGAATTAAATAAACAAAGAGATATTCCATGTTCATAGATAGGAAGATTCAATATCATCAAGATGTTGGTTCTTTCCAACTTGATCAATGCAATTCCAGTAAAAGTTGCTGCAAATTATTTTGTGGCCATCAATAAAATGACTCTACAGTTTACATGGAGAAGTAGAAGACCCAGGATCACCAACTCAGTATTGAAGGAGAGCAAACGTGGAGGGCTGACACCATCTGACTTCAAGAACCACTATAAAGCTACTGTGATCAAGACAGTGTGGTACTGGTGAAAGAAGAAAATAGACTATTTGTCTACCAATGGGACAGAATAAAGAGCCCAGAAATAGACTAACATAAATATAGTCAACTGATCTCTGACAAAAGAGAAAAGGCAATACAATGGAGAAAAAAAAATTAAAAAAAAAGTGTTGGAACAACTGGACATACACATGCAAAAAAAAAAAGAGTCTATACACAGACTTTATTTACATTCTTCACAAAAATTAACTCAAAATGAATCATAGGTCTAAAATGTAAAACAAAAACTATAAAATTCTTAGAAGATACCTTGGGTATGGTGAGGACTTTTTAGATACAACACCAAAGGCACAATCCATGGAGAAATAATTGATGATGTAGACTTTATTAAAATTTAAAATTTCTGCTCTGGCAAAGATACTGTCAAGAGGATGGGAAGTCAAGCCATAGATTGGGAGGAAATATTTGCAAAAGACAAATCTGACAAAGGACTCTTAAAATTCAACAATAAGAAAACAAACAACTCAATTTTTAAAAAATGGTCCAAAAAAAAAAAAAAGGTCAAAAAACCTTAACACACACCTCATCAAAGAAAATATACAGATGGTAAATAAGCGTATGAAAAGATGTTTCACATCATATGTCATTAGGGAAATGCGAATTAAAATGAGATACCACTGTACACTTACTAGAATGGCCAAAATCCAGAATGCTGCCACCACCAAATACTGGCAAAGATTAGGAGCAACAGGAACTCTCATTCATTGCTGATGAGTATGTGAAATACAGTCACTTTGGAGAACAGCTTGATAGTTACTTACAAAACTAAACATACTCTTCCCATATAATCCAGCAATTGCAATCCTTGGTATTTACCTAAATGAGTTGAAAACTTACATCCATGTAAAAACCTGTGCACAGTTGTTTATAGCAGCCTTATTCATACTTGCCAAAACTTGGAAGCAACCAAAATGTCCTTCAGCAGGTGAACAGATAAATTGTGGTACATCCAGACAATGGAATATTATTCAGCACTGAAAAGACATGAGCTATATTAAGCCATGAAAAGACATGGAGGGGAATAAAAAGAAAAGGAAAGACATGGAGGAGCTTTAAATGCATATTACTAAGTGAAAGAAGCCAACGTGAGGAGGCTACCTACTGCACGATTCCAACCATATGACATTCTGGAAAAGATAAGATGGTGGCGGTGGGGCAAAGTTCAGTGATTTCCAGGGGGAACATAGAGGGAGGGCAGCCAGGTCAGCTGGATGGTTTTTCGTTGCTTATTCATAGGTATGTTTCATTGAGCACCAACACACGGAGCTTGGGGACCAGGCAGAGGTCTGGTTCATCTTCTCCTGGAAGGGTAGGGGATGAAATCCAACACAGAAAACAGAGAGGAACAAAGGCTGCCAAGGAAGGGTGCTCAGGGGTCCTGGGGAAGTGTAAGGGACCCCAGGTGCCCAAAAAGCATCAGGTTAAGGAGGGCCAAGGTCAGAGCCGTGCATTCACAAGGTGACTTTGCAGGGTGAGCATGAGCTGGGTTAAGTCAAGAGCAAGATGGGTCACCATCATGGATGCTAGTTCCTTGGGCAGAAAGCTTAGGGTTGTGATAAGTGTGGACACTCACTACTTCTGTGGCACTCTCGCCCAAAATGAATAACCTCTGTCTAATCACATAAAGACATCAGACAATCCAAACCACTGATCTGTTTTCTGTCTCTATGGATTTACCTTTTCTGGACATTTCATATAAAAGGAATCAAATGATACATGCTTGGTGTTTGCCACAACTTCCTGTAATGTTTCTGAGGTCTTTGTGCCATTTTAGTGGGACAGTTGGTGAAACTTGAATGTGTAAAATGGCTGATAGAATTGTATCAATATTAATTTCTTAGTTTCCAAAAATTTAATTCTGATTACATACAGTTTTAACATTAGAGGAAGCTGGGTGATGTTGGATTTATGGAAACTGTGTGCCATTTTTGCAACTTTTTTTGGTAGATAAAATAATTTCAAAAAAAAATTTTTTTAATTTAAGTTTAGGGTCTGAGTTGCGCACTGCTTATGACAGTCTATGGCACTGAAATGGTGATTTCTTTTCAACATAATGGTTGGCTGACCTTTCCACTCCCCAGAGGCCCTTGATGAGCCCAGGTTCCAGGGTGTTCTCTGAGCCATGCAGGGGCTGTGGCACAGATGGCAAAGGTCACAGAGGCCTGTCCTGCAGGGGTTCAGGGAGGGGCTTTTTCACTTCCCTTGTGATGCCAGTGCCTCCAGGGCTGCCCAGGGGGGTGGGTGGGTGGCCTCTGCCTGGAGGGCCTTAGGCTGGACCTCTGTCAGTCTGAGCAGGCCCACCTGAGAGGCTGGGCAAGCTCAGAGGGAGGAAAGTACAGACCGAGGGACCTGGGGAGGGTTTCAGGGGCCGAGACCCTGGCCCCTGCTGCGTGGACATCTGCCCAGGGACTTCCTCAGAACCTGCTGATGTTAGGGCTCAGCTTCCTGTTGCCAGGGCAGAAGGGGATGAGCTCGGAAGGGAGTATGGCTAGGCCTCAGAGGAAATGGCAGCCTGGCAGAGAGGAGAGCCTGCAGACGTGCGGAGACCCACAGGCACACGTCTGGCCCACGAATGAGCGCCAGTATGCTCACAAACACGCTGACCGGTGTGATCAGGGCACGCAGACACACGAGGCCCGCCTGGCATATGCCCCACCTTTCAGGATCTGGCTGGGGCTGGAGGGGGAACCAGAGCAGGGGGCTTAGTCAGGAGGCTGAGCGGCCGAGGGAGGGCTGGAGAATGCTCCTGGTATCTGCTCCCTGGCGCTGCCATCTCGTTCACCAGTGTCTGTCAGTCATCCCCACATCACTGAGCACCTACTACTGCTGTGGCGAGACCTGGTCCAGAGCAGGGCACAGACTTGGAGACCCAGCTCTGCAGCGCCCCCAGCCGGGGGAACAGCTGGTTCCTTGGGGGTGGTGACAGACAAAGGGCATTCACGGGGCTTTGGCCAGGTGATGAGAGGGTAGAAGTGGTTCCTGGAGAGTCTAGAAGGTAACAAAGCCCTCAGGTTGGAACCCAGGCTTGTGTGCAGCAGGGAAGGAGGCTGGGTAGATGGCAAGGGCCAGCCTCCCAAGGGCACATGACCCTGATGTGCAGAGACTCCCCAGAGTGACCAGGCAGAGGGGCACCAGGACATCACAGTGGACCATGATGGGGGCAGCAGCGGTTGCCCCCAGGGTCCAGCTGCTCCATCCCTCCCACAGCATGGCCTGTGCTTGCCTGTGGCCTCACTGGCTCCTGCCTGTGCTGTGTACCAGTCTGGACTCTGTTACCGCTGACTAAAACCCACTTCAAACCAGTTTGAGCAAAAAGGAGAAGTGGCCATCTTATAAAATGGAAAGGCTGAACCCAAGAGGGTTGTTCCAGGCAAGCTGGCCCCAGGGCTTCAGAACATAAACCATCTCTCTTCTCAAATCCTAGCCCTGTTGGCTCCATCCTTCTCAGGATGGCAAGTGGCCATAAGTGGCCTCGGTAATCTCCCTCCCCATTTTGAGTTCCCTTCCCAAAATTCTAAGGAAGTTTCCAGAACTGAGACTCACCATCTTGAGTCAGCCTTGACTCAGTCACTTTTGGTCCAAGTGTCTATCCATCAGGCCTGGGAGGGGTGGGAGGCAGCTCTGTCCAAGCCACAGGACCTGAGTGGAGGGAGGCCGGGCAGGCAGAAATGGCAGGTGCCTGTTCTGGGGTCTGAGGGCCCGGAGACGATGGGTTCAGCCATCCTGAGTGGGCTGATCCGCCCTGCCAGGCCAGCCAGGCAGCCTATGGGACGGACCACATGCACGATGCAGCTGTGAGGCTGGCGGGCATCAGGTTTCCTGGAAGGCAGCAAGGACTTGGCTGTGCCTGGTGTAGGCCAGGTGCTTGTGTTGCCAGCGAGTAGGTTCTTGTCTTGTTGCAGAAAGAATTCAGAGAAAAGACACGGAGGTTAAGAAAATAAAGTGAGGATGAAGGGATAGTACACTGTCAAGGGCAGAGCAGGCAGGCTAGGGTGAGAAGCTGCACTGAGCTTTTTGGCAAGTTGGTTACATAGGGTGTAAAAATGAATGGGCAGAACATTCACTGGGGTGGAAAGGGTTTGGGATCGTATTCCTTGAATTTTCATTCCGCCTCCACCTTCCAGAAGAGGGAGGGAATTTTGTCCTCATTTAGTCTGGATAGGAAGTGTCATGGCTTCGGTGCACGATGGGTACTTCTAATCTGCAAGGCTAATTTTATTAAAATGAGAGCAAAAAAGTTACATTCGGACACTGGAAATTCCTGCCGTTTCCCACCTTCCTTTGTTGGCCTCCAGGCCTCTTATCACCCCAAAATGTGTGACCACTTATCAGCCCAGAGGTTCCTGCTTTTCTTTGCCCAGGAACCCCTGTTGTTTGCATGATGTATGTTTTCCTGTGTTTGGCCTGTGCCCCTCCCTTTTTGCTCAATTCCTGCCATTTGGCCTGCATCCCCCTTTCTCTGCTCATATCTAGCTATCTGCCTGCTCTAACACTTGGACTGCCCTGCAGTCAGAGTTGGATATTCAAAACAGTTCTGTTTGGGGAGGAGGAAACAGATCAATGGGTGTGCACGGAGCCACAGGGAGGGTCAGGGCTGGGAACCCGTGAGGAGCCCATGGACCTGTGGCCAGGTGAGAGATGACTGAGGAGGGCAGGGCTTGGAAGGTGGCACTGGGGTGGATTTGAGAATGCATGGGACTTGGTGATAGATGGGAAGCGGTGGCAGTGCGTGGTTCAGGTTGGAGCTTCTCCCTTAGCCCAGACCCAGGACAAGGGGAGGTCTGTTGGGCCAGCTGGGACCTGCTGAGAGTGCAGGGTCTAGGGGACAGTAAGATGACATGGCAGCTGGACATACCGCAGGCTGAAGCAAGCCTGGATGGACAGCTTGGGCTCTGCCAGCAAGAGGCTGGGCACAGAAGGGACAAAAGGACTGGGAAGAGGTGGCCGGGCTGTGCCCAGTCAGCTGCTCTCTCCTGCCCAGGCTCCATCTGGCCCTGGTTTCCACCGCCTAGGCCTGCCCTGGCTCCTGGCTCACTCAGGCCATGGCCACACCCCTCCCCTACCCACTCCACTGAGAAGAGGTGGGGAGAGCAGGCCACTCTTCCTCTTTGGGGCCAGCAGACCGGGCTGATCAGATCTCCGCAGACAGCCCTCTCACATGCCAGCCTGGCCTGACAGAGCCACCGGCACCATGAAGGATGAAGTGGCTCTTCTGGCCACTGTCACCCTCCTGGGAGTCCTGCTGCAAGGTGGGCTGGCCCCTGCTCGGGAGGTGGGTGGGCCTCAGACCCCTGCAGTCTGCCTTCTGCCCTCCAGGCCCAGATGAGGGCAGAGGCAGGGCCCAGATTCCTGGTGCCCAAGCTCTTCTGGTCCCCCACTAGAGGGTGGGATGCCCCAGGGCTGAGGGGCTTGCACTTCCCCGAGGTGGGGAGGGGGGAAGCCCTGGAGGGATGTCTGCAGGGCAAACTGTGAAACCCTGGACAGGAGCCAAGGTTGTGCAAGGTGCCTGACCTAGGGGATGGCAGGCCCCTGAGGGACAAGAGAGGTAGGCATGCCAGCTACCTGGCTTGGGGTTGAGGCGGTGGCCCCTGGACCAGCATAAAAAAAACCCTGGAAGAGGGCAAGGGCTTTCAGGGAGCAGGTGGGGTGCCAGCTATGTTGGGCTGAGCAGTGGGGCATGGTGCCAGGGTGCCGGGATGTTCTGGGTATTCTGACAGTGGGGACAGAAATGGAACAGCCATGGGCATGGGACGGCTCTACTCCAGCTGATTCTCCTCTGGGTGTCCCAATAGAAGGGCTCTATCCCCTGGCCCTGCCCTCGAAGGCACCCTCTCTATGCTGGGACAGTGTGGAGCTAGACAGGGTTGGAACCTGCTTCCCGGCCCCCAGAGGTGTCTGCTGGGTGCCCTTCTCAGACTGGCCCTAGACCACACATTCCTGGGATAGATACTCTGACTTGGAACACCGCTGCCTCACACTGCATAAGCTAGGACAAGACACAGCTTGGGGAAGGGCTGAGCAGAAAGACTGACCTGATGTCCAGCCACCCTAGCGCACCTGGCCCACAGCCCCTCCTCATGCAAATCACACATCGTGCTGGCACGGCCACCCTTGGCACCCACAGTGCACTCAGGATGGTAGAGGTCTGCAGAGGGCCTGGCACCAAAAGCACCAGGGCCACAGAACTTGCAGGAAAGTAGCTGGGGACACCCAGCGCTGGGACTGTGTGTGTAGTGGGTATCTGGACTGAGGCCAAGAAAAGGGCTCCTGTGCGTTCGGACCACCAAGGGCCAGTCCACTCTCTGTGCCCATCCATGCTGAATGGAGAGGGGCAGAGCCTTGGTGGCCTGGGGTTGGACTAGAAGTGTCCCAGCTCCAACTACCTGGGGATAGAGGAGAGAGTGTCAGATTAAGGCAGGGTCCAGAGAGCTTGAATAGAGAAACTGAGGCAGGAACCCACACCACCTTTTGGAGGCACAGAGACACTGGTGTGGCTGACCCTGGCCTGAGGAAGGGTCGGGAGGTCCCTCTTGGTGGGCTCTGTGGGTTGGGGAGCAAGGACTGCTGGCCACAAGGTGTGTGCTCCCCGGCACCTGGAAGGATGCAGCCAGCTGTGCCCTCAGGTAACAGTCCCTGTCCAGGGACCTGGGCCAAAGTCCATGTCTAGAGAGTGAGAAGTGGACATTTGCCTGTGTTTTGCAAGTCAATGATTCAGGAGCAAAGTCCTCCAGGGGACAGGTGCCCTGTGTCGTGTCAGCCCCTCTCCCTCCACTCACTGGGTGGGGCAGGGACTCTCGGAGCCCCCGGCCCGCACCCTGCCCTTCCACTTGAGTGTCGGACACAGGGCAATCCCGGAGACGACCGGAGGCCGGAGGTCCCTTCGGCCGGACTTTAAAGGGGAGTCGGGACAAGCGGGGCGTGGCGAAGAGAGAAGAGAAGACGCGCGGCCAGACCGGAAGCGGAGCCCGGGGGAGGCTGCGGGGGTCGGGGTGCCAGGTCTGACTCCTGCACTCCCCCTCCCCCAGCCTACTTCTCCCTGCAGGTGATCTCGGCGCGTAGGGCCTTCCGCGTGTCGCCGCCGCTCACCACCGGCCCGCCGGAGTTCGAGCGAGTCTACCGAGCCCAGTGAGGCGCGGAGGGAGGGCGCGGGGCGGGGAGCGAGGCAGCCCCGGGCGGGCGCTCCGAGGCCCTCATGCCGCCCCGCCCCGCCGCAGAGTGAACTGCAGCGAGTACTTCCCGCTGTTCCTCGCCACGCTCTGGGTCGCCGGCATCTTCTTCCACGAAGGTCTGGGTGCGGGGCAGGGGCGCGCACTACGGCTCCGGGCGCCCCCAGGTCAGCGGGCTCACCCCCTGCGCCCCGCCCGGCCCTCTCCCAGGTGCGGCGGCGCTGTGCGGCCTGGTCTATCTGTTCGCGCGCCTCCGCTACTTCCAGGGATACGCGCGTTCCGCGCAGCAAAGGTGAGAACCGGGGCGGGGCTCCCGGGAGGTCAAGCAGGGCGGGGAAAGGGGGCTTGCGGGCGGGGTCTCGGCAGCCGACGCCGCGAACGAGTGGCGGGCGGGACCAAGCGACAGTTGGGCGGTGGGTCCCCCTGGGAGGGCAGGGGGGCGAGTCCTGGCGGAGGCGGGCCGTGGGGTCGGGGAGGCCCCGTCCCCGTCCCGCCCGGCCCGGCCCCCGCTGAGCGCCGCCCGCAGGCTGGCTCCGCTGTACGCGAGCGCGCGCGCGCTCTGGCTTCTCGTGGCGCTGGCGGCGCTGGGTCTGCTCGCCCACTTCCTCCCGGCGGCCCTGCGCGCCGCGCTCCTTGGAACGCTCCAGAAGATGCTGCAGACAGCCTGAGACTGAGGACGCCGGGCGGGCAGAGCTGGAGTAGAGCCGGAGCCTCCTGGAGGACGGGGAGGGTGCTCGTTCCCATCCCAGTCTCTCATTAAAGTGCCGTGACCGGACCCCGAGTGCACTCTCTGAGTCAGAGGGCTATAGAGCCTGGGGGGGCCTAGCTCCGGGCCACAGCCGTCGGGCGCGGCTGCTTCCCCGGGAAAGACGCTCCATCGGGTCCTGGATCCGGCCCTCTCCCGCCCTGCTCCGAGACGGTGGATTAACACAGCCGACCCGCGGGTGCCCTTTCCTAGCAGGGCTCATCCCACGGCTCCTCCTTCCTGCGGTCAGCTCTGCCCTGGCCTGGCCCCCTCCATTGACCCTCAGCCGCCCTAGTCCTCATACCCTGGCCTTCACAGCCAACACGAGGGAGCTTTTTTGTCGGTACTCGGTTACCGACAACTAGAACAGTGTAGTATTCAGGCCAAGCCGTGGCCCGTGGAGCAGTGGGAACGACCATGAGTGTAGTCAATGTAGTTGTGACAGGCGCTCTCAAGAAAACGCCCGGGTTCCTTGGGGGACTAGACCCGGAGAAGGCCTGCTGGCCGGGCAGAGCGTCTCGAAAGAGGTGACTTTTAGCCCAGCCTGCAGAGAAGAGCTTTCCAAGCAGGGCGACGGCGTGTGCAAAGACCCCGAGGTGGATGGGAGACACTAAAATGAGTCAGAGAGTAGGGGCAGGAGCAGGGCCTTGGGGACAGGGGACGAGGGTGGGGCTGAGACCCACCAGGGAGGGGGATGAGGAGGTGGGGGCTGCCTCGGGTGAGAGGCGGCTCCAGCTGGTTGAAGCGGGATGATGGGCGCTAGGGGGTTTGGTTTGGAGGCCTGGACCTAAACTCCACACCAGCGGAATTACTTCCAGTGAGTTACCGACCCGGCGGTCGGCCGGCCGTGACCCTCCCAGGAAATCGGGGCGAGGTGGTGCGGAGCTGCGCGGAGGGCAAGTCCCACTCTGTGGCATGGGGGCGCCGGGTGACATCGCTTGGCGCCTCGCCCCACACCCGCCCCCACCCCGCTTCCATCTCCCCAAGTCCGCAGTCCCTCTCCCCATGCCGGCCCGACGTCTGGAGTTCGGAGGCACAAACTTCATTAACCCTTTATTACAAGTAACGCTCTTATAGAAGTATATGTGGACTTACGTGAAAAAATCAAATGTATCCAAGAATAAAAAACACAGCACATAAAGTAGTATATGCATTCCAGTGTTCGCGCCGGAGACACGGGCGCCCAGGAAAAAGCTCTTCTAAAACGGCCTGGCTCAAGCGGGCCAGGGTGTGAACCGTTCTGGGCGGCGCGGGCCGGCCTCAGGCACAGTGTGGGGGCCGCCTGCCTCTTCCCGCGGCCCGGCGGGCGGGGCAGCACCAGCTCCTGGGGCCTCCGGGCCAGCGGCCACCCCAGGCCGGCAGAACCGGGGCTGGCCACAACCCCTCGGGCCGGGGTGACCTTGCCTGGCTCTCTTGGGGCAGCAGCGACAATATCCCAGGTCTCATGGGCTTCAGGGCCAGCGGAAGTGCACCCTCGGAAGCCTCCAGCTTAGTCAGCCTTTTTCAGGAAGATCTGGAAGAGCAGGGCTCATGGTCAGCAGGGGCCTCAGAACGTAGCCCTGGTCTGGCTGCTGGGTCCAGCTCCCTGTTCCCTGCACCCGGCCCTGCCCTGCATCACCTCGCTTAGAATGACCCACACTGGCGAGTCTGTCTGGATGGAGAGGCGCAGTGCTTCCAGGGGGCCGAAGGCAGGGTCCACTTCGCCCTGTGCCACACCCTTGTAGAAGGAGCCTGGGGGAAGGCAGCAATGAGAGGTTGCCCCAAGACCCTTGGTCAGTCCAGCCTCTCCCCCCACCTCCACCTGACTGCCCCTTACTCACCGATCTGGAGGTAGCCGTCAGGGCTCCGTGGGTACCGGAGAGTGACTGAGCGGCCCTCCTGCAGGGCCTCCTTGTCTGACTGGGGGTTCTGAGGGCAAAACCAAGGGGCTGAAGCCAGTGGCTGTGGGAGGGGCAGGCCTCAGTGCACACCACCCCCTACCACACTCACGTCAAAGGGCAGCACCTCTACAGATGTGTTGAAGAGCTTGTCCTCTGGATGCTCAATGTTCCCACTGCGGAAGAAGAACCTGTGGCCAGACAGGCCTGTGAGCTGCTGCCGGGGTGTGGCACTGGACCCGGAACACTGCCCAGCAGCGAAAAGGCCAGGCCTGGCCGGGGAGTGCAGTGCTGGGCCCTGGGGCTCTGGATGAGGCTGGGTGTCACCAGGGGCAGATGCTGGACTGTGCTAGGCAACCAGGGCCTTACGTGTAAGGACGATGTCACTGAGCGCCTGTGGGCACTGCCCGACTTAGGCCTTACAAGGTAGCTAATGTTCCGAGTCCCACTTTTCAGGTAAGAAAACTGAGGCATGGTGAAGTTAAATAGTTTGCTGGGGGTCACAGAGGGGCATCTGCAGGTCCACACACTTGTGGGTGAGGCCTGCAGCCCGGCAGCCACCCTGCCCCACCCCCAGGGCGGGACGTGTGGGCACTGGCACTGACCGCTCCAGTCGCAGGGGCTGGAAGAAGCGGAAGCGGATGAAGTCCCCCGCAGCAGGCGTGAAGGCCCAGAAGAAATCCTCGCGCAGGTAGGCCTTCTCCAGGGTGAAGTGCTGGTATGTCTTGAGGCTTGTGCTCACTTCAGCCGGCGGGTTCACATGCTCCTTCCGCAGGGCCTGCTTCCCAAAGTCCTTGTCCTACAGCCGAGGAGGGACAGCGGTGCTAGCTGGGCCCCGAGACTTGCCCTGCCACCCCTTTGCCCAACCTCAGCTCAGGCTCTGCCCACACTCGACCAGGCTCGAGCATGGCACAGCCCACCTTCAGTTTCTGGATCTTGCCCGCCAGAGAGGAGTGAGTGCCCACGTGCTGGAAGAGGGATGGCTTGAAACGGATCCGCAAGTTGGCCTTCTGCCGGTCACAGTGCTTCTGTGGTGGGAGGGTGACACGCTAGGCTTAGCTCTGCTCCACCTTCGAGACAGAAACTCCCCCGCAGCACCGTCTCTTTGCGTGGGGTGCCGACACAGCCCACGCTGGAGGCTGCGTGCCCCACTGCCCAGCCTGCCTCAGTGCTGGCCCTGCTTACCGCATCCTTCTCAGGGTTGCAGACCTTCACCCACAGAATATGGTCCAGGAGCCAGTCGATGGGCTTGTCCCGGTAGAACATGAGGATGAACTCCACAATGAGGCTCAGGTCCAGCGACTTGAACATCTTCCCTGGGGGTGGGAGTAGGGGGAAAGGGTGCTGAATTAATCCCTGTGGGGGACACTGTCTGCAGGCAGGCACAGGTACAAGAGGGCAGAACATCCCGATGCAGAGGATGGGCAGGAACAGGCCAGGTGGGGCTGCAGCAGGCACTCCAGGCAAAGGCTCACAGCAGGACGCTGTGTGGCACTGGGGCTCAAAGCAGGGCAGGGGCTGAGAGATGATGACAGAGGCAGAGGTGGGCTGGATGGAGGCGTCCTGGTCAGGTCAGAGGGCGGGGTGGGGGGGTAGCACACCAATGAAGCCCAGCTGGGAGAACTCCAGGATCATCCAGTCCTCCGAGGGCTGCTGGAGAGCGAAGTTCTTCATGGTGCTCAGGTAGTTGGGCTTGGCTACGATGTCATCCTCCAGCTGCACAGCAGTGGGCAGAAGGGGCTGGGACTCAGCATGGGCACAGGAGCAGGGCAGGGCTCAACACCCAGGCCCAGCCAGGCTCCAGGGGAAAGGGGGGCAGAGCAGGGTCTCAGCGCTCACCTGCACGTAGTAGATGCCTTTGGACTGTGCATACATCATGAGGAAGCAGTAATCGAGGTTCTGTTTGGTCCTCCACCTGTGGGGCAGGGGCCTCAGGAACTCAAACCCCTCCACCTCCAGTGAGGCTACCACAGAGGCCACTGAGTGGGTAGGCGCCCCCTCATGCAGAAGTCCCCCAGTGGAAAAATGGAGGCACTGCAGGGAAGTGCCCGGGACTCAGATGCCAACAGACTAGGTTCCTAGTGCAGGTGGGCAGGTTGCTGGGGGCACACGGAGGAGGGTAGTGATAGTACCTGACTCTCTCCTTGGGGTCCCCAAAGGACTCTCGGAGGCGGGAGAAGTCAGGGTAGAAGTGGGGAGAGGGGGAGATGACCTCCAGGAGCCCGGAATGGATCTCTGTATGGAACCTGGGGGACAGGAAGGCCCAGTGGGTGTGCAGCTGCCACGGACTGGAGCAGGGGCAGAGCTGAGCTGGCCAGACCCCGTCCCTTTCTTAAAACCCACCACGCAGACATCCCCCAATACACACTCATCCTACTGAGGCAGTGAGACTCCAGGGGGGCTGGGCAACCTCTGCATACTCACCCCCTTTTAGCCAATAGGGGAAGTACCCTTTCCCACAGAGGGCAGGCACATCTTGCAGGGGAGGCCAGCACCCACCTGCCCAACACCCCGCAAAGGCCCCTCCCCCCACCAGCATCGTCTGGCCCCCAGTACTCACAAGGCCTTGATATTCTCTGTCACCAGCGAGGTATACTGTGGGTCAGTCTGTGGGGAGACCAAGTGCCCTCCCTAAGCCAGGCTGACACCCCAAATGGCCTGGAAGGGATGGGTGGAAGGGCACAGGCTACCATCCCACACACGGAAGGAGTGAGCCCACCATCCTGAAGGCTAAGTAAGGCTGGGCCTGGGGGCCACAGATGCCTTCAGAAAAAGCCCTTTTAGATACTCCGGCCAAGGGGTGGGGCGGGCAGTAACTGGCATTTCCACGAGGGGGCGCTAGCATGTTTCCTTCAACTTTATCGTGGTGTTTGTGGATGAAACTGACGACTGACCTAATAGCTTTTCCCTCTTAAATGTTGCTCTGTTTTCATTTCTCCTTGTTATTTTGTGCCCTGTGTCCTCCTCTGAACGTCCCCCCAACCATTACCCCAGCCCACTCGCCTCGGCAATCAGCACCACGATGACCGAGTCCTCCTTCTCCTGTGGGCTCAGCTCTGAGATGAGTGAGTGCAGCGTGTCTGTCAGGTACGAGTGCACCTCTCGCCGCACGCTGGGGATGCCCATCACCACCGACACTGTGGGGGTGCGGAGGGTTGGTCCCGGGCACTCCACCGGCCGCCCCGCAGGGGAACGCCCCGCCCCCCGCCCCATCCAGGCTCGTCCCTACCTCCTGTGCGGCCCTGGCCCACGCGCACCGCCGGCTGCAGGCTGCTTTCCTTGGCCAGCAGGTGCGGCAGGTGATGGAAGACAGTGGGCAGGTGCAGCACGTGCTTGTGGGAGACGTTCCACGGCTTTAGGCGTGGATCCTCTGGGTGGGTCGGGAAGGGACAGGTCAGACAAGGCTGGCTGCCCGCCATCCGCCCCATGTGCCCTGCTGCTTCTTGTGCTGGCCGAGGCTCACCGGTTAGGCGGGCCCAGGTGTGATTGCTGTCTCCGTCTCGTAGCGCCTGCCGCTCCGACACGGCCCTCTTGATCTCGTCCAGCACCAGGTTGAGCTCCTTGGAGCGCTTGAGGCTCTCCTGCTCAGCCGCATGCAAGCGGTCACGCAGCGCCAGGAACTCCCGCTGGTACACGTCCACCACGTCGCCTGTGGGTGTGCGCACCGTCACCAGTATACCCACACACAGAGAGCCCATCTATGTGTTCTCACGCCTGCCACATGCAAGCCACATGGGGTTACATAAGGGTCACTCTGAAGTCACACTGACACACTTGGGGAAGAAAAGCCTCCACTAAGGGAATTCGCCCTCTCCAGTGCTCTCCATCTGCCCCTCTATTTTCTCCACTGAGGAGATATCTGAAGTGGGAGGGCTGCAGGATCACTTCCAGCCCCAGGTGGGACAAATCCTCTCCACCCAGTGGCTCCAAAGCCCCTCTTGCTTCTCCTTGCAGCATCTGCTCCTTCCAGGAGGTAGGACACCCAAGGTCCCATACAGTGCACAAGGACCCAGCCCTCCCTCAAGGAACTCAGCCCCCCAGCCTCCCCCTGTCCCGCATCTCAGCCTCTGCACTTCACTCCCTGCCCCTCTTCACTGAGAGCACAGGCAGCCCCATCCCCAAGGCCCCCGGGGCACAGAAAACCTCCCTGGATTCCCCCACTCATCCTCCAAGTAGGACTGAGCCCCAGGGGCCCCCTTGTCACTGTCTTCACGTCACGCTTGTCATTCTACACCAGGCACCAGCTCACGATTCATAGTCTCAGCCAGCCCCGGGGGGTGACTGCTGCAGTTACAGTCCCCTGTGCTTAGCTGAACAAACGAAGTTGAGAAACTAGTCCAGGGTCCCTCAGTAAGTCAGCGGCAGAGAGGGGATGCGAGCTCTCAGTGCCCCAAGGCCTGGTTCTCTGGAGATCTGTTTCAGGCCTGCACCATGCCATCCCAAGGAGACCTGTGTCAGAACCTCCAGCTGGGTCCCAGCTGCAGGCATTAGGGGTGCACATGGGCCAGAAGCAGCAGCACAGAGGAGGGGCTCCCTGACAGTGAAGAGGGATCCCCAGGGTGCCAAGTACCTGGCTCCACTGGTCTGGCAGGGCCCAGCGAGCAAAAATAAGTCAACGACATCACTGCCTGCAGCTGAGGCAGCCAGGCCCTGCCAGGCTGTGCACTCAAGGCCATTTCCAATTCGGCTTTGCTCTCTTCATTTCCCGTCACACACATCTCCTTTTCCTTGTCTGATCCATGCTTTCACACATGCTGTCTCTTCTGGGCCTAATGAAAACTCTTGTAGCCTTCAAGGCATAGCAGCAAAGTCCCCAAGTCTAAGAAGCTCTCCAGATCTCCCCTCTCACCCCCAGACAGCTCTTATGTTCCTTATCCCTTGTGGGGTCACAGTCCCTAGAATGCCCTGGGATGGTGTCACCTCCCCACAGCTGGGTACACCAAAGGTCATGACCAAGGCAAAGCTCACCTCAAGACATCCCCCTTCTGCAGTAGGACTTAGTCTGAGAGCTAAGTCCCAGGGGAAGAGGGAGCCATAGCCCATAGGCAGGAGGGAGGGGTTTGGGGGGGAGCCAGGAGCCAAGTGGATCCTCCACGAGGCACTCCAGACTCTGTAGCTTGCCCCCTTCTCCTTCCCCACACCCTGCCTGCCTGGGGCCAAAGGTCAAGGCTACTCCAAGCTTCTGCTCAGGGGCATCCCCACTGGGGAGGGAGTCAGGAGTCGGGTTACAGGATCTTTGAGCTTCCAGCTGGGTTCTGAGGCCAGGTTACCCTGGAAACCTGACCCCTTCAACAGGCAGTCAGCCACCCCCAACACTCACCTGCCCAGCCGCTGACAGGGAGTGGGGACTGGAGGTGCTCAGGCCCAGCAGGAGGGAGTTCAGAGCTGCCTAAAAGGGCAGGTAGCTTCCCTTCTGCGTAGCTGAGTCCACACCCACCCACCTTTTGTCCCTGATGCCCACCCCAATGCCACCCCAGTGCTGGGGAGCCACTGAGTCCCATATGGGCAGCCCGTGCCACTGGCAACACCCAAGGCGCCCCCTGCAGTGGGGCCCTGTAAAACTGCAGGAAGGGTAAGGAGGCCTGTCCCCCTCTAACTGCTGCCCGTGCTCCCGCTCTGGGGCCTTCTCTGATCTTTACGCAGGTGAGCTCTGTCCAGCCTTAGCCTGCCCCAGATGGACAGGCCAGGGAGGCAGTGGGGGGTCCTGCTGACCTGAACCACCCCGACCACCGAGGCTTGGGCACAGCCTGCTCCCTACCCAGGGGTCTTCCCTACCCAAGTCTTGAGCTTCTGTTTACCAGAAAGTGATGGGCCCTGGGTGTTCCTGGGCCTGGCACCTGCTCAGACTGACTCGTCTGTCATTTCACTGAACGCTGCATACACTGGCCCTCCACAGCCTGCCCCTCTTCCTGCCCTGCCTGCTGCCTGCAAGGTCCCCGGCTTGACCCTCATCCCTGGTGTCTCTGGTCGTGGCTCCACTCTGTCCTTGCTTGTCAAAGGCAGAAACCCAAGCTCTCTGATTGCCTCTGCATGGGTTGAGCCTTATGCCAGAGCTCTGCCAGGCCATCCTGGCTTCCCATAACCTTTGTGGGTGGAGTGGCTGGACTGAAGTGGTGAGTGGGCTGGGGAGGCAGCTCAAGTGCTGGCAGGAGCAAAGGCCTGGGGAGTAGGGCAGAAGTCCCTGGGCGCTAAGGCTGAGGGACTTTGGCTTCTCCTTCCATCCACACCTCCATGTCCCAGGAAGGTGGGGCAGAGGGCCTGGCCCCGATGCAGCCGGTTCGATAGAATGCGGTCCTTCTGGGATCTTTAAGTAGGCCAAGCTCTGTCCAACCTTAGCCTGCCCCAGGTGGACAGGCCATGTGGGCAGCTGGGGGGGGGCCCTGCTGTCCTGAATCGCCCTGAGCATTGAGGCCTGGGCACAGCCTGCTCCCTACCCTGGCCTCCCTTCCCAGGAGCCTTCCACTGCCCAAGTCCTGTGCGCAGCTGTGACCATACTATTGGGGATGTTCCCACCCCTCCCTCCACCAGAAGGCAGAGTAATCAGGACATCTGAGGCCCATGGACCACAATATTCCCTTTGGTGTCCTCTTGATTAAAGAAACAGATTCAAGAGCCAAGCTGGGGCACAGGCCTTGTGCCCTGTACTTAGGGAAGAGGAAACAGGCTCAGAGGGGCACAGGCAGGTGCCAGGCCCAGCGAAGGTCTGCCATTAACCTGCTGGTGGGGCAGGGGCATGGAGAGGGGGCAGGTGTTCACCTCCTCTCCAGGACTAGCACCTACCCTCCCAGTGGTCAAGAGGGCATCCATCATTGCTGAGATCCAGGCTGCTTGGGGGTGAACCTGGCCCAGGACCAGGAGAGGGGGTACCCTAGACACTGGGGAGGGTTGTGCAGCTGAGGCCAGCCCTCTGGAGGGTCTGATGTCTTCCCTGGGGGCCTTCAGCAGGTACTTGGCCGTGGGCTGCAGTCTGAGTGCTAGTGAAGCTGTTGCACAAACTTGGTCAAGGCTGGATGTGAAACTGGGCCCGAAACCTGAATCCAGGGTCCGTCATGCCAGGCCCACGTGTCCTTCCTGGATGTTGGCTTCCAGGATGCCACCTGCTCCTACATTCGCTTCCTGCTCCTGCCCATCTCCTCCCTTCCCTTCAGATCTGGGTCCCTCTGGCCTTCCTCTAAGCATCAGTGACTGGGCCAGCCCTATCTTGAGTCTCCTACTCAAGGCAATTGGAAGCCAGGGTCCAGCCTGGCCTGAAAATCTAGTCTGGTTTTCCATGGGCTTAATACAGTTGTCTCCCTGTAAGAACGAGAAAGGTTTCTCGTGGGCCTGCAAAGACCTGACCCTGCTGGGCCTCCAGAAACAGTAACAGCTCTCTACAGGGAAGGCCCAGGTGACCTGGCTGTCACGTCTCACAGGCTTCTGAGCCCCACACTTCTTTGGCTGGGAGTGCCCTCCTTCCTGCTCTCCAGACCCTTGGAGTCCCAGCCTCCTGGATGCTCCCCTGAAGGAGAGTGGGCCCTCAATGGAGCCATGGTACCCCGTCATTCTGATGCTCCTGGACACCGGCTCCCTGTGGCCAGGCTTGCAGAGAAGGTGTCCTGGTGGAGGCCTGGTGTTGTAGTTCCTGACATCTGGCTGAGGGCATGTGGCTGCTGCAGGAGGCCTGGCCCAGGACAGTGTGCAAGGGCTCATCATACACAACGGAACAAATGTGGCCTAGCTGGTCGGACATAGCCCCACCTTGGCCTCCCTGCCAGTCTGCTTACGTGGCCATTCTCTCAAGGAGCCAAAATGTCATTCCCCAGATGACACAACCCACCTATAGACCTGCAAAGAACTCTGCCCCAGCCATGCCCTTCGCTAGGTGACACATCCTGCCTACAGACCTACAAGGAGAACTTTGCCCCAGCCATGTCCTCCCTGTTCCAAGTCCTGAGGGTCTCCCTTTCAGGCCCTCTGGAGCCCTGGGGGCCCCATCCAGACAGGAAGACTGCAGCAGCCTGGGCTGCACTGGGCTGTGCAGGTAGAGCAAGGAGAGGACCCCCGGGACGTGGACGGTCAGAAGGTCTCCAGGCCCTCCTGCAGCCTCATGCAGTGTGGTGTTGGGGAGCAGGGAAGCAGGAGGTGGGGGGAAGGCAGAGGGTCAGCTGGCCCTCAGCCCGGTCCTGCTTAGGCCTCCTGCAGGAAGGCCAGAAGGCAGGAAGGAAGCAGCTTTTCCTGGTCCCTCCTGTGCTGCAGGCTGGGTGGACAAGAGTCTGCAAGGGCCTTCAGCGCTCAGCCAAGGCCCCACTTGGCCCCAGCCATCCCAACCAACATCGAGCAACTCCAGCCAGTGCTGGGGCCCGCCCCTCACCCCTGTATGCTGGCCAGACTCGGAGCACTCCCACCACCATGGCAGTGGACTGGTCAACCTAAGCAAACTTCAGGTGATAGCTCACAAAGTAACTTAGCCAGTAGCCAGGGGTGAGCTGGCTGCTCGGGAGGCCCTCCACGCCCCCGACCCCCACCCCAGGCCAGTAGACACAGGAAGGCTTCCGCAGCACTCACATCCCTGTGGAGGGGTCCTAGGGCCAGATGTCATGGAGGAGCAACGCGGAGGCCCCAGGGAGTCGCACCCACAGGGGGCCGGGATGGAGAGGTGGTGTGAAGTGAGGGCACTGCCCGGATGTCTGGCTGCCTCCTCACACCTGTCTCAGGAACAGCGTACCCAGGTGCCTGGAGCCGGTACCTTGGGGACCCTCTGGAGCCGCCACCTCTGTGACCTTGTGTTTCCGTCCCTCTCTGAGAACTCTGAGGTCCCCAGCTCGCCGGAGGGGGCGGCCCGCCCTAGCACGGGCACAACTGTACTCACGGCGGCCGGTCCGAGCGCAGCACGGGACACCGGCCACCCAGCCCCCCGCCCAGGCCGGAGGATTCCGGCGTTCCGGCAGCAAACAAGTGGGGGCAAGGGTGGGAGGGGCGTCCTCCCGCGCCGCCCGGGCGGGGAAGGGGCGCCCGCGCGGGCTTCCGGCCCCCTCCCGCGGCCGTCGCCCCGACCCCGCGCTGGCCGCCGGCGCCCAGGTGCGGGCCGGGGGAGGGGCTCACCTTTCTGGCCGCTGAGCGCCGCGTACCAGGAGAGCGAGAGGAAGGCGCACAGGCAGAAGAGCAGCAGCGTCAGGAAGGTGCCATTGCGGAGCCTCATCTCCTCGGGTGCGCGGTGGGCGCCGGCGGGGCCGAGGCCGCATGGCCCGGGGGACCGGGGCCGGGGCGCGGGGACCGGGAGGCGGCAGGGGCCCCGGCCCCGGGGCGGGGAGGGGTTGGGAGCCCGGGGCCGGGCGTGAATGAGGGCGGGCCTGGCGGGCTGGGGGCCGGGGCGCGGGGAGCGGACGGCCTCGACTCGGCGGCTGGGCCGGGCCGGGCCGGGCTGGGCTAGGCTGGGCGGCGAGAGCCGCGGCCCGGCCTGGATCCGGGGCCGCCGCGGAGTCGGCTGCGAAGGGCGGGGCGGCCGGGACTTAAAGGGGCCGCATCACCCGCTGCCGCCGCCAGCACCGCGAGGGGGCGGGGTGGGGGACCAACGCCCAGAACCCGCCCGCCCTGCTCGGGACAGCGGCCCGCGCGTGGGCTCGCGCGCTCGGGCCTTCGGGTCGCCCTGGGCTCCGGCCTCAGGGAGGTCGGGGCTGGGGCCTTCGCGAGGGCGGGTCCGCTGCGGTGAAGGCGGCGTGCCGGGTCCTCCGAACCCCTCGTCAGTAGCGTTTCCATTACTCGTCCAGCCCGGATCCGGACCCCACTCGCGCGCGTTAACTCGGGGACCCTCAGGCTCCTCCCCCAGGGCTGAGGGGTCCAGGCAGTGGGAGGGGGAGAGGTGTGGCCGCTCCGGAGCTGGCGGTGCCTCCAGCTGGAGGATGCCGGAGTGGCGCTGCCTGCCGCGACGCCCACGGGCACTTCACTCCCCCTCCCTCGGGGGCTGCTGTCTCGAGTCTGCAGGATAAAGGCGCCCTGCTCCGTCAAATAGGGCACTTGGCTGCTTTCAGGAGTCAGAGGGCCGAAGTGTGGGGGTGTTGGGCACGATGAGCTGCCCAGAGCGGGGCTGGCCTCCCGGTGCCACGAGCTGGTAGGCGGGAGGCAGGTGGAACCGCGAAGTGATGGGGGCCGAGCCCCTAACGGTCCAGCGTCTCCTCTCCCTTTACCACAGGGCGCTTACACCTTTATTCTGTACTAACTGCAAGCTTTCCCAGTCCTCTGTGGAACGAAGACGGGTACAAACAAGAAAGGGATTCCTCCAGCTAAGTCTCTGGGTAGGCACTAGGGGGTGCCCTGGCCACGTCCCTGCTTGGGCGCCATTCCTAAGAGTCCTGGTTCCCAGAACTGGCTGCAGGGACTCCGAAGGGACCCTGGCGAGAGACCTCTTGTGAGTGGGTTCAGACTGGGAGCCGGTGGGTTATGCCTTCCTCTTCCAGCCCAGGCCTGCTGGATGGAAGCCAGGGAGTGTAGTAGGTTCTTGGGCATTCCCCTCTGCAGAGGTATTTATGCCAGTAGCAGGTGAGGCAGGGCCAGAGACTGAGACACGGCTCTATCCTGGACCTGATTAAATGACTGGCTTCAAGTTTTCCTGCAGAACAGATTCCCAACACTGACACAGTGGTACTGAGCTCTACTTGCTAATGAACTCTGTTAACTGAGACTGGGCTTGTCTGAGCTTTCTGGAGTAAACTTGTTTTGTGTTCCAATGTTTTCCCAGGCATCTTTTATTTGTGGCAGGGATAATGGTTTTTCATTTGGATTATGATAAAAAGGGTTTAAAATTTTCTCTAAATGTGTATTTAAGCTTAACAGTGAGTTGATTTAAGGAAAATTATTCAACCGGTAAAAATTAAGGAGATGGTCTGACAATGACTAAAACTTTGGGAAGTTCATCTGTGTCCCGTCCCTCTCCACACTCTGCCTTTCGGGAGGAAGAGCAGGGACCAGGAGACCCAGGAAGGGAACAGAATTCTGCTCTGACATCTGGTGAATGCAGGACCTCTGTTAGAAATGGGACTGTCCAGCGCTAGGGTTGTGGAAAAGGGTGGTGATTGACTTTGGGAAGAGATCTGGAGTGATGAAGAGTGGGGGAGGGGCTAGGGTAAGCAAGCTGGTAGGGGCCACACACCAAAACTGATGGCTGGGGTTGGGCAGCCGTAGGGATGCAGGCAGCCGAGATTGACAGTAATCTTTCTAGATGCCCCCAGCCAGGCTACCTACCCTCTACCTCCTCCCCGGCGCCCCTTCAGAATTCCAGGAGGGGGTCCTCTTAGCCACACATGCGCTCAGGGACACACACCCACCACCTGGCTGAGAATGGATCAGCGCCATGCCTGACTGTCCTGCCAGGATTGTACACTGGGGAAGAGAAGGGACATCCCAAAGGAAAGTTGATGCTATCACCGAAAGGGGACTGGAGGTGGGGCAGCCATGGAAAGAGAGCAGAAGCCTAAGGGAATGATGTCATCCCGGGCCTGCAGAAGTGATATCACAGCGAGGAAAGGCCCACTGTTTCTTGATTCATTAGTTCCTTCATGCATGCATTCATTCATTCTGCCCACTGCTGGGGGTGGGGGCGCCTAGGTCCTGCTGTTCCAGCACTGGCAAGCCTGTAGCCTGACCCTCACTGTAGCCTCTGGACTCTCAACTCTTCCCTTTGAAACGGGCAGTTGCCTGGCTCAGGGCCAGTTTTCCACTGCTCTCTGTGCCCCTGTAGTTATAAATCCCTCAGGACCTGCCTGCAACCCAAACTCCCTCAAGGCACTTCCCGGTGGGTGAGCTCTGCCTGTCTCCCTGCCAGGGGTTCGGCTTCCTGTACCTGGGGACAGTGACTCTGGCCCCCACCTAGGAAGGAGGGTGGAGCCCAATGGGCACAGGAAAGTTCTGCTTTCTTTCCAGACCCCAGGCTGCGAGCCCTTCCTCCTGGGTCCTTGCTTCCCACCGAGTGAAAACGTGCTTTTGTATTGGGATTGCATGCTAGCCCTCAGCTTTTTTTCTGCCTTCCTGGAGATTCTCTGGGACAGCCTTCAGCTGTGGCAGGTCCTTCCATCCTTCTTCTGGGAGCTTCTTAACCTGTGGTCCAGGGATCCAGAATTGAGGAGGCCCAAGAGCTGAGACAGAAAAAAAAAAGCATTCATTTTCACTAACCTCTAACTGAAACTTGGAATTTCCTTCAATTATGAATGCGGGCAGCAAAGTCCAGCAGAATTAGCAGAGCTTAGGACTGTCACACAGAAATCGCAGGGGCTTTCGTACTCACTGCAGGTGTTGCAGACCCTTCAACACAGCAGTTAGGCACTCACTGCTGCTTCGTGATTCTGGTACTGAGTAGTCCTTCCTCTCTATCCTACAATTTAATGGGTTAATATAGAATCACAGGTATTCCTATATCACAAATTTGTATGTTTTTATATTTTGATATTTGCACTTCAACATTAGTAGTCTTTTTGTAGTGCGATATCCTTTATTTTCTGCATTGCAAAACATGGTTCCAAGCAGGGGTCTTTCGTTTTCTCCAGATGCTTAAGAGTGTCTCTGGTACAGTGAGAGCTTGGTAGTCGTGCCCTAAAGACTCACCTCACCCCTCCACTGGTCCTTTCCTTAGACACCTCTTTTCCTTATTCATTCATAACAAATGTCCTGAGCGTCCACCCTGTGCCCTTGAGTTGCTGGTGACATAGATACACTGTGTACTGACATCGACCTGGTCCCTGTCCTCCCAGAGTCCCGTCCGCAGCCACCGTGCCCAGCACTGGGAAGGAAAGGTCCCTGGGGCTCAGAAAGCTTCTAATGTGGGGAATTACCACGATGAGAAGAGAGGGCCTCCTTGGGAACGTGAGGTTAGCTGCATGACCCAGGGAGAGGAGGAGTTGCCTCAGTAAAGGATTGATCAGAACATGCAGTCAGTGCCAGCCTGGGCAGAGCTCAGTGAGAGAGGAGGCCTGGGACGACAGCGGCAGGCCAGAGCACCAGGACATCTTGTCAGAGATTTGGGTTTTCCCCCCTGGGGCTATGGGATAGGTCCAAAGCAGGGAGAGGTGTGGGAGCTGTGATGGGATTGACACAGTCCTATTTGCATTTTGAAGTGATCGCTTTGGCAGGGATGGAGAAGGAACTAGAGAGAGGGAGAGAGGAAGCAGGAAGACCAGCCAGGGGCTGTTGTAGGGGAAGGAGTCCAGAATATGCCACTGTAACATAAAGATTATTCTGAGCTGAAGGCGTTTGAGAATAAGCTGTTTTTCCCCCTTATCTGCCTAAAAGCAGAGCCTCCCCAAAGAATTCCAGATTGTCCTAAATCCCCTCCCTGGGAGCAACTAAGGAAAGATTGACTCTTTTCACATGATAACCCAAACAGACGTTGTCACAGAACTCCTTATCATTCTCCTAAGGACCCATTTATCTTTCCTAAAAGTCATATTTTTTCCATGTAAACACGTTTCTCCTTCTTTTCCTTCTCTGCTGCCCTCATTAAATTGGTAAATTTAGCCCCAAATTCTAACTGCCTAGTACGTAAATAAAAATATTTTCTTGCTAATCTATCTTGTTTGTTTAATTCACAGGCCCTAAGCACTGAGTCTAAGAGGGTAGAGGAAAAGGTTTTCTGCCCTGATATAGGCAGCTAGGAGAGAGACAAGGTCTGGAATGGGGGACAGGGGTTAGAGATGAAAAGTAAATGGGTTCAGGACAGCCTTGGGAGACTATACATCACTGAGGTCAAGAGTGTGAACAGACACGCTCTTGAGACAAGCTCTTGGGTGTGGAGAGCCAGCCTGCCTGGCTTCATAATCCTGGCTCCAGTAGGGTGTGGCACAAGCCGTGTGACCTTGGGCAAGTTACTTTATCCCTTCTGTGCCCATTTCCTCAGGGTGTCAAATGGGGATAATAATCTGGATAGGCTTGATTATGCTGCTATAATAATCCCAAAGGTCTATGATTTAATAAAGGTGTATTTCTCAAAGCCTGGGGGGTTCAGCTCGTGGTAGTTCCTGTCCAGGTTTTCCAGGAATAACCACCTGAACACTGCAGGCTTCCCTGGCAAAGGGGAACAGAGCTTTAGAAGCTCTGGCATTGGCAGATAAATAAATGCCCTGGCCTCTGAGTGATTCGCGGCTCTTCTGTCTCAGGTCCTTGGCCAGAGCTGATCACATGGTCTCACCTCGATATAAAATATTCAGAATGCTTCCCGGCATAAGAGCAGCACTGTGAGAGTGTCATTACTTTTATTATTGGGAAGCGCAATCAACAGGAACTGCTGGGGATTTGAGGGCTCAGCCTGGCCACATCTGACCCCCACATTTCTGGTTTACACTGCGGTGACCCTCACTGCCATTGGGAACCCTGTGGCAGGCATGGGGTGGGGAGGCGGTGAGTCAGTACTCCAGGATATGACCCTGATCCAGAGGGCTACGAGTGCTCTGTTTGGCCAAGCTTGAGGTCACGTGCACACCCCACCCTCCCCATCAGGGTAGAAGGGAAATGACTCCCCAGAGGAAAGTGCCTGCCAAAGAGGGATGTAAATTGAGCAGGGTGAGGGTGAGATAGGCTGCGACCTGGGACCCTTTACTGAAGTACTTGCACCTGGCAACGCCTCCTGGAGCAACTGCATACAAAGACACTATAAGAAACTAAAAATAACTGCACGTGTGTACAGTTAGGGCAAACTATGAACAGTAAGGTACAGCAGGGCCAAAACCCAGCTGCCACTTCTGAGGTGCCGGGTGCAAAAGCAAGAGTCTCACACACGACCCCTGCACACAGCACCACCAAGGGCTCCAACCCCTCCCGCCCACCCCTGATCTGGCCCTACCCTCACCGCATTTAAGGGACCAACGGCCCCTGCTCCGACCCCCAGTGAGGGAGCAAGGAAGCTTGTTACTTGTTTTCAGGCCCCTTTTGCTGCTGTCCAATACAGCTTTGCCTGGGATTTCTCAACTGGCCTCTTATCAATAGAAATTCATTAAAGAGTCCGAGAACTCAGGTCGATAAAAAGGGGACTGGGGAATGCATATAAAATCTGGGGTGCGGGGGGCTTTAGCCCTCTTCTGTCTCCAGAACTCTTGTCTAAGGGAACACCAGCTCCTCGGGATCGCAGTCTGAGAGCGGAAGTGTGGGTCCCTACAGCGCGGGGGCGGGGGCTGTGCCCTTCTCAGCAGCTGTGACCCAGGCTCTGCCGCCTTCTCCCCACCAGACATGTTTTTAATCAGGTCATAGTGGCTACCATCCTGCCAAATCCGGCATGGCCTGCGGGAAGCTCAGGCTCTGTGGGCCCTCCGGTCCTCTCCTCAACTCAGGGCCTGCCAGACTAACTCCCGGCTCAGCCGCCAGGGCCCCGGCAGGCCCTCCCCGTATCCCGGTCACTTGCGCGAAGCCCGCATCCGGCACCGCAGCCCCCGCAGAGCCCGCCTTCCTGTGCGGCGCCGCGGTCAGGGACCCGGGGGGGGGGGCGCACGGGACGCGGCTTTACAGCGAGGAGCGCTTATCCAAGGAAGATCGCGCGCAGAAACCTGCTCCAGAACGTCAGGGTCGCACGATGAGGGGCACATTCTACGTCCAACACTCGCACGGCCCCCACGCACCCCGCAAACGCTACCTGAGCTCCCCCAGGTGCCAGGCGCGGGAGCCCAGGCGGAGCCAGGGGAGTGACCTGAGCCCGCGCCGGCAGCAGAGGGCGCGCGGGGCCCGGCCCGGCCCGGAGGCGGAGACGCAGCAGAGCAGCGCGTGCTCAGAGCGTGCGGGGCGGGCCGTGAGTGCCCCGCACCAAGGGGGGCGGCCCCGGCGCGCAGCAGGACTTCCGAACTCGAGGAGGACGCCAGATAACTTTTCTAGGTTTTCGACGGGAGGCGGGGGGAAGGGGGAGGAGAGGGCCGGGATCCTGAGCCTGACCCGCAGAGGCCGTCCGTTCCACGTGACCCAAACTCCCGACTCGCTCCAGAAAGCGCGCCCCAACCCCGGCACCCTCTCACTGATCGGCCTGGGATTGGCGCTCCCCGGAGACTGCCGTCCCGAGCCGAGCTGGGAGCCCCTGGACCTCCCCCCCCGCCCCCGCCCCCGCAGGCCCAGGCGCCTCCGCGGGTCTCTGGCCTGGGAATGCCTGGACCCGTCAGGGGTCTCCGCGCGGTTTCCTCACAGCCCCCCTCCCCCACACCTCATGGCTCCTCCTTTGCTCTTTCCAGTACCTTCCGTAGTTAAACTGGGTCTCTGCTTTGGAGGCCCCAGCCGTGTCCGCCCTTAGGTCGGTCTCCACCGAGGACTGGAGAGGCCGACGAGGGGCAGGACCATTGGATTCGAGTCGTGACACCTGTCCGAGCCCCTCTACATCCCCACCCCCACCCCAGGCAGGCGTAGGCTCCACTTAGGAGACCTGAGGCCGTGCCTGACCACTTCTGATCAGCGGACCTGATGCAGAAAGCAAGGTGTGCGCTCCCTGTCGCTGCGGGGAAACCGCAAGTCCCTGCCGGTTTCTCAGTCAGGCAAGGACCCCGCCCGGTGCCACTCGGGGAGCCCAAGGACACACGCTGGAGGGGAAGGGGCTGGCTGGCTGATGCCGCTCCCCAGGCGGTCCGCGGCCCCCTTCTAGGGGCGTCTCCCTACCCACCCAAGACCCAGCCTGGGTTCTTCCACCCTGGGCCGCACGTTCCTTCTGGGCCAGGCATGCAGGGCTGGAGTGTCAGCCACAGAGGTCCATGGTGCCGCCCGTCGGGCTTAGTCCTTCCGCTAATCTTGGGCGCCAGGCTTTCAGATACGTATTTACAGACATGGCCCCGCATTAGGCCTCACTCCTCCTCCCTTTCCGAGAGCCAGCTCCACGGCCCTTGGGAACGGCGCGGCCACGTCCAGCTCAAGGTCCCCCGGTACGACCAGATTTTATGCCTGCCCCCGGATCTAGTGAGCGCAGCCCAGCAAGAAGGGCTGCTTCCTCCCGCCAGCAGCCGTGTAGGAGGGCCCCAGGCCCCCGAGACCCACAATCTGGCATTACCTAACTCTCCAACCATGCCTCCTCAGGGGCTTTATTTCATTTCCTGGATGACACTGACTTCAGTTCCTTTCCTTTCATTAGCCGGCCTGCAGCCCCCACGGCCCCCTCTTGCCTGGGCTGTGGGCTTTTGCAGGAAGGGCTAAAACGAGGTGATATCCAGTGCCTGGGTATTTTCCCAAGGGAGTGGTCAGGGGAGGCCCCACTGAGAAGGTGACATTTAGGGTGGGAGGCTGCCACGGGAGGTGAGGCGTTCTAGGCAGGGGAAGGAGCCGGGAAAAAGTCACCAGGTAGATTGGTTTGGCATGGTTAGGAACCCAAGCCAGGGGTGTGTCCCTCCTGTGTAAGGGAAGAGAATGGCAGACAGGTCCCAGGGCAGTGTGGCCTGGAGGCACCCTACCCATGACTCTATTCCCCCATGGCGAGACGGACTCATCCTTTAGGCCCAGTGTTGGGGTGGGGGAGAAGCTTGATCCCCTCTGATCCTCAGTCTGAACAGTGGCCCAGAGCAGCTCAGCCTGAGTCCTGCAGTGGCCTTGTCTCTGTCTGGCCCACCACCTAACCTCCAAGCCTGGCTCCACACCCCAAAGAAAATAAACTAAAGGGAACTTCAGGAAACCATTGTCAAGGATAATTTTGGAAGAGAGGAAGGGATAAATGAGGGAGCGGTTACAACACACGAGACAGCAATAAAATCAGAAGACCTTCTGGCCACCCCTGCTTGTCTCATCTCCCAGAACCTCTTGACTCAAGGTCTGTTCTGTGCTCCCAACTCTCATCTCAACCCTGGATGCAGCCTCCTCCCTGACACCCCGCTCCCAGCTGACACCCCCCCAAAGCAGCCAAACAACAAATAACACACCTAAGGGCCATCACCTGGGGAGGGTGACTCAGGTTGTCCCACTCCAGTCCCATTTCAAAGATGAGGAAACCGAGAGGCTGGTCATTTCCCCAGTGGTGGCAGTGCTGGTGGATAGTGGGTCTCCTGACTCAGGCACCAAGCTTTCCCGCTGGTGGAGTGTGCATGTTTTACCCTGGAGAGTGGGGAGATGGGCAGTGGGCACCAGGGAGATTGGGGAGCTCCCTGCAGCCCTAGGAAGGGAAGGAAAACAAATGTCATAAGGAGGCCTTGGATCATGGGGACAGGGTCTGGTTGCCAGCTCCCTGCCACTCTGGCCTCTACTTGCTCTTTTGGTTCCTGGGTCCTGACAAGACCTATTCTCCCCAGCCTGGCTGCCTGGCTGCTTGATAAGATGTCATTGGTGGCAGCAAGGGGGCCGGGGATCCCCTTGTTATGACGCTGGTCATGGGACGCTGACTCACTGCTGGCCACACCACCTGACTGTAAGGCAGAGAGGGCCCTGCCAGGGGGTTCCCCGGCTGCCGCCTTGTTTACTTCTAGCAGGCCTGGCGGGAGGGCAGGGCTCAGCAGTGGGGCATGCTGGGAAGGCCAGAACCCGGGCTCCCCAGAGCAGGGGTCTCCCTGTTTCCCAGAGCCCCATTTCCTGTCACCCCCTTTCTCCATGAGCTTTTCATTCCTCCCTCTAAACCCACCACAGTTCCAAATGGAGCCAAAAGGCAAAAAAGCAAAAGTGTTCCTGGTGGCAGCCTCTGCCTCAGTTGCTTGTTTAGACACAGGCTGTGCCTGGAATCCTTCTTGAAACTCGTTTCCCCAGAACCACAGGGCTTTCCTTGTGCACCCCATGCTCTCAGATGGAGATGATGAAGCACCACAGTCCCGGGGGCAGAAAGCCGGGCTCTTGGCCTAGCCTGCCCTGGGCTTAGTGGCTCCCAGGCTGCTGAGTCACGCAGGGGCACCTGTGGGCTGCTGCAGCCTCTGCCCAGCACTGGCCCCTCTTTGACCCCGACCCTGTCTGTAGGGCAGTGGGCAGAGAGGGCCACTTCCCCAGGCTCATAGCAGGGAAGTGGGGAGAAGCCTGAGAGGGGCCTGCCCTCTCCACGGGGCTGCTTTGGGCAGGGGTTCAAAGCCTTGCCTGCTCTGGAGCTCTCTGGGAAGGACAAGTCACACCTGTGGACAAGTCCCTGCTGTGATTCCACAAGCAAGTCACCCTTGCACCTGACTAGCCAAATCCAACTGCCCCTTGAAGTTTTACCTGCTCCCACAAACCCCACCGTGAAAAACTCGAGTTTGACTCAGCAGGTCTGACTTTCTTCTCACAGAATTCTACCTGGGAGGATTCATAGGGCGACATACTCTTCTAGCCTACCTTCTTCTAAGACACCACCCCCTAAAAACCCCCTTCCCCCAGGCCATTTAAATATATCACTTTTGTCACAAAGCAGTTTTTCTTGGTTCCTAGCTTGGGGGCTGTTGGTCTGACCCCTGCACTGCTCATGAGGCCAACAGACCTGAGACCCTCAGGCCCTTGGGCACCACCTGCTGAGCTGAATCCTGAGCTGACAAGTGGGTGTCCAGGCGCCCATGGGGACTCTCTTGGGCTGCAGTGACCACTTTGTGGCCACTGAAGCTCCAGGAAGCCTTAGCAGGACCTCCGGCTGGGTGGGGATGGGGAAGATTCTGTGCTCTTCTGGCACCTCTCAACCCAACCCCCTATTAAACTGGGAGCTCCTCTGGCGCTCAGGCTTGATTTAGAGGCTCTGTCCCTCAACCCAGTAAGGGCCGTCATGGAGGATGCTGGGGGCGATGTAGTGGGCTGCCACCTGAGAAGCTCATCTCTTTGAACGGATGGGGGCCAACATGAGTGGCAAGATCAGGACAGCACCTTGGGAGCCAATTTTTTCTAGCCGGCGGTGCCCGCTGAGCGCCTGGGAGCTTCGTGGCTTTGGGCCTCTATCCCCCGCCACCCTTCTGCACTGGGCATCCCCGGGCGGCCTGGGTTCTGCTATGCTGAGTCATGGCCAGGACCAGGCCTGGGAGGGGTCTGGGGCGGGACCCTGGCCGGTTCCTTCCCTCAGGTGCAGAGGCGGACGCCCGATCTAGATGTCAGAGTGCGGGGCCGCTCTCTTGGGGTCCCTGGTGCCTTAGGGGCAGTGAGAAAGGGGTCGGCACCGAGGGGGCCCAGCAGCGGGGAGGGGGGAGCGGCCGTGGGGCTCCTGCAGGGAGGCTCGCGCGCGACGACGCGGGCGGGGCCAGGGCGGGACGCGGCGCGCTCAAGCCACGCCCCCAGGAGGCGTGGAGGGGGCGGGTTTTCCGGCGTCCCCTACAAAAGCCGCGCGCTGGCACCCGCCGCTGCCCCGCTACGCGCCTGCTCCTCAACCGTCGGCGATGGCGTCGTTCACCGTGAAGGCCTACCTTCTGGGCAAGGAGGACGCGGCGCGCGAGATCCGCCGCTTCAGCTTCTGTTTCAGCCCGGAGCCCGAGGCGGAAGCCGAGGCCGCGGCGGGCCCGGGGCCCTGCGAGCGGCTGCTGAGCCGGGTGGCCGCGCTGTTCCCCGTGCTCCGGCCCGGCGGCTTCCTGGCGCACTACCGCGGTGAGCCGGCTGTGCCGCAGCCCTGCCCCGCCTTCTCGTGGGGCCTGGTGGCGCCGGCGGGCTTTGCTCTGGCCGCTCACCGGGTGGGCGGCGGCCCGCGGCGGCCCCCGGTTAGGTCGGCCCTTGTGGGGTCACGCGCTGCCGGGCGCTCCTGGCGTGTCTCCGGCCTGGCGGCGTGAGCGGCCTCCCCTCCCCCCGCCGTGATGCTGCAGATCTTGGCTGGGGCGCGCCGGGGCGGACACGGGGTGGTCAGAGGGGAACTCGGGTTACACTGGCACCTCGCCGCTGCCGAGCGTGGGTCAGCTGGCGCCAGGTGGGCTTCAGATAGTAACCCGGAAGAGCCTGGGCCAGCAGGCGCGGAGGAAGGGCGGGCCGCGGACAGGGTGACTCGGCTGGCAGGCCGGGGTGCGGAGGGCTCGGCGCTGCGCGGCCTGGCCCGGGAGCCCGGGGCCCGCGGCGGGGAGGGGAGGCCGGGGGCTGACCACAGGACGCCCAAGGCCGGGCGGAGTCCGGAGCTTATCCCACTGGCAGTGGGTAGAGGGGCAAGATGAAAGCGTTCTTGAGAAGCGTTGATGCAGGGACAGAGTGGCGCTGGCCTGACTGGTGGCTGCTGGGGGTGGGGTTGGGGGAGGTTGTTGTGACTGGGAAGGAGGCGGGCAGTGGGTGGGGCCGTGCTGGGACCTCCCTCAGGACTGCTGCCGGCTTGCCAGGCCCCCAGCTTTCCTTTTTTTTTTTTTTAGTAACAACTTTATTCAGCTACTATTCCGGTACCATAGAATCCAGCCATTTGAAGTGTCCAATTTTTGGCATATCGACAGATTTGCAACCGTTACCACAATCATTTTGGAACCTTTTCACCTCCTTATTAAAAAACTTCGTACCCTTTAGCTATTCTCTCATCCTCGTCATCCCGTCCACCCAGCCCTAAGCTAGCACTAATCTACCTTCTCTATGGATTTCCCTATTCTGGACATTTTATGTAAAAATATATAGTCTTTTGTAACTGGCTTCTTTATCATAATGCTTTCAAGATTCACCCATGTTGTAGTATGCCATTTTTGTGGCTGAATCACATTCAGTTTTATGGACACACTACATTTTGTTTAGCCATTCATTAGTTGATGGATGTTTGGGTTGTTTCCATATTTCAAAGCAACCTCTTTTTATGGTAGGTGCTGCGTCTGGTGGCCCACAGACCTGATCCAGCCTGTAGATATATGGTTTGTGCTTATGGTGGTGCTTTAAACCATTGGAGGCAACATCTAAAAACGAGACTACATACAAATACATGGTTTTAGCTTCGTTGGGGAAGGAAGCGGGCAGAAGTATTCTACTTTACTCTCCAAAGCCAGAAGAGGTCCAGACTGCCCCAGAGCAGGTCACAGACGGGGATCTCCCTCTGTTGACAGTGGGCCTGGGTCTGGTAGGATGTGGATGGAGACAGCACCTTTCTGACAGGGCAGCTGGTAGTTTGTGTCCAGCTGAGACACCCTGGCTGCTCACATGCTGTTCTTTCATCTAGATGAGGACGGGGACTTGGTTGCCTTTTCCAGCGACGAGGAACTGACAATGGCAATGTCATACGTGAAGGATGACATCTTCCGTATTTACATTAAAGGTAAGGGGGCTTCTCCGGGGTGCTGCCTGAAGCCAGGTGCTCCCTGCTAAGTAAAACGAGCTTGTGGTTTTGGAAAAATTCCCCTAAAGGAGGGGTGAGGAAGCTGCGGGCTGTTTGAGACAGGGCCGTAATCATCGCTGTGCTTGGCCTGAGAAAGGAGTCTGTGTCCTTCACCTGGGAGAGGTTGGAGGGTCTGTGGGCACACTCTTGATTGGGCCCAGGGGCTAAGGGCAGCTATGGAGTTGGTTTGAGCACGGGCAAGGCCAAAGCTGTGCAGACCTAGCTTTGTCCCTATGGCTTCTTTTCTGCCTGGGCCACACGTGCCCAGGTAACAGGCACAGGGACTGGGAACCTCCTAGCGTTATTGTCCCTTGAGCAACTGAATTCCAAGTGGATTCAGTGTCTGAAGAGTGGGGTTAGGGGCCTGCTGACTGTGATGGCCCCACAGAGGAGTCTTCGTGGCTCCTGAAGGGAGCCTCACGGCTCATTGCCCTCTCTGCAGAGAAGAAGGAGTGCCGGCGGGACCACCGCCCTCCGTGTGCTCAGGAGGTGCCCCGCAACATGGTGCACCCCAACGTGATCTGTGATGGTTGCAACGGGCCCGTGGTGGGGACCCGCTACAAGTGCAGCGTCTGCCCAGACTACGACCTCTGTGCCGTCTGCGAGGGGAAGGGCCTGCACAGGGAGCACAGCAAGCTGGCCTTCCCCAGCCCCTTCGGGCACCTTTCCGAGGTCAGCAGGGCCTCCCCATGGGCCCGGGGTGGGCACTGGGTGGCCGGAGCCCTCCTGACCTGGCGCTGCCCTGCCCCTCCGCTTGCCCCTCTGCAGGGCTTCTCTCACAGCCGCTGGCTCCGGAAGCTGAAACACGGCCACTTTGGGTGGCCTGGCTGGGAGATGGGCCCACCTGGGAACTGGAGCCCGCGTCCACCTCGAGCAGGGGACGCCCGACCTGGCCCCGCTGCGGAATCAGGTGAGGTCGGTCCGCTGACCTCTGAAGGGTGAGATATGAGGGCCGGCAGACCTGGAGGACCTTCCCCAGGTCCTGAATTCCTGCATGCCTGTGGCCGGGCAGTTCAGGGCCACCCACAGCATTTAATTGTCGCAAAACCCTGCAAGGTGTGGAGCACTGTCTCCATTGCATGTGTGGGAAAACTGAGGTGCCCAAGTGCCCAAGGCCGCAGCTGTGCCTGCTGCTGCCTGCCACGCTGCGCGGCATTCTGAGATGGCCTTCACCGCAGACAGGGAGGCCCTTCCAGCCCCTGCATCTCTACCACGTGCTCCCTTCTCTTCTGTGTCGGCTGTCAGGAAAGTCAGGGTCAAATTTGCTCGAGTCTTTAAAACACAGTCCCCAGGTTAAAAACTTACACACAGCTTGTATTCTGAAGTTTCGGTTTTATTCTGATTTTATTAATCTTAGTACATCCTTTGATTCACCTCATATTTAAGAACAAGGATGGGGATTCTTGTTCGATTTTGAGTAAATAGTATTTGATGCTGTGTGTGTACTGAGCGCCCTGCGGGGTTCCTGAGCACTAGGCTGACAGATGAAGGAGGAACACAGTTTGAGGGACAAAGGAGCCCAGGAGGTGGCTTGGGGAGGGAGGGAGGGCAGTGCTGGGAGTGCAGGCTGCCGGGATGAAGGTGACAGGACCGTGGCGGGTGTCAGTTATTGAGAAATGTGCTTTGAATTAAACTTATCTGTATTTTTGTTTTTTAAAATCAAAGCTTCTGGCCCATCAGAGGATCCCAGTGTGAATTTCCTCAAGAATGTAGGGGAGAGTGTGGCGGCTGCCCTCAGCCCTCTGGGTAAGTGGCTGCCTTGTCCTCCTTTGACATCAGAGGAGCATTTTGGTAGCCAGTGGGTGGGTAGCTGTTCTGTGGCTTTCACCTGGGAGATGGCAGAGGAATGGCAGCTGAAGTGTCGAGACTGGTAAGGATTTGTTGCCTCAGATCAACCTTTGCCAAGTGCTGCTCCATAGGCCACTCAAGGTTGAATTCCCTGACAAATTCTTGAGCTTTTTGCATGGAGTGAAGTGGACAGCCAGCGTTTGGTTGGGGTAATCCACTAGGGAAGGTTGCAAGTTGCAAGACTGGCCCATCATCTTCTGCCTGTCTGTCTTTTGGGAGAAGACCAGTCTGCATTTCTCTAATGTGAGACTTGGGGTTTACTCAAGGACTTGGTGAGTAGTTAGTTGAGGCGCCATTTTGCTTTTCCTCCCGTTTTTGCAACCCCCAATCTCCCCTGGTGCTTCCCGAATGCCAGGCTTGGGCACTGGGGAGAAGGGAGCGAGGGAGGCAGTGCTGAGTGTGCTGCCGGGTTCCCAGTGTGCAGGCCCAGGGTAGGTCTCGGGGTGGGTGTGCGGTGCACCTTCGCAGGTGGCCGGCCTGAGGCCAGGGTGCCGAGACGTTAGAAGGCACCTGCCGTGTCACAGCAGCGGGGGTCTGCTGACGAGGGTGCCTTGTGGTGCACCCGTGATCTCAGACTAGAGGAGAGCTCATCTTTGTGACTGCAGTGGCAGGGAGCGTCCACCTGGTCTGTCCAAAAGCCATGTCAGTGTCTGAAAGAATGCAATAGGAGGGTGCCCAACCCGCAGGACGTGACCGCCATCACTTCCAACCTGCGGCCATTTCTGCTCACGCTCGTTGAAGCAGCTCTGAAGCAGCAGTGACATCCTGGCACTGCTGATACATGACGCAGCTCAGATCATACATGGTTTCTGTACTGGAGCTAATGGCTCTTGAGAGAATGAGGAAGAATTCCTGCATCTCATGCTTTCCAAGAACAGTGGGCACTGATGAGGGTATAACCGAGAGAGGCTCTCCCTGAACCCTGCCACTCACTCAAGACATAGTGACATAGTGAAGACATAATGAGTAGAATTTTAAGAAATTCCAACTAATGGGCTGTTACTTAGGGACCTTGGGAAGTTTCTCTTTGGAAGACAGTAAATGGACAGTGGTTCTCAAGTCTGGCTGAGTGTCAGAATCCCCAACAAAGGATTTTTTTTTTTTGGTATACATTTTGGTTTATGGAAACTTAAAACTACCCTGAAGAACCAAGTCCTTTACTAAAAGAAAGAACAGGACAACCTGGGGAGTCACAAAAACAAGTCTAGGCTCAGGCAGGGAGCTCCAGGCCCCTTGGTTTGGTGCGCGGGGCCTGGGCGACGCCTGGGCGCCGTGTGTCCTGAAGGCTCCCCGGGAGACCCGCATCACCCTTGCTCCCCATCCCGAGACCCAGCTGAGCTTGTTCAGTGTTTCAGAACTTGACCTGGGTTCCCCGCGCAGGACACGTGGGAATAATCTTGGGAGTGCTCAGGGGTCTTTTGGGATAAGAAATAAGGCCTTTCGGGTCTTTCTAAGTGGATGGAGTTGCTTTCTGCTAACTATGGAGGAGCCTGGAACCCTGCAAAACAAGGAACGTTTCAGTAAAACACGCCGTTGAGTAGCTTCCATTTCGGAGAGTTCGGATAGCCATGCGAGGGGGGACTAAACTCTGTTGTTGGAGTTCTAGGTATTTTCCTTTCTTATGAGAAACTGACAGGATGGCAGTCTGCTAACTGCCTAGAAGGGACAGTTCCCAGAGCAGGGCCCAGAGTGGACAGAGCCAGTGACACCTCACGGGGGTGGTCTGTGCAGTGAGTCAGTGGCTTTAAAAACCCAAGGCCTTTTTTAGGTAGGTGCCAGCTGAATGGCACCATGAAGCCCAGGGCTGCACCTGGCTGGAGGTCACAGTCAGTGATATCGGGGACGTGCAGCAGCAGGGCTCTTCCTTGTCATGGGGTTTTTGATAAATGTCCACCCCCCAACACACAAGAGATTTGGGGCAGCAGGGCACAGACTGGAACAGCCTTGCAAGCCCTGAAGTCTCAGGTTATCAATTTGGAGAAACCCTCGTTCAGTAATCTCTCTGCTCCGTTTACCCAAGAGTCACTTCTTTCACTCATTTAAGAAGCGAGAGAACATGTGGGTGCTCACTGTGCTGTCCGTCCAGCTCTTCTGTTTGCTTGAGACTGTCAGAATGAAACGCTGGGGAAAATGGCTAATAGGGAAGGGATTAAACAAAGAAATATAAAGCAACATGGATAAAGAAAAAGGGAACAGAGTAACAGAGGACAAGATAAAACGATGTCACCAAACTTTGGAAGATGGGAAGTGGGTGGAGGGCAGTAACCGACAGCGGAGGCACCAGAAAGCCGCCCACCTGCACGGGGATGCTGCTGAGAAGCAGGGACCAGGGAGGGCCTGGGAACGAGGGGTTCCTGTTAAGGATCATGGAGAGACTCCAGGGTCCCACTCAGCTAGATGCCGGCCTCGCCAACCTTGGCAGGATACCCAGTGTTTAATTGCTGGAGCCCTTGACCCAGGCGAGCTTCAGGGTGGGGACACTCGGGACACTGCAGGGTGAGGCACCAGCCTGAAACTGGGCATCAGGAGTGAGAGCGAGCCCAGCAGGAGCTGGGGAGGCCCTGTGCCGGAGAGGCCGGCTGCACCAGGGACGCGTCTGACGGCTCTGCCCCCCGGGGTCCCGGTGCCTGGCCAGACACCCTGCCACCTGTGCAGGAGGCCCTGTGCCGGAGAGGCTGGCTACACCAGGGACACGTCCGACGGCTCTGCCCCCCAGGGTCATGGAGTCTGGCTGGACACCCCACCACCTGTGCAGGAGGCCCTGTGCCAGAGAGGCTGGCTACACCAGGGACACGCCCGACGGCTCTGCCCCCTGGGGTCCTGGTGCCTGGCCAGACACCCTGCCACCTGCACGGGGAAGCTAACAACGGCCCCGGCCCCATAGGGAGTGCTTCCTGTCAGCTTTTTCGTAGTGCGTTAGGCTCAGACAGCCACGGGTCACCAGCCATTTGGGAAAACCTCTATGCACGAGAAAGAAGGGAATTGAGGGAGGACTTGACAGGGAAGAGAATGTTAGCACATCCTCAGTGAGACAAAGAAAAGTAGCTGCATCCATGAAAAACAGGATACCATGAAAGTGGTAACAGAAGGGGACAGAATAAAAATATAGTTGGGAATTTAAAGAAATAGCAGGAAAAAGAAAACCTCAAAAGAAGGCTTAGGGGGTAAGTCATCAGATAAATAAGGCATGAACATTTCCCAGAAAAGTAGATTTTAAGATCATTTCAAGGAGATTTTCTAGAAGCAAAACAAATAGGCTGGAGGAGAGAAAAGATGGGATTTGAGGATTAAGCCTGGAGGCCCAGTATAGGATGAAGGAATTCCAGAAAGAGCACAGGGTAAACTGAAGGGGGGAAGTTGTTAGCAGAGTGTTGAGTTTCTTAGCACTAGGCGTTAACCTCTGGGTGGAAAGGGACCCCCAGATGCCTTGAACCAAGAATGACTGAGGAGGACCCCACACCTAAGCTTAATGCTGTCAAGTGTCAACACTTTATCTTGGGATGAAGAGATGCTCCTGAAACTGTAGTTTGCTATAAAAGCTTGGGAATTCAAAGAGCACAGCATTGGGAGCTGAAGACAGTGGCTTCAAAAGTCTCTTCTAAAATGGTTTTTCAACCTTGAGTTCTGTACCCAACTTAAACGATCAAGGGTGAGAGCAAGGACAGAGCTGTTCAGGGTTGCAAGGTCTGAGCCCTCTTACCTGGGCTGGAACCCTCTCTGGCCAAATGAAGACGTAAGGCCTGACTGAAAGAAGGGGTGCTTAAAGATGGGCCCCAAGCCACGAGAGTGACAGGGGAGCTGCCAGGATGGAAGGAGAGGCCTCGGAACTGCGCCTCTGGCCCAGAGAGCCGCCCGTCCAGGCCACGGCTGGAGGCTTAGCCCGAGGGAGGGCCTCCGGGGGAAGCCAGAACTCCCGGGCTCACCTATGCTTTTTTTTCTTTCTGTTTTTTGTTTTTATTTTATTTTTATTTTATTTTATTTAGTTATAGTCAGTATACAATATTGTCAGCACGACTTTTCAGCCATATGTGAACATACTTATATTCATTGCCGCATTATTTTTCAACGTGAGCTCCCACGAGATCGTGTATACATTTCCCTGTGCTGTGCAGTGTTCTACATATGCCTGTTAGTATCTACAAATTTCAAACTCCCAGTCTGTCCCTTCCCACCCCCTCCCCCTCCCATACTCTTAATTCAAGTAGAAAATTCTAGAGAAGCTGCTGGAGATGTTGGGGAAAGTTAGCAAATGAAAGAGGGGGGCGTCGTTAACGCCACACAAACAGCACAGCTCTGCACGGGACAGGCCCGCTGCTGGGAGCAGTGTTTGTGTAGCTGCACGAACATGAACACTGAATGTTGTTTTCACCAAAATTTGAGTTTTTCAAACGATCGGGGAAGGAGGAGGTGAGAGAGGAAAATTTAAACAATAAACTCAAAGAAATAGCGTCCTGGGTTGAAAGCCATCCCTGGGGAGTGGGCTGGGGTGGGTGCTGCGGGGCAGGGGGTCTTCTCTGAGCCTTTGGAAATTGTTTGACTCTAAGCTGTGGGCATGCTAGTCCTTTGAGAAAGTAAAATTGATTAGAAACACAGCCGGGGTGATTGTGGCCTCCCTCCCCATCAGTGAACATGAGTCCCAGAGTGTGAGACGAGGTGGACACGCCGGCCCTGTGCTGCCAGGCTCGTGGGCCTTGCACGAGCAGAACGGGAGTGTTCAGTGTGCGTGTCTTCCGCATCGCCAGGTCCCTGCACACGAGGGCCGTGCTTCATGTGGGCCTCAGCACGGTCGGGGGTGGGGGGTTCTGGCCACACGTGGTCTTTGGCGCTCACCCCGTCCTGCAGGCCTGGCTCCGTCTGCACCATTGGGGAGAACAAGGTCTCTTTCTGGACTTTCTGGCTCTGAAGCTGGTCTGGGATGTTAGCTGAGATTAATCAAGGTTTTGTTTGCTCCTCGGGTTCTAGGCATTGAGGTCGACATTGACGTGGAACACGGCGGGAAGCGGAGCCGTCTGACACCCGCCTCCCCCAGCGGCTCCAGCACAGAGGAGAAGTGCAGCTCTCGGCCAAGCAGCTGCTCTTCTGACCCCAGCAAATCGCGTGGGGATGCGGAGGGCACGGCCCAGTCTCTGGTGGAGCAAATGAACAAGATTGCCCTGGAGTCAGGGGGGCAGCCTGAGGCAAGCACCCTCCCGCCCCGTCCCCTGATGCTGGGCTGCCCTGCGCCCCCCCAGCGCTGCAGCCGCAGCCGCTGCCTGGCACCTGTGCGGCCCGCGGGCCCCCTGTCTGGCACGTGGTCACTCTGTGAACCCTCTGCTAGATCTCTGTAAAGAAAAACACTCGTACAGCCTCTTGCCAGTGCTCTACGGCCCAGCGCCTGCGGGGACCGAGGCTGTGGGCGGGGGGCTGCTGTCCATGTCCTCGTGCTCACGGGGCTTCTGTTCCAGGAGCAGATGGAGTCTGATAACTGCTCAGGAGGAGACGATGACTGGACTCATTTGTCTTCGAAAGAGGTGGACCCATCTACAGGTGAACTCCAGTCTCTCCAGATGCCCGAATCTGAGGGGCCAAGCTCTCTGGACCCTGCCCAGGAAGGACCCACAGGGCTGAAGGAAGCCGCACTGTACCCACATCTGCCACCAGGCAAGTCATTTCAAGCACTTTTGTATTTCTCCCTCTGTCATTCAGAGCATCCTGTCATTTGCTTCTAGCAACACAGAAGGATGTTACGTTCTCTACTGCAGAGCTTGCCTGTTGACATGAGGGAAAATCATGAGTTGGTTTTGTCCTCTGTATCTACACGGAGCCCTAGTAAGCTCAGCTAATTTTAGTAATTTCTAAAACAACATCCAGACCCAGAGTCACAAAGGCAGGTGTGCCGTGGAGGCGGTGCTGGCTTTGGCACTGCCTCACACTGTGGAACTCGGGGGTCTTCCTGCTGTCCTCAGGGAGGGGGCCGACCTAGAGCCAGGGTCACAGCTAAGCTCCCACGTAGGAGCCAGGCAGGAAGCCGCCGTGTAAAGCAGGTGGTGTGGAAGGCAGTAGGGCCGGGTGGAGAGTGTGGCAGCCTGGAGAACACACACTGAGTAACAGCAGCAGCTGACACGCTGCTTCGGTTCATTACTATTACACGGCAATGATGTTTAAGACAATATTCAAGTGGAAAAGAGACTGCCAGCAGCCTGAAGTGTTTATTCTCTGACCTTTCCACCAAAAGCTTGCCGGTCCCTGCTGTGGAGGGTCCTTTTGAAGGTTAAGACCTTATGGAAGGGTCAGGCCCTGCAGGCACTGGGTCCTTGCTGGCTGGACAGGATGCTGCCATGTGCAGGTCGCACTGGGGGCCCAGGCCTCCTCCTCACGGCTCTCATTGCTCTCTGGCAGAAGCTGACCCCCGGCTGATAGAGTCCCTCTCCCAGATGCTGTCCATGGGGTTCTCCGATGAAGGCGGCTGGCTCACCAGGCTCCTGCAGACCAAGAACTACGACATCGGGGCTGCGCTGGACACCATCCAGTATTCAAAACACCCACCGCCATTGTGACAATTTGTGCTCACCTGTTCTGTGTCCCCTTTCTTGTCTCATAGTTGTGTTGAGCTAGTGTAGAACCCCAGTGCCTCTGTAAGGGTGAGTTTCTCTGCATTCTTCTTCCAGCATCTGGGGGGTGGGGACGCATGAAGCCATTTCGGGCAGTAGAGCAAGTAACACAAGGAGGGAATTCCAAGCGTGTGTGCGTGCTGATGTCTGAGAAGCGTTTACCAGCTTCCCGTGGGCACCCTGGCTCCTCACAGCCCGGGGAGGATGCGGGGGCCACGCTGCATTGTACTCCTGCGCCCCCCGGCCAGGATGACACCAGCAGTCCCAAGCGCACCTTGCCTAGGGGCCTTCTGCTTTTGTCTTTTTTTCCAGGGACTGACAGTACACTGACATGTAATTGATGCTCTGCTAGAAACCTGATACGCTCTGAATTTAGCAAGAGTATAGCCCATGTTCTGTGGGGGCGGAGGCCGCCTGCAGTGAGTACCCGAGGGCGGGCCAGCCCGGGCCTTCGGCTGCGTGTCTGGGAGGAAGGGCTGAGGGGAGCTGACGTTGGTGTTCACTGAGTACTGCCTGTTTCGTAACCACTAGCTTTCTCTTGTTTTTCCAATGTGTCAACTGCTTTTAAAGTAAGAAAATCACTTTGTAGCCATCCTGTTATCCTATTTGTAAACAATCTAATTAAATGGTATAAGCACTTTAATCAAAGATGCTGCAACGAGAGGTGATCTGTTTGATAGCTGCGTTTATTGTCAGTCTTTGGCAGTTCCTGTAAATCACCCTCAGTCCTGCTACTGAAAAGCAACATGGGGCCCTGTTTCCAGTGGCAGAGGTCAAGTGAAGAAGGGTTCACGTAACAAATGACATTAGTTTCAGTTCACAGATCGTCATCCAAGTCCTCACCGGTTTTAAAGAGGTCACACAGTCGCATGAGAGAAGGCTCCTGCGCCCCTCTGCCCAAGGGCTCACCCCCTGCCCAAGGGCCTGTGCCCCATGACTGCTCTGGGGTCTTCCCACAGTGCCCCTTGGGCCCAGGCGTGGACGTGTGTGTGGCCTGAGGAGGGGTCTGTACCCCAGGGGTCGTGCTGAAGCCTCCTTCCCTTGGGGTCTGGGCCCCAGGGGGCCCCTGCTCAGCCTGTGCTGCCCGGGCTGGCTTGGAGCCTCTCTGCAGGAGTGTCAGGGGCTCCACGTCCACATGTGGTAGAAGGAATGGTTCCCACTTGGAAGATGTGGCCCCGACCTGCTGGGCAGGACGTGGTGGCTCCCCCCAAGGAACGACGAGCTCCCTGGTGCCCCTGTCCTCACGGCTGCGTCCTCCTTCGGCCTTCCCTGCCAGGCCAGTGCAGTCCTGTGGTGGAAATACGACACGATGGCCCCGTTCTCCACTCAGAACATGTGCCCAGGGGCCTGAGGGGCAGGGGGAGGGGCCTGCACTAGTGGTTGTCACCACGTCTGGGCTCTGACGCTTTCTGCTCTGCTCTGCTAGTCTGGGCTGGCAGGCTAGGGACATGCTTTGATTTTGAGGTTTAGCAAAGCAGAGCAAATAAATGCCCTCTACCTCCAAACCTCTGCCAAATTCCATGATAGGCTTTCCAAAAAGGGGCGGTGTCCTCATGTGATCAGATCTCAAGGGGACCACAGGGTCCAGTGAGGGAGCCCCTGAAGTGCGAGCAGGGGAGGCCCAGAGACCGCCTGGGAAGACCACGCGCTCATCTCCAGGCGGTGGGACGGTCTCTAGAAGCATGTTGAAGGTTTTGAGCTGTGAAGTGGCTGCACAGGGTCCCGTGGGATGTGACAGTGGTGCTTGGGCCTGGCTTCCTTCTACCTCAGGAACCAAAGATGTGCTGAAAATTGGGTTTCACTGCCTACAAAAGAGTTTAAAAGCAAGGACGAGCAGGATCCTGCATCACCACCCCAGGCACACAGAAGAGGCTCTGTGGCCAGCAGTTAGTGGCAGGACTGCCAGCTCTGCCCCTGACCTGCTGTGACCTCACGGAAACTTCGCCAGCCTTAGTTCCTCGCCTTCAAAACGGGACAGGCCTGAGGCAAGCATTAGACAGGATGCAGGTAGAAGGTTCAGCCCAGGCACTGCGCATCGGGAACTGCCACTCTCGCCCTTCTACACTTGGGAGATTCAGGGCCACGACCTTACCCGGGGTCACGCCGCTAGCTGGCAGCAACACCAAGGTCTGGCCTCAGCCACCTGGCTCTGAGCTGGAGCCCTGCGCTCGTGTCTGAAGCTGGCCAGCCTGGCCCTGGCCTGTGCAGGGGGTGGCGGGCTTCCTCTGCTGGGTGCTCGTGGCTCCCATGACTGTAAAGCAAGGCCAGCATTCTTCGGTCCTGAAGGTGTGGTGGGGTCTGGAGCAGGCCCGGGGCGAAGGGGGCGCCCCAATTGCACAGGAGCCCACCTGGGTAAGTGAAGGTGAGGGTGGAAACAGGCCCCCAGAAATCCGGGGCACCTCCCATGCTGAACAGTCTGACACAGACTCTCCATGTGGAGTGAAGAGACGAGAAAAGCTCCGCTGGTCAACCCCAGCCGCCCTCAAGGCGCCAAGCTGCCCTCCTGCCCGGCGGTCAGCGTCGCTGGCAGAAGTGCGGCGGGGGCAGCGCAGGCCAGAGAGGAGACGGCTCAAGACAGAAGACACGACACATGGGTGGGAAGTCGGGCTCTGGGGGCACGTGAGTCTCCCATTCCAGTTGTCCACAAAACAATGAAAAACTCCTGCATGTGTTCAGTGGCCACTGGGACTAAAGAGAAACACTGTCATCAGTCACTGACCTTCAGGGGCTCCAAGGTGACGCCACGGTTTCTGGAGTCCTGGACATCAGGGCTGCACGGAGGCTGGACTGCGCTCTGGCTCCACTTCCTGGCAGAGGGAAAGTGCTGTCAAGAACCCAGTCCTACCGCTGAACAGTGGCCATGACCCTGACTTGGTGGTCGGACCCCAGCCCAGGTAGGGACCTTGTCACCCCTTGTAGCTCCCCAGGTGCCCCGCTGCCAACAACAGGCTGCCCAGTGGCATCCAGGGCAGTCCACTTCTCTGCTCCACAGCTGGCGGTTGCTAGAAAGATCTTATTTTGAACTGGAATCTACCTCCCACTGGCATCTGCCCCAGAGGAGACACCCTAGACGTAGGTGAGACAGTCTCGAAAACTCACTGAAGCGCAGAGAAGACGAGAACAGACCCATGAGGGTCAGGTCTTTCCTGCTCTTGGCTAAAAGCTGCCAGGCCTGTCGGCTCTCTGGCCACACTTCGTCAGCCTTGCCCTCAGGATCTTCCCTGACGCCAGTGCAGTCTAGATGTCCAGAATTAAGCAAGCCTCGTGAATGGCGCCCGTGCTGGCATCCGCCCGGCCCTCACCTTGCACGGGCAGCACCCAGTGCCCGGCCAGGACAGACGGCCCGCAGTGACGGCGCTGCCAGCTCACATCCCTTAGGTTTCTCCCACGATGCCGACCACAGGAAGCCGCTCACCAGTGGGCGAGGCGGGCAGGGGAGGGGGCTGGGTTAGTGACCACTTGGCACCTTTTCCTAGGCAGGCCTGTGCGGCGGGGAGGCTCTGGCTTCTCTGTCTCGGGTGAGGGCTGTCTGTTGGAACACGCTCCTCCTTCTGGCCCCGGCTCTTCGGAGTCCCTTTCCAGATACTTCAGCCAGCGGTTCTTTGAGGGCTGGGGTTTCTCCTACAGGATTGGGAAGTTAGTTTATCCTCAGAGTTGGAAAGCAGGCACCTTTACTCAAATTCCCCAGCCCGACTCTGAGGCCTGAGGGTCTCAGGACCCACGGCTACTGTGTGACCAGGAAAGGAATTTGGTTGGAAGGTAATGGGAGACGGGTGTCTTGGACGGAGCACCCTGGCACACCCCTTGGGGGAGCTGCAGGGCACAACTTATCAAGAAGTTTGCAAGTGTGCACACTCCCTGGCCCAGTAGTTCCAAATGAAGACAAAGGCACAAAGATGCTCATCAAAGTCTTACAAAGCAAACAGTCATAGCAGCAAAAGTTTGGGAACAATCTAAATGCCCAATAAGGGAATAACTATTGGCACATCCATTCCATTCTGTATGTACTTTTTAAAAATGAAAATCATTGAAAACTGCATAGGAACATAGAAGAATTAATGACACAAGTAAAAATTCCAGGATGTGAACGAGTATGTCTTACAGTGGAGGTGATGAAAGGTTAAGCCTGTAATTAAAGAAACTGGGTATTCCAAACATACAAGAGCTGGTGTGTTAAAATGGTGCTCTAACTGTAAGTTTAAAAAGCCAAAGCTCTAACTTGTTCTTAGAAACAATGATCAGCACACATATATAAACTAAAACAGGTGCAGTGTGCCGCCTGCATGCACTCACGTGCAGCACAATGTGTGTGCGGTGTGCCGTCTGCATGTACTCACGTGCAGCACAATGTGTTTGCAGTGTGCCATCTGCATGCACTCACGTGCAGCACGATGTGTGTGTGCGGCACAATGTGTGTGTGCGGCGTGCCGTCTGCATGCACTCACGTGCAGCACAATGTGTGTGTGCGGTGTGCCGCCTGCATGCACTCACGTGCAGCACAATGTGTGGCGTGCCGTCTGCATGCACTCACGTGCAGCACGATGTGTTTGCAGTGTGCCATCTGCATGTACTCACGTGCAGCACAATGTGTGCGGCGTGCCGCCTGCATGCACTCATGTGCAGCACAATGTGCGGCGTGCCATCTGCATGCACTCACGTGCAGCACGATGTGTGTGTGCGGTGTGCCGCCTGCATGCACTCACGTGCAGCACAATGTGTGGCGTGCCGTCTGCATGCACTCACGTGCAGCACAATGTGTGTGTGCGGTGTGCCGCCTGCATGCACTCACGTGCAGCACAATGTGTTTGCAGTGTGCCATCTGCATGCACTCACGTGCAGCACGATGTGTGTGTGCGGCACAATGTGTGTGTGCAGTGTGCCATCTACATGTACTCACGTGCAGCACAATGTGTGCGGCGTGCCGCCTGCATGCACTCATGTGCAGCACAATGTGCGGCGTGCCGCCTGCATGCACTCACGTGCAGCACAATGTGTGGCGTGCCGTCTGCATGCACTCACGTGCAGCACAATGTGTGTGTGCGGCGTGCCGTCTGCATGCACTCACGTGCAGCACAATGTGTGGCGTGCCATCTGCATGCACTCACGTGCAGCACGATGTGTTTGCAGTGTGCCATCTGCATGTACTCACGTGCAGCACAATGTGTGCGGCGTGCCGCCTGCATGCACTCATGTGCAGCACAATGTGCGGCGTGCCGTCTGCATGCACTCACGTGCAGCACGATGTGTGTGTGCGGTCGGACCGTGATGATTCTACCTAATAGAACTGAAAAGGGAAAACAAGCAAACACACACACAAATAAAATGGTGTGCTTACGAGCATTTCCCATTTATAATAAAGGTTCAAAGAGCAACTGGAGAGAGGATGCTGCCAGGGCAGCTCTGTGAGCAGAGGCGGGGCTCTGCCCTCAGGCGGGCAGGGAGCCTGTGGACAACTGTCCGCACTTCCCTGTCCCTGGCAGGACAGTGTTCCGCATACCCACGGCGTCCTGGATGTACTGAGGGCATCACCTACTCACTCGAACCCTTGCGCGTGCTGCCCATCCAATACTGTTTGAGCACCTACCTTACCAGGCCCCGGGGCAGAGCAACTGAACGCGAGCCCCCCTGTGGGGCTCAGTGCGGAGAGAGGGAACGTGGAAATGCAGCCACTGTACAGCAGCATCCTTCCGTGACCAGGGGTGTGCCCAGTGCTAGGGACAGAGGAGAAGCACGAGGAGGCGAAGTTCAAGCCAAGTTCAGGAGAATTCTCCAAGCAGCCAGAAGAAAAAGCCCTTTCCACGAGTACTGTAATTACTTGTTCACGTGGCTGGCTGTCTCCACACTTACGGAAGGGGGAGGTTTATTTTTGAGTTCCCTGAAGCTTTTACCCCATGTGCGTGTCATTGGGTGACATCAACAAGCGTTTGCTGAACAAACGACGAATGAATGAATAGAATGAGTGAATACACGGGAGCCCCTCGGTGACGGAGCGGCTCCGGGAGCTGGTGGAGACGGCGCTGCCGGCTTACCTGCAGACCCGCGTGCACAGCCCACCCAGGACCTGCGCTGTCCTCCTCGTCGGCACTCACGGATTCCTCCAGAGACCTGAGGGAAAGATTGTACATGTGTCCTTTGCGAAATGACCAGCAAGAAGGACAAGGAAGATGGGGGCAGCAGAATGCAAGGACTTGACAATGGCCATCAGAGCCTCTTCAGGAGAACTTAGAACTTGTCTCCGGTGTTGGGATGTGATTTGGTAATTTTCTAGCTTAGAAGGCAGAGGGACCATCTGTTCCTCTGATCAACAGGAAAAGCTGACACAGGGCAGAAGGAACAGACTTTTAACCCAGAGAGACCAGAGTCTGCATCCTGGCTTTGCCAGCGCCTGGCTGTCACTGACAGTGTGACCCTGGGCACATCACTGTATCCCAGTTTACTTATCCACAAATGGGGACAATAGTGCTGGGGTGACTATGAAGATAAATGAGACAGTAAGTGTGCGCGTGCCCTGCTCAGGGCCTGGACCACAGACTAAAGTCAGCTGAACTCCTGCAGCACAGTGAGGCTCTCCCATCAGCAGTGGACATGTCCCCATCACACAGGGTCAGATGAGTGTCCTTCCAGTTGGGCTGTGTCTCCACACTACAAGAGAGAAGGCAGCTTCATGAGTCTGACGTGCCAGGGTGACTTCATCCAGCCTCCCAGGGACAGCAGGGTTCCCCGCCACACAGAGCGGAGTGAGGAGGCAGTCTCTGCAGCCTCAAGTGGGGTTGGAGGGTCAGTGAAAACATTCATTCTGCAAGGAATCAAGTTTAGCCCCACAGCCATGTATACCCACGTCAGACAGGGCTGCTACGTCACATGATCGATTGGAACTCTCTCTAGTGAACGAGGGTGAGAACCCCACCTCCACTTCGGTTTCTTCATCTATGAAAAGAAGTGATGCTCAGAGCGATCCGGGAGATGAGATGAGCTCATGCATGGGAAACACCCACCCCCATCACATGGCGGATACTCCCAACGTTCAGGTGAGCAATGTCCCACCAGCAACTGGCCAGAGCCCCGCTCACCTTCCCCTGGTGCAGGCACTCAGCTCCGTCAGCCACGGGCCATCTCTCAGCAGCCGGAAGGTACTGTCTGCCTTCTCGCTTTTAGCGTTACCCGGAGAAGCTGCTGTCTACAGTTCCTGTAGCTACCTTTCAGCCCTTCCCTTTGTCTTCCATGTTCCGCAATTTTATTATGTTGTTGTGTCTAAGGGCAGACTTTTTTTGACTTTTACAGTTAACTTATTGGGAGTGAGGTATAGCTCAGTGGTACAGCGCACGCTTAGCATGCACGAGGTCCTGATTCAGTCCCCAGTACCTCCATTAAAAAATAAAACAACAACAACAAAAAACCCCAAACAAATAAAAACGTGGGGAGGGTATAGCTCAGGGGTAGAGGTCATGCCTAGCATGTATGAGGTCCTGGGTTCAGTCCCCAGTACCTCCATCAAAATAAATAAATAAACAAACCTAACTACTCCCCCTCAAAAAACCAAAAAACTTACTGAGGTATAATTAACATACACTAACACATACCCATTTAAGTGTAGTTAGATGAGGGTTCTTTTTAAGAATTTTTGCTACAATTGCACATTTTTATTTTTATTTATTTTGAGGGAGGAGGTCATTAAGCTTTTATTTATTGATTATTTTTAATGGAGGTACTGGGGGTTGAACCCAGGACCTTGTGCATGCTAGGCACACACTCTACCACTGAGCTGTGTCCACCCCTGTAGTTAGATGAGCTTTGATAAATTATATCTTTGAAACTATCATCCCAGCTGAGATACTGAAAACTATTTTTTGAGATATAATTAGCAAGATACAGAAAATGTTTCCGAGGTTTGCCCATCTTTTTGTTGCTGAGTACAAGGCCACTGTAGTGAGTTTTCTAATCCATGAATGTGTTAAATTTCTTCATTTAGATCTTTTTAAATTTTTCTCAGCAATGTTTTGTAGTTTTTACTGAAAAGACCTTGCACATTTTTGGGTTAGATTCATCCCTAAGTACTGTATTTTTTGATGGTATTATAAATGGTATTTGATTAAAAAATCATTTTTCCTATTGTTTGCTGCACTTATATAGAAGTAAAATTTAGTTTTCTATGCCGACTATGTAAGTTCTAGAAGGTTCTGTGTAGATTCCTTAAGATTATTCTGTGTACACCACGTCTTTATCCAGTTTGGGATTTGCTGTGTTTCCTGAATCTATGAACATAAGCCCTTTGATTCTGGGAAGTGCTCTGTTCATTTCTCTGCAGAAACATCCTTTATTATCTCTTGCTGGAACTCCTCTCTGTGTCCTTCCTGTCTCTCAACTCATATTTTCCACCTTTTTATCCTTCTGTGCTGCACTGTGAACCATCTTCGGATTTATCTTTCATTTCACTAATTCTCTCTTTGGCTACACATAATCTGTTTAATGGTCCACTACATTTTTTTAATTGATTTTTTTTGATGGCCCACTAAATTTTTAATTTCAATGACTACACTTTTCATTTCTACAAACTCTTTTTGATTCTTTCTTCAAAACTGTTTGGTTATCTCTGGCTCATATCAACCCCGCTCTTCTGATTCCATTAAACATATTACACATAAAAATTATGTATCCTGAAGTCTGTGTGGGTCAGATTTTCTGTCATTTCTGCTGTCTTTTGCTCATGGTGATGTGCTTCTTTAAGTAAGTGTACTGATTTTTTTTACCTCTGGCACATGCCCCTTAGAACTTTATCTGTGAGAATTCTTTGACACCTGGGTTGAAGACGTATTGCTCCAAAACGGAGCTGCATTTACCTCTGCTTCCTGGGACAAAAAAAAAAAAAAATCTCAGCTTGAGACTTTCCACACAGCATGTGTAAAAGGCTGAAAGGCCATGTGACAGCTTCCCTGTGCTGATAAACTCCTGGAGCCATATTTCCCCTCTTCAGCCAGTGCCAAGGTCAGCCCCGCGGGCTCCCTGCGGTGAGGGGTGCGTGGCTAGTTTACTTGTATGCCGCGGGTGTGGTCCGCCGGGGACTGGGCTTCAGGTGGCGGTCTCCTATTGGCCTTCCTACACTGAGCGGGCTCCGGGCCCTGTCTTGTCTCCTGCCTCCTCCCAGCCGAAGTGGGAGCTGCGGGGCACCAGGTGTCAATGCCCAGCAGCCCGGCTGCTCCCCCTCCGGATTTGGGCTTTTGATGGCTACTTATTTTCTTGTCATTACATCAGTGCATTTAAAATGTCGTGGCCTGCATTTTAAATTATTTTCAGTGGGAAGATTGTTCCATATCTAATCGCCATATTGTAAGACACAGAAATGTCAGGGATGTCTCCATTGTATGCCGTTGCCGTCCGCTCCAGATGAAACCAGGGCAGGATAACGGAGCCCTTCTCGAACTACTGTACCTGAGTGACGTCTCTGAAATCTGTCCCTGAAGCAGATTTAACTTTTGGACATGGCGTCTACAGTCTGCACCAGAGCCCTCGCCGTAAGCCTGAGAAACAAACAAACAAAAATATTAAGTTTAAAAAGTGCTGACAGAATGCTAAAGAAACAGATCCATCAGAAATTCACCTCGGGGCGGGTGAGCCCCACAGCACCACGCAGGAGCCCTAACGACTGCCTGCCACGTCTGCAGCGGTTTACAAACTGACAGTTTCACAGACCGAGAGTTTCAGCCCGTCTGGCCGCCCACCGTTACCCTGACTCCTCACGTCAAAGCCAAACTCAACCCCTAAACACCCACGCAGACTGGTTAATGGTCATGTGAAATTCAGAAGAAAAATAATGCAAATTGCCAATAAACATATGAAGTGACACTTACCCCTCACCCACAAGCTGAAGACTACAAAATAAATGAGACACTTTCTTTTACTGAGCAGACACTCATTTACTTAGTATTATTTATTAAGCACTTGTTATGTGTCATCGCAGAGCTAGGTAAAGACAACACAGCACAGCAGTGGACACACATCACTGTCGGCGTGGAGCTCACACTGTAGTGACAGGGGACAGACAGTGTGTACCTAAGTCGCCCACGTGGCCATCAAGTGGTGAGAAGGGCTGCGGAGGAGAGTTAGGCAATGAAGGGCGGGGTGGAGTGGGGCCAGAGTAGACAATTTCTATGGGGTGTTCGAGGGATCAAGGACTGGACCACCAAGAAGGTGCCATCTCAACACAGAATAGGAACACAGGAGGGAGCAAGTCACGCGGACACCTGGGGAGGAGCATTCAGCAGAAGCAATGACACGGGAAGGAGTGCGAAGCCCCCCGGCCTGGCGCTCTGGAGGAACAGGGAGGAGGCCAGGTGGCCGGAGTGGAGCGGTCTGGGGGCAGGTGGCAGGAGATGAGGTTGGGAGTGTAGGCCCTGCTACAGGCAGGTCAGCCTTACGGGGGCTATGAGACCTGCTCTGCTGTCCCCATCCCGAAATTCTTAATCATCTTACACGAACAGGTGTCAGTGAAGTCTGATGAGATAAGGAAGCACGTCTGAGTCGAGGACACCCAGGGTGCCCACTGTTCCTTGCCCCTGTTTTCACACAGCATGCCTGACGCCCCAGGAACAGGGAATTCCAGTGAACTCACGCTTACTTCAGTTCTTGGTACACAGACACTATCCATGCTGTCAGCCTTCAGCTCACTGAGGAGTAAGGGAAGACTCAGAGGAAAAGGAACTGTCTTTCCCTCTTTCTGTGCCGTATTTTCAGAAGTGATTGGCTGTTCCAGGGAGGTAACAGGAGTAAGAGAAGACAAGACAGATATCCTTGGCTGTTCAGGATTTTTAGAACAGCCTTGCCTTCTTTCTGCAACTGAAGCAAGTTCTGGTTCCAATGGAAAGCCTGGCCTCTCAGGTTATGGGTGACCCTGGTACTTGGGCATAGACGGCACACACTGCCTAGACGTGGAGGAAGTGACAAACGGACAGATGCCACCAGTAAGTCAAGTCACTTGAGGGCTGAGAGCCGACCATCGTTTTTAGCAACACAGAGATCACTGCTGGCTTGGACAGGAGCAACGTTAGTGGACTGATGGGGGGTGAGATCCTGTTTGGGGCAAGTTCAAGTGCAGGCAGAAGAAAAGGAAGGGGAGGGGGAAGGGCATGGTTCAAAAGGAATGACGGCCTGCGTCTGCCGTAACTGGTAGGCAGAGTGCAGAGCAGACACTGCAATGCGTTCTCCCTTTTCCTGGAAACAAACAACGCTATATTTTCTAGTCTTCCTTTCAGTCAGGTGTGGCCACTAGACCAGGTTCCCTCCAGCGGAACGTGAGTCGCTTCCAGAGCCCTCCTGGGTATTGCCCCCATGCTCTTGCCCCTTCAGGGGCTAGAGACAGCAGCGTACAAATCTCAGGGAGTAACAGAACCATCAGACGGCAGGCACCTGGGTCCCCGGATGCCCATACCAAGGACAGCTGCCCTTCTGATCTCAGTCCCTCCCAGGACTGTTACAAGAGCAAGAGAAACGACTTCTTTTGTGTTAAGCACCACAGTTTGGTGACTATTTGTTACGGTGGCCCAGTCAATCGTAAGCCACCCACCACTGCACAAGCATGGAGAGGCTGAGAGGAAGGCAGAGCCTCCTTAAGACTTCCCAACACAAGCTGACATCTAAAAGCAGCAGCAGTCACTGGCTTATGAGCCAGGCCCCCGTCTTCTGAGGCCCAATCTCAGGGTGGGCCTCGGCTGCTCTGCTGACAGGTGACCTGACTGTCCCCAATCCCACCCTACTTCCACTTGACTGGACCAGAGCAGGAGATCTGAGTCAACTAGACCAACCAGACTGCTTCTCCCAGGAGTTCATAACTGGGACTCAGCTATTCCAGTGGGTTTCAAATGAGATTCTGTGGTCCGTGAGTGGAGTGTGTTACTGTGAACTGGGGAGAGAGAGGAAGGGAAGGAGTGGAGGTAGGGAGTGGGAAGGAAGGCACAGGGAGAAACTGGGTGAGGGAAGGAGGCAGACAGGACAAGATGGCGCTGGTGCTGTCGACTGCTCTTCAGTTTAGTTCTTCAAGGGGTCAAGGATGAAACTCCTCCCTTGGATTCTCCAAGATACCCCATGACCTTGTCAGTACCTTTAAAATTTTTGCTGAAACCATTCTAAAGTTGTTTTTTCTTTTTCCCTATTATTTGCAACTAAAAGATCTTTGGTTGAAAGAATTCCTTGATTTAACTTCTAGGAATTTGTCCTAAGGAAATAATTGGCCAAGTGAAGAAAGAGGTATTTGTAGTAAGTTTCACTGCAGAGTTGTTCACAGCAATGAAAACGAAAATCAACCTAAATGCCCATCAGTGTGGGACTGGTCATTTATTCGTTCAACAAACATTTATTGAGCAAGCATTTACTATGTCACAGGCACTGTCCTAGGTGCCAAGGTTTTATCATACATAAAAAAGGGTATATAAATGTCCATTAACAGATGAATGGATAAAGATTTTATTTATATATATATTAATATATATGATGGTGGTATATCTATATATATAATGGAATATTACTCAGCCATAAGAATAATGAAATATTGCCATTTGCAGCAACATGGATGGACCTAGAGATTATCATATTGAGTGAAGTAAGTCAGATAGACAAAGACAAATATCATATGATATCACTTATATGTGGAATCTAAAAAAATAATACAAATGAACTTATTTACAAAACAGAAACAGACTTAGACACAGAAAACAAACTTACAGTTACCAAAGGAGAAATGGGGGGAGGGATAAATTAGGAGTTTGGGATTTACAGATATACACTATTACATATAAAACAGATAAACAAGGATCTGCTGTGTAGCACAGAGAACTACATTCACTATCTTGCAATAACCTATGATGAAAAAGAATTGGAAAGAAAATATGTATAACTGAATCACTTTGCTGTACACCTGAAACTAACATATTATCATAAATCAACACTTTGATTTAAAAAAAAAGAGCAACCTAAATGTCCACTGTCAGATGACTGGATAGAGAAGTTATGGTATATTTATACAATGGAATACTACTCAGCTATAAAAAATAATAAAATAATGCCATTTGCAGCAACATGGATGGACCTGGAGATCATCATTCCAGGTGAAGTAAGACAGAAAGAGAAAGAATATGATATGTCACTTATATGTAGAATCTTAAAAAAAGAAAAAGAAAAAGAGGACACTATTGAACTCATCTACAAAACAGAAACAGACTTGCAGACATAGTAAACAGTCTTATAGTTACCGGGGGAAAAGGGGCTGGGAAAGGATAAATTTGGGTGTTTGAGATCTGCAAATGTTAACCAATACATATAAAAATAGATAAAAAACAAATTTCTTCTGTGTAGCACAAAGAACTATATTCAATATCTTGTAATAACCTTTAATGAAAAAGAATATGAAAACGAATATATGTATATATGTGCATGCCTGGGACATCGTGTTGTGCACCAGAAACTGACATGTTGTAAATGACTGCACCTCAGTAAAGAAAAAAAAGGGCACATGAATAACACAGGCAAAGGCTCCACTCTTGCGGAACTTGCAGTCGGCGAAGACGGACAGCACTCACCTTCGAATATATTTCTGATCAGGATGATGGGATTAGTTAAGAGAGGTCCCAACAAGGAGCACAAAGGCCCCCAGAAGGGGGCGGATGTGGCCTGTTTCAAGGTCAGAAGGGAAAGCCCCTATGGCTCATGGAGGAAGATGATGAGAGGAGGTTAGAGCAGTGGCACCAAGGGCTGGAGCAGGTGAACAAGGGGCTCAATGAGGAGTCTGTGGCTTTAAAGAGACCAGGTGGGTCAACAGGTATGGACTTGAAAAGAACTGTGATGCTAAGTGAAAAAAGTGGACCAACAAGAGCACTTACAACCTCCTCCCTTCAGTCCACATGCCCCATCAAGTCTCCCTGCCCACCCTCCTTCTCACACCTGCTTCTACGAACAGCTAGCTGCCTGCCCATCCCCAGTTAGCTCTGAGCCCCCAGTTATCCTTACAGACCCCTGCACTTCCTCTCATGTGCTCACTCCAGTTCTAAATGGCGTGTCCATGTGTGTTTTAGTTTCTCTTCCTTACGTGACAGCAGAGCTGTGAAGGCAATAAACAGAGGAAGGACTGTTTCCAGGCACTGCTCCATCCATTTCACTTCCTCAAGGAACAGGAACTCAGGGAGCAGGAGCGCTGTATCTAACGAACTTGAGACCACATAGTTGGGCTCCGTGAGAAACATACTTCTGCAGGGCTGGGTCCCACCTGCCCCCTGGTGGAAGCAGTAGGTGCCCTGCTTCTCGTGACTCACCTGCAAAAATGACTGCTTCTCCCCACAAGCTTTGCATGTCCATTTGAGACTTTTTTTCACCTACAATGAAATTTCAGAAATATCACTAAGATAATTATTTAAAACCGGTGGAACTGGATCAAAAAATAGTAATTTTAAAACATCAACGGAAAAGAATGAAGAGTCCAGAAACAAATCACCACACATGTATGAAAATTTAGTGTATTATAAAGGAAGAAAGAAGAGACTTTAATAAGTGATTCTTGGAAATTGGCTATCCACACGAAACAAAATCTAATTAGATCGCTACTACCTGTGGTTATCAAAAAAACCCGCATAACATTTTAATTATTTGGGGGGGGGGGTGACTTTTTATTTATTTTTATTGGAGGTACTGGGGATTGAACCCAGGACCTCATGAAAGCTAAGCACACGCTTTACCACTGAGCTATACCCTCCCGCCTACATTTTGATTCTTAATAAATCTGACTAGATAAGTTCCCTCTTAACATAATAAAATGCCTGACATCCACCTCTAAAGCTGCAGAATCACCACAACCATTCCCATGAAAGTCAAGAACAAGCCAAGGATCTGCACTATTATTTACCATTTTTTCTGGATGTACTAGTTGATGGCATTGGAAAAGAGAAAGCAATAACAGGTACAAAAAGGAGACAAAAACCCTATCATTATGTATAGGTGTGACTTATTTCTTTAAAACCCAAGATAATCAAATGAAAAACTACTAAAACCAGTACGACAGTCTAACATAGGGGCTGGGTGGAAAATGAATACATCTTCAAAAATTAGTAGAGTTTATGCAAGCAAACATCTAGTTAGAAGAGACAGTGAAAGAAAAAAGTCCATCTATAATGGCAACAAAGTAAATGTTATCAGGGGGCACCAAAGTTGTTTTAAGAGATGGAATGAAATAGCACGCTTAACATCACAAAGACGTCTAGGTTGATTAATAAAAACTAGTATGATTAGTATGATCCTAATACAAAAATCATCAGGGCTTTTGGGGAAGCACCCAAAAGGATTCTAAGAAGGAAAAGCACATCTATTACACGTTTAAGTGGGTACATCCTAAGATTCAGCAATTCTGCTTCTCAGCATCTACCTTCAAACACCATAAAAACAGTGTACCTTCTACAGGTATTTAAGAAATGCATTTAAAAAATAATAAAAGGTCTGGAAGGACACACAGTAACTGTTAACTGGCTGGCTCTGGGTGGGGGCGGGCAGAACATGGTATAACAGGATCTTTGCAATTGGACAGGCCTGGCTCTGTCATTTATTAGATGGAGAGACTACTTGATTTCTCTGGATTTCAGTATTCTCTCTGTAAAACGGTATAGACTTCAGAGGTTGCTGAAATTGAATGAGATGTGTGAAACTGCCTGGTACACAATCGACTTGGAATTAAACTAATTCTTCTTTCTCACTTGGTTTCAAAGCACTTTTCAGAATTGAAAATGACCATGAGAATATGCACTACATCATATACGTGTAATAATTTAACAGTGGGAGTGATGCCCACTTAGTCTCAACTCCTAGAACCCCAAAATGGAATAAGAAAAAGTTCCTGAGCCCCTAAAATAGCCCTTACGAAGTCACAGCAAACCTGCCGGTGCACACTCAGCTTCTGTCTGACTTTTTAGCAAACATTTTAAAGAAGTTCGATGTTATTCTTCAGGGCACAGCAGACTAGCACAGAGCCAGGAGGAGGAGGGGACACCCACGATCCAGGAAAGAAGAGGTTAAGTGACACCTCCCATCTTACACTCTGACAGTCAGGGAAGCAATACGTTTTAGAAACTTCGGTCATCCTGTTTAACCCAGTCCAGGCGCGAGATTATTTACACTTTGGGAAGCAGGCGTCGAGTGCCTCCCCACGCGGGTAAAGACGCGGGCAGAGCCAGAGTGCCAGCAGGGGCGCCCAGTCGTGCCTCAGTTTCAACAACTATCATTTCTCTTCTGTTTAAAACAAGAAAGAGCCACTTTGGGGGCCAGGCTCTGCAAGGAGGCGGCTTTCCCTCCACCTTCACCCCGTGCGCTCGCCTGCCTGCTGGCACTCACGAGCTGCCCCTGCAGAAACGAATCTACCAACCAAGAAAAACCCGAAAAAAGCCCAGAACTACGTCACGAAGACGCGACATCGATAAACCCGCGTTCTCAGGACACAGCGTCACTTGTACGGGCCCCGCGACCGCACGGGGCGGCGCCCACGCCGGGCAGGGCGCGGGGAGGAGGTCGGGCCCCCCGCGGCCCCACCGGTCCTGCCCGCGGTCCCCGCGTTCGGAGGACGAGGGGGAGGCCGGCGCCCTCCCCACCTGGTGAGCCTGGAAGAGGCGGCAGCTGCAACACCGAAGGACCCGCGCCTGCTGAGGAGGCGCCATTACGGCCACCGGCGCGCGGCGCGTGCGCTTCGCTGCCCTGTCAGCCCCGGTCCCGCCCCCTGCCTGAGCGCGGCCCCTCCAGCCTCAGGCGTAGCTTCTTTTGCGCGTGCGCAAGACGCGCCGGCCATTGAAGCTCCGCCCCGACCCCCTGAAGCTTTGCCCCCCGCTCTCCGGAGGCCCCTCTATCCCGTGGCGCTTCTTGGTGGTGGGTTGGGACCAAGGGCGACCTCAGGACCCAGGCCGTCTGTCCGCTGCCCAGTCCGGCATTGTTTGGAGTTTCCGCAGTCAGGTCACAGGTTCTCTGAGCCCGAGCCATTTCCACTTGGGCTAGTTGGGCAGATTGAATTTGCAAGGGCGGGGCCTTAAGTCCCCTATCCGGTCTGGCGGTTGTTGGTTCCCTACCTTCTACTACTTCAAGTGGGAGAGAGGGAGCTGGAGGGCTCCTCCCTTCTCCAGCTGGCACTCCCTGTTTCCCAGTCTGCTGGCCAGTAAGTCGGAGACGAGCTATTGAGGCAAGGAGGAACGACTTTATCCAGAAAGCTGGCCAACCGAGAAGATGGCACACCGTGAAGTCCTGGAGAAACATCTTCCCCCAAGTCAAAATTCAGGCTCCTTTTATACTAAAAAGGGGAGGGAGTCTGGTTGGTTGTTGCCCACCTAGGTCAGGTCCTGATGTTGCTGCAAACCTCCAACAAGACAAATGTTATTTCCTATTTTGCAACTTTTTATCTTTATATGAATGGGAAAATGTTATACTAGTAAAGGCCAGAGCCTTGAAAATAGGCTCTCCTGTATATTTCAGGGTATGGGCAACATTCTTTTACAAAAGGTGCAGAATCAGCATGACTCAGCCTGGGAAACAGCACAGTGTTCAAGTAAAAGGAGCAAATCTAATATGGAGTCAGATTTGTTCTTTTCTATTACACCTGGGCCCATGGTTAGAATTTGCAGGACCCCTGGGCAGAGGTAGTCAGTTAACCTTTGAACTGGGCCAGAGAATCCTAGGAGAGTAGGCAGTTCACCATCTCTACGCTTCTCAGAGAGAGAAACAGAGATGGCCAGCAGTTGAAAACGAAATCAGTCCTTCCTGCAGTCCCAAGGAAGCCCCACTCTGAAAGGTGGAGGCCAAGTCCTGCTCTGGGCAGGGAGGAATTTTGCACCCAGCATGTTCCTCCTGTACCAGGACCCTAATGCCAGCCCATCAAGGCATTCACATGTGCCTGACAACATAAATCATCTTGTATAAAAGAAAACCAGAAATGCCCAATCCTGACAAGTAAGAACCCATCTTAAAGGATGCTAGAACAATAAAAGGGAAAAACAACCTCGAAATGACCTCTATCCTAAGTAACATCTGAATCACCCAGATTAATTTATGCACTGATGTTAACTGATGTGTAACAAGAAGCAAATGGAAATAAATATTCTAAAGAATGCACGACTATGCAAGTCCGTTACAAAGAGTTTTAGTTTGAAGTTAAAAAGTTGGCATGTGTATTGTTGGGAAGCAAGGAGGTTACAAAGTGTACATATTTTCAATTAGGTAAAAGCAGGCATTATTTCCAGGTGTCGGGGACAGATTAGATTTTAAATTTTGGAAAATCCAAACTTTCTATAATAGCATATATTAGAAAAAAATAGTTAAAAAATGATGCTTGAGACTGAATATACAGTGTCCAGACCACCTCTGCAGCAACCAGGCCCCCTCCCCCCACCGCCCCCTCAAATCACAACCTCTACAGCAGTCAAGACTTGGTTAATGACTGCCTCTTTGCACCCCCCACCTTCATCTCAGGACCAACCAGAGAAAGCCAGTTACGCTCATCAAACCAATCATGTAAGACATCCTGCTTCTAGTTAGCCAGACTGTGTCCCCACCAGCAGCCTCTATTCAAAGCACACTTGAAGCCTTCCCTCTGCCAGCCTTTGAGTCTCTGCCAAATGTAAGTAATGGTGGCTGACTCCTTTTCTAAAGCAAGTGCTGGATAAATGGTCCCTGTTCTCATTTGGGTGGTCTGTGTGTATTTCCACATGTCTGAGTCATCGCGGCCGAGAGCAGAAGGCAACTGCAAAGAATGTTTGGTGGTTAATGAAAAGAACAGAAAACATAAAAATTTCATATAGTATGAGTTCAACTTTGAAAAAGAGAAGAAACAAAAACACCAAAAAACTGAGTCTTAAATACTAGGGAAATTTGTTTTTCTACTTTCCTGTGTTTTTTCCTTTTTGCAATAAACATGTAATCCTTAAAAAATTCATATACATGTATTTTTTTCTTTCTTGGAAATTATAAGAATGCCTTGATGAATGATTTGGTACAACATATCAGTTGGTAAGCAGTTTTAAAATACATAGTTATGTTTACTTACAGAATAAAAAATGTATTTAAAACTTTGTATTATCCATATATTTAGTGTCACTGTTCTGGTTGTTAAACAGTTTGAATATCATGCCAGGTTAAATGATTAACAGATGAAAGTACTATTGTACATTCTTTTATCATATAAAAAGGCTAGCATCCGCTTTTATATTCTTCTGCTTAACTGGTATATCTCAAATTTATTCTTCTACATAGTACATAAACATTTATCCAAATTCCAACTTATATAAATGTTTCTAATTGATTACAATCAGTTTAAGACTTTAAACTGCCAACTGTGTGGGATTCTTATGTACATCTTTACTTAATTATGGCCAACAGTCTGGCAATGAATCTGCTGAAATTAATTTATGACAGAACATGTCAGTCTGTGTAAATACTATGAAGGAAATTACATTACTTGTTGTTAAGAAAGAAAAACATTGTTCAGTTTCCTTGATGTTGTTTTGCTGCATTTATTGAGATGTGACCCAGCAGTTGTGAACAAGGTAAAAGCATGGAGATTGTTACTTTAAAAACCATCCATAAAATCTAAAGAGACAGGAAATAGATTAGTGGCTACCTGGAGCTGGGGGAGGGAACAGGGGTCGGCAGCGCTGGGCAGGAGGTGTCTTTCTGGGGTGATGGAAATATTCTGAAGCTGAATTGTGATGGTTGCACAACTCTGTAAGTTTACTAAAAATCACTGAATTGTAACTTAAAACAAGGGAATTTTATGGTATATAAGTTTTGCCTCAATTAAAGCTATTAAGTTAAAAAAAAAAACAGCCACAGAGATGTATCTTTTAGTAGAAATAAGAGCAACCCCGTGTCAGTGCAAATGCTGACACTGACAACTGGCTCCTGCTGCAAAGCTTGGGGGTCCACATGGCTCAGCCTGCTGCCCATGTCCCCACAGTCTGCCTCCTGAACCCAAAGGTGCGCTGCAGCCCAGGCCCGAGCACACACCTCCTGCACCTGGACCCAGGCTGTTCACACCTGCGCAGCTCGGGGCTTCCTCTGCTGGTGCAGGGCCGTAGGCCCCGCCCAGCCTGCATCCACGCTTCCATGTCTCCAACCTCTCTGGGGGTCTTGAATCTCCACCTCCTGTGGGGGACTGAATGGAGCCTCTGGAACATGGCCTGGGCCCCATACCTGCCTGGGGAGGAGCCAGGAGGCCAAAGCCGTGGTTGAGGGCCATATTAATTCTCTGTACACAGTGTGGTTTTGTGTTCTTTCAGGGATTTATTAAGGCATTGAGCACAGTGTGATTTTTAGCCAACTGAAATGAACACAAGGAAATATATCAGGACCTGAGGGATATGCTTTTAAGGTTAATGGTGAGGGTGACAAGCTGAAACAGAGTTTAGTGTAATGCTGGCACAGGTGGCACCCACCCCGGTATCCCTCAGCCAGCTCAGGCGCAGGGGCTCCTGGAGAGCACCTCAAAGTTCTCACCACTTCGGTGCCCAACAGGCACATGACGTCCCTACCTGGTGCCAAGTGGCAGGACAGCCCCCAGAGCACGCGGCTGTAGGAGAGGAGGTGGAGGACGGGGTGTGGCAGGTCAGAGAGCCCCTGGCACTATGCAGGGGCTGGCAGCCCCAAGGCAGGACAAGCGGATGGGGAGCCCCTGCCTGGGCCCAAATGCAGCTGTTCAGCCTTCTTTCCATTTACGACTCACTGCTTCTGGGGAGAACGGGAGGAGTCTGTCCTTAGGGAGAAAACAGAAAGGGAGACAGGAGAGATAGGCCATCCCCCCGGCCTCGGAGCCCTCAGCCCAAACCCGTGGCCAGCTCGTGGTCGCTGGAGGTGCTGAACTGCCTCTCCACCTTCCTTTGGTCCTTGGTCTTGAGTCCAATGTCTACACTCTTCTCAAAAAAGTTCACCAGCACGGACTCCGTCAGGATGGAGGCCAGGATCTGCTCGAAGGAGATGCACCAGTCCGTGTCAACAGCACCCCCACAATGGGTGGCGGCCACAGGGCCGCACGCCTCCCCGCCCACCAGCACTGTGTCGTCGGCCAGGTCCTCGCACTGCAGGGAGCCCGTGCTGACCACCGAGTAGGAGGACACAGACATGTCGTCTTTGGTCTCGTCGTCAGACAGGGGCTGCGAGGGGGAGCCCTGCCCCTCGCCGCCACCCCCTTCGCCCACCACTTGGCTCTCCTGCGGTGCTTTCCCGAGGTGGGTGTCTCCACCTGCTTTGGCCTGGGGGTCCCCTGCAGCTGGCAGCTGAAGCTCCCGGGCTGTGTCCTGAGGGGGCTCTGGGGCTGGCGGCTGGTCCTCCTCAGGCGCATCGTCCCTGGGCCTTCTGCCTGGCCGTGCAGTAAACCTCTTCCCCACCTCCCCGATGCGGAGCAGCAGGCTGGCCACTGTGGCGATGGCATGGTACAAGTCCTGCTCCATGGGGTCTTCACTGAACATGTTGTAAAGCGTCTTGCACAGCTCAATGAACTGCTCCTTTTAAGGGGAAAAACAGAAAAAGGACAGGGAGAGGGTAAAAGCTGGGTCAGACTGCCCTGAGGTCAGCCACTCATAATGCTGCCCATCTGACTGTGTGGGGGTGTTGTCCTGTTAGTTGTCTCCACACACCTGTGCCTTGACAAGCCCATTTCACAGATTAGGACACTGAGGTGCGGAGAGGGAAAGGGCTTTCTTTTCCAGCTGCCTTTCTTTCAACACAGATAGAAAGATTTGGGGTCTCTCCCTGTCTGTGTCCATTCTGTTGGCAGAGATGGGCCTATTTCTATCATGACTTTCCAAGCCCAGGGACGGCAAGGCCTTCTTCACTGTGTTTTAGAGTCACTTTGAGCTTTTTGTCTTTAACCAGAAGCGACTTCAGCTCTGTCCTTCATGAAGCTCTTTGGAGTGATGACAAGGCCAGGCAGCCTGGGCCGGTTGGGAGGGGAGGAGAGGTCAGGTTCCATGTCCCGAAACTATGCATTCAGGCCTCCTGGCCTGAGAGTGGGATGAAGCCTCACTCCACCGGGCACCCCATCCTTCAGGCCTGGGGATGGGGGAGCGCTCAGAATTGCTGGGTCCCCCCTCGGGGCACAGTGGGCCGTGGTCAGGCTGCAGCTCAACTACTGCCTTTGGTCAGATGTCAGGGGTCCTGGCTGTGAGACCCTTGGCAAGAGGCCACACTCCCGACCTAGAGACCAGCAATGGGCAGCGGGCGGTGGGCCTAGCAGGCCCGCGTGTGCCCAGCTCCGGGCTGGGCTGGGAGGGGGCTGGCGGGCGGTGGGCCTAGCAGGCCCGCGTGTGCCCAGCTCCGGGCTGGGCTAGGGGGGCAGGAGCACTGTGACCCTGCCTTGTGAAAGGTGGTGTGACTCTCCGCCTGTCGCGGCTCACCTTCCCCAGCACTTCTCTGGCTCATAGATACCGACTGAACTGAAGCAAGTCACCACCCACGGGGTGTCCTGGACAAGACCCCTGTCCTTCTGGAAGAGCCCCTGACTGCCGTCGGACTAGCAGCTCTAGAGGAGGGCAGGGGAATTCCTACATGCCAGGGGCTGCTGGGAGGCAGGGTGGCGGGGTGCCGGTGGTAGAGCCCAGCCGTCATCAGGATTTTCCAGAAGCATCTGTTGCGTGTTCCCACTGGGCCTACCTGGTTCATCTTGGGAAGATCCTTAATTGTCTCCTTCTGAGCCTCCTTCTCCTTGGCCCACATGCGGAGGTAGTGCCGACAGTCAGGAGGGCTGGACGCCTTCTCCTCTGCGAGTTGGGAGGAAAAAATAAATCTCTGTCAGATGAGAGAAAGAAGGCTGGGGGCTGGCAGCAGGGCTAAGTGGGTTTAAGTGTCGTCTGGCATGGAGCTACCTGGGCCCTACTGCAAAATACCCTGGCATGTGGAGGTGGTGGTGGTGATGGAAAAACACCCCAGAATATCCACGGGTCTCCCCTGAGTTACGCTGAAGGGAGTTTGAGCTCAGCTGATGAGGATGGCCCTGACCTGCCTTCCCCAAGGTGGAGATGGAACCACATGGAAGCTGGAGGGAGGGCGGCCTGAGGAGAGGCTGGGCACCTGGAGGAGTCCTGGCAGAAAGCAGGCACCCCCAGAGGGAGGTGGTGATGGCCAGGGGTGTGCACAGCTACAAGAGTCAGGCCTGGGGCTGCTGAGCGCTGGGCGGCTGAGGGGCTGGGCTCAGGGAGAGCCGGGTGCCAGGCACGAGTCCGCCATCTCCCCCGGGCAGGGGGCTCTTCCGCAGCGACGGGGCGACCAGACCCCACCACCCCGAGACCTCCCCCCGGGCATCAGCAGATAGAGGCCTACATGTACCTCTTTTTTTTTCTTGGACATCCTCATTGCCAGCTCCCTCTCGCTCTTCTTGTTGTAGTGTTTCTGGACCAGAAGAATAAAAAGAACAAGAACATACTTCCGTTACGACTCTAAACCACTGGTCTGTGAGCGGTCTACCTAGTCTGTGCTCCCCTGCAGGAGCAGCCCCACCCTGGCCCCTGGGCCAGCGGGTCCTGCGCGCTGCTGCTTCTCTGGCCCCCAGCAGGGCTGGCTCTCCCCACCTGGGTACGTTAAGCCAGAGAGCTACCGACCCTCATGTCCTCTCTTCTGAAGGAATACAAGTCACACTACACAGTTTTTAAGTGAACTGTGATGCATGTACGGCCAAAAGTTCGAGACTAATTGAATTGAATTGAATTACCAATTCAACCCGCAACTGCCACACCAGCTGATGAGGACTTTTATGTACGTGAATCCTGTGCTCCGCACTGAATTTCTTAAAGTAACAAACTTGCTGGAGTCCGCACACACTGTGCTTCCTGGGTCGGCAGTGAGCCTGGGGAGAAGAGGCTGCCCAGCTCTCCCAGACCTGTCCCCCAAGGGGGTGTGACTAGGGGGGTGGCAACGTCCCAGCTCTAAATGGCCCTGCCAGCCACATGGTGGCCGGGAAGGGCACAGCTCTCTGGGCTCAGGCCTCTCACCAGGCAGCAGACCACTGCCTGGAGGCTCGTGAGGTCTGGGGACAGGGCTCTGTGCCCAAGTCCCTGGCTTCTCCTGGACGTGCCTGCGAAAAGCCAAAATCATCTTTGATTTTCAGGTTCCAAGGTTCATCTGCTTCTTTAGTTTGTGCACTGGAAATCAAAGACCTCAAGCTTCACAGTCAAGTAAGCCTTTGACACTGTCAACGGGACTGCTCTGGGTATCTTTCTCTTTTTTTTTAATTGAGTTATAGCCAGTTTACAATGTGTCAATTTCTGGTGTGCAACACAATGCTTCAGTCATACGTGAATACACATATATTCATGTTCATATTCTTTTTCACTGTGAGCTGCTGCAAGATAGCGAACATACTTCCCTGTGTGCTCTGGGTATCTCGATACACACCGCTTTACATTTCCCTTTTGGGTGTGAATTACCTTTGGCCTGTGTGATCTATCTCCCATGAGAAACTGTAGGAGAGTTTTGGTCACCAGCTTCATTGTCAAATCCCAGGCCCAGAATGCCCCGTCACCTGGGATCCAGTACTCCCACAGAGCTTTAAATGTAGCACAGGAATGGCTTCTAATAGGCACTAACACATGTAAAAAGTTGTGTGGAACATGAAACTGTTTCCAAGGAAAGCATCCATTACTCTCTCCACTTCCAATCATCGGTGCTTTGTCTGTTTCACAATGACAGCTTTGCAATGATAGCATTTCGTGGTTTTTCCTATGAACGTGATGACAGGATACCTTTTTTTTTTTTTTGCATGTGGCGGGGAGCTGAAGCCCTGGTACCTGTGCAACGCCCACTGTGCTGTGTGTCCCCATCTGCTGCGCCCACAACAGGCCAAGCTGCCACCCCTCTCTCCGCCCCCCACCCACGGCTGGCTCTGGGTCCTCCCTGGGACTGAGCCACACAGGAGGCGTCTCTTGGACCAAGAGCTTCCAGGCCTCCTGATGGTGCCAGGGAGTGTTTGGAAGACTAAATGCAAGGCCCTGGGGAAGCCAAGTGCAAAGGGGGCGCCCCTGCCCCCCAGGCACTGACCTTGAGCCTCCCAGGGCAGCAAAAGATCCAGATCGGAGGCCAGAGGAGATGCTGGAAGAGACAGCGGAGGAGGAGCGGAGGCAGAGGGAGGGAGAAGCCAGGGTCCAGGAAGGCAGAGAAAAGAGAAACAGGAGTGAGAACAGCCCCGAGGGCCTGGCCCCAGGGAGCGAGGCAGCGCCCCCTGGCCGTCGCTCTGCAGCTTTCCACGGCGGCAGCACGTTCCCCCAGCCCAGCAGGGCCGCAGGCCACTGCATGGCGACAGAGCCCGAGGCCAGCGGCACAAGGAGTGCTCACCTTCTGAGGAGCTGTCCTCAGTGAAATAATGGGTTGCTTCCAGGGCTGACTCGGCCTCCTCTGGGCTCAGGGCTGTGCTCAGAGAGAAAGGAGGGTGAGGGCAGGAGGGAACAAGTGAGTCTCACCAAAGCGAAACTCCCCAAGTCCTAGACAAAGGCCTCCCCACCACGCCCACCGTGTGGCCCACCGCTCCCAGCCCTGTCGATAAGCTGCGTGGCCATGGTGCCAACAGTGACGATTGATTCTGGCTGACTCGTGTTTGAAATGTAACGTAATACACGTCCCAAATAAAAATCCAGGCAGTGCAACTGGGAGTCAGGTGAACGGCCATCCTTTCTCCAGCCCCGATGGTGGTGTGGATCCTTTTGGGTGTTCTATGCTCCTGCAGGCACGTGCGCGGGGACGAGCCTGTTCCCTGCTCTCACCCTGCATACCTGGGGCACTGTTCCACCCCGTGCACACTGGCTTGCCTCATTTTGTGAGGAAGTAGTCCCTGGGGACTCAGATCCATGAGGTTCTATGCAAGGGGCTTAGCCCGTCATGTGGAGGAGGGGGAGTCAGAGAGGTTTAACAGGCGTGGCACAGGGCGAGGTGGCAGGCGTGGGCCACCACCAGAGCCCTTGATGGAGACTCCACGTGCCTCACCCACGGGCTGTCGGCCCAGTGGGGTCTGCCAGCCCAGGCCCCTCTCTCAGCAGAATCAGAGGTGGCCAGTCCCAGTCTTCCCTTGAAGAGGCCCTGCTCCTCGTCACATTACAGGGGAAAACCAGCTGCAGCTGAGAGCAGGACTCTCCCATGCTGAATGCACAGAACAACCCTGTGGGCACCTTTAAAACTATAGTCTGGGCCCGGCCTCAGGCCAGTTAAGTCAGCACCCGGATGAAGGATCACTAAGGCCACCTCCGAGGCACTGCTGACTCCTTGGTGGCAGCTCAGAAGCAGCAGGGACTCGGGGCGGCCCCTCTCTGGGGCCAGAATTTTCACCTGCCTGAGCCCCAGCTCTCTCCTGCGAAAAGCAGGAACCCCTCTGGGAGAACTCTGAGTGGCGACCCCTGAGCAGGTGGGCTCGGCCTGCTTTTGGACCAGCTGCCGTAGGCCAGCCCCCGTCTGTGTCCCGGCAGGCACAGGCACGGACAGCGAAGCAGCGAGGAGGAGCCACACGACAGGGCTCCCCGGCCGCCCCTCGGGCCTGGGTGCTGCCCCCCGGCTGCCTGACTGGTGATAAGCAGGAACCCTTGAGAGACTTAAGGACCAGCTAATGAACACAAGGGGTCTTAGCGTCAAAACCTGAATCTCCACTCCTGTGACCTGCCTCATGGATTTGCAGTCCAGCGGTCCCCCGCTCCATCTGTACCCTTGCCCATGGGCGGGGTCCTCCCTGAGATGCCCACACACCCCCTCCCAGGTCATGCAGGTCATGGCCCTGCTCTCAGACCAAGACTGGGCTGGGCCTCTGCCCCGGCGCTCCAGCTGCTCCCTGCTCTCCGTCAGGACCGGAGAGCCCCCTCCATGCCTGGCCCCCCAGCTGCCACGAGGCCCAGCACCCCCAGGAGGCCTGTGCCTGCACCATGGCACGCTGCAGCCCCAGCTCTGGACATGAGGAGCCCTTGCTGGGGACGGGGAGGGGAGGCTCTCACCTGGAGGCAAGTGCAGTTTGTAGAGCACCTTGAGCTTCTCTGTCAGGTCCCCGTGGTACATGCCACCTGTGGAGGAAGGCCAGCGAGGAGGCATGCTCACGCGTCCCACGGCCAGGCCACAGTCGAATTCCTCTCCTTCCAGTGGGTTCTGGTGGAACCCTCCTCACTGCCTGACTCCCTCCTGGAGAGGCCACTGGGAGTGGGCACCAGGCCTCCCACCTCCCCTTCTCTGGGGCCTGCAGACCCACCTCTAGCAGCCCCGATCTGAGGGAGGGAAGGGGGGCTCCCACTGGACCCCCACGTGTCTCCACTGGGAAGACTGCCCTTCCTTCATCAAGGGTCAGGGGCCCCGGGCTGCCCTCGGCTTGCTGCAGGGGGAAGACTGGATGGCCTGGCATCCAGGGAGTCAGTCAGCGTCTTCAGAAAGGGCACAGGCATGGACGGGCGCCTGCAGGCCCAGAGCCACTCACTCATCCCTGTCACGAACTCCTTGAAGTTGATCAGTGAGTCCTTATTTTCGTCCAGGAGCCGAAACATGCGCCCCGCCAGCACGGCTGTGTGGGAGCCGCAGACCCAGGGCGTCAGGCTGGCGAAGAGCTCCCGGAACTGGTTTGCGTCGATGCGGTACTGCTCCAGGTAGGGCAGGCTGGGGTCCCGACGCGCCGCTGCGGGGCGGCTGCGTCCCCAGTACTGGCTCGCCAGGTGCTTGGCCTGCAGGGGGCACAGCCCGGTGAGACAGCCTGGCCTCCTGGCCCCTGGGTGCTCAGGATCAGCAGGCTGGTGGGTGTGTCCACCCCCCTCCTCCATCTGAATTGGCAGAGTCTCGGACATCAAGCACTGGCCCAGACACAGCATCTCACAGAACCTCCTGCACTGGTACCATCAACCCTTGTTTACAGACGTGGGAGTTGAGACAGAGCCTGCGGGCCGCCAGCCACAGCGAGCCACAGCGGGTGAGAGGGCCCACAGCAGGGGAGGTCACAGCCAGGTGCTGGCTTGACTGCTCTGACCCTGAGGCCACAGCAGAGTGGCCACCTTAGGGGCTGAACCAGAGGCAGCCGGAGGGCAGATGGGATCTGATGAGAGCAGAAAGACAGTGTAGATGAGGTTGCTTCTGCCTGCTCTCCCTCCCTTTTCCCCTCCTCCTGTCAACAGCACCTGAACTTTTCTTGGAGAGCCTCTCCTGTCTCACCTCAAGTCATGGGGTGGGCACATGGCCCAGTTTTGGGTCAGCAGAAAACAGCCTCCTAAAGCACCTAACCTGAGTCAGTACAAAAATCAACCCCTGGGCTTTTTGCTAAGACCATTTGGAAAGAAAAATTCTCTTTTCATTTGGTTATTGGGAGGACTGGATGTCCCTGGAGCTGCTGACAATCTCTCTTGCCACGCTGTAGGAAGGGCAGTCTAGATGATACCTGAGATAGGGGAGCCTGACGGCATGTTGGAACACCTGGATCCAGCCATGCCTGAAGCTGTATATTCCTACACTTTTCAGTTACATGAACCAATACATTCCTTCTTGTATAAGTTTACTTGAGTGGATTTTCTTCCCCTTAAACGAGTGTCGGCCTAAACTCCAAGGAGGACTAAATCTACCATGTGAGGTTTGTGGTCACTGCATCAAAGGATGCTTTTAAATCTAGTGCTCTCCTGGCAGAAGGCTGCTGTGCTGAGATTACATTTAGGGGACTAGGATGGGGTCCTACTGGCCCTGCCCTTGCTCTTGGTTGTCACCTTAAACACCATGTAAAGGTCCTCCAGCTCTTCAATTGAGAAGCCAATGTCTCCAGGTATAGCTCGGACCTAGAAGGAAAGAGAAGCATAATGTACTGATGGATTCTCAAGTTCCTGTTGTTTGAGAAAATCCCCACAAGGATGAGGGCAAAGATACAAACCACCCTCTTGGTGCCGCCAGCTGGCTGATCACACGAGGGTGGTCCACTCAGGGAAGAAGGTGTGGTTCACACGTTTACCCTCTATCACCCACCCTGACATGCCGTTCACACTCCCTGAGCTCCTTCCTCGTGGGCACGGGGAGACTTCTCTGTCCTGAACAACTAGTCAGGGACACAGGGCGCAGGGCGGTGACCTAGAGATGCTATCTGGATCCCTGGAAAGACCCCAGCACCAGCTCTCTGGGAGGCATCCCAGAACTTCCCAGGAACTTCTTCCTATGGAGTCGGGAGGGTGAAGCCTTGCAGCAGAGGTCTGTGGGCTGGGTGGACAGAGGGCTGGGTGCCTGAGTGCCGCTACCCAGGGGCAGGGGCAAAGCCAGGCCCTAGGGCTCAGCCCAGAGCAGGATCATGCTTGGCTTTTAGGCCTCGGGGCATCTGAGCAGCTTCCCTGTGACCAATCTAAGAGCAGGCAATAGTGACCAGGCCTCTCCCCACTCCCCCGACTTTGTGCCTTCACTCCTGGACTCCAGTCCCACACAAGGCAGTGCTGGGGGCTCTGCACCCCCTCCCCATGCAGAGAGGTCTGAAGACAGCACAGCAGGAAGCAGCCCACTTGGGTCGCCACCCTGGCCCCAGCCCCAGCTGCACCCTGGGGCCCTGGCCCGTCCGTACCACGCTCCTCTTGGCCGTATCTTCCAAGGACTGGATCACCTTCAGCCTCTGCTTAAACCGCATCTGCTCAATGTCCTCGGCTCTCAGGCTGCTGAATTTCTACCACCAGAAGTGACCCAGTGAGGTAAGATGGGACCACAGAGCAGAGGACAGCCCCCCACCACGGCCACCTGCACCCACACGACCGATGGCGCGCATGGCCAAACAGCCCTGGTAAGTCCTGACCTCATACGACACCTTCAGGAGGTCGAAGATGTCCACCTCTTCAGGAGGGGCATCGCCACTGGTCAGCAGGGCATGGAGGTGTGGGATAGGGGGAGAAACACTCTGCTTGTTGACAACGTTGTCCAGGTATCTGTAAGGATTAAAGGACAGAAGTCTAGGCCACCCACAGGCGACATGGGTGTCTTACCCACAGCTGAACGATGCGGAGGGACCCAATTTGCCTAGACTCCCAATTAACGAGCAAACTTGGTGAGGGCTGGACATCCGCCAGGAGGGCAGGGTGTGAGACACTGACTGCAGTGAAGAGGGGAGAGGGGTGCCCTGGCAAACCAGGGGTGCCCCTGAAGGCAGTGGAGAGAAGGCCCTGCCCCCTAAGAGGCTTCAGCACTAACTCTGAGGAAGCCAGGCTACCCTTGGGGGGCCCCAAGGTGGGGATCCTTTATAGGCCCAGACCCCACCACACCAGGTCTGTCCCAGCTGGACAGATGACACACTCCCTCCACCTGGTGGGCCACTGGGGCTGTGAGGACTCCCTGCCCCGGCTGGGAGAATCGGGGACCAAAGGAGTGTCCCAGGAGGAAGGCGAGGGAGAAGCCCAGCTGTGGGGGTGTTCATGGGAGCACAGCCTCAGGATAGGGCCTGACTTTGGCTGGACCAGTGCAGCCAGGACCCTACGTTCTCCCAGGCTCTCTGGCTGGGCTCAACACCCAGGTGGGAGGCAGCGGTTGGTGCCCCGATACCCCCTGGCCCCGGTCCCCTCCCAGGTCAGGCCTTCCTTGCTCCTGAGGAGGGGCCCCATCTGCCTGGTGTAGGACGCGGGCATGAAAACGCTTGCAGACTCTGGCCACAGGTGGTGTCTTGTCATCACTGAGGACAGAGAGCTAGTAAGGTCCACAGCAGGGAGGCAGCAACTCTGCCAGCCGAAGACCTTTGTAGGTTCCCAGTCAGCAAGCACTGGGCTGGCTCAGGAGGCAGGGGGCAGCGTCCCTGGCTGTGCCGGGTGGCTGGGCATTCCAGGCTGGGCAAATACATGCACATGCGCTAGCAGGACTACAGAGCTCAGGGCCTGGGCCAGAGGGAGGACCCCCTGGTAGGGCGCCTGGATGTAAGGGCCTTGAAGCCCAGGCTGGGGGTCTCAGATCCTCTGCTCAGAGAACCACCAGCAGCACAGGGAGTCCTCATGTCCCAAGGGAGGAACACGGTCAGATTCTGATCAGAAAGACCCTTGAGATGCTAGTGGGTGAGGAAAACCATGAGAAAGCAGGCCTGGGGCCCGGGGCCGGGGGCAGGGGTGTCACAGGCCTGCCCTGAGGCTGAGGGGGCTGAGGGAAGGGGCTGGACTTCAGAGAGAGTCTGAGGATGGGCTGTGGGACTGAGGAAGGAGGAGGCAGACAGGAGGGCCCTGGGCTTAGGTGTGGTTGGCCGGGTATCACGCCGCTGCTACAGCAAGGCCAGCACAGGCCCCCCATCCAGGGAGCGAGGCTGCTGAGCTGGGGAAGGCACGGCCAGACTGTTCTGTGGGATAACAGACACCGGCCTTCACTAGAGGCGGGAGGCCCTGCTGTCCCAGTCACCTCCTGCCCACCAGGCCCTCCAGGCCCGTGTGCTCTGGCCCAGACCTTTCTCCTAGCACTTGCTACCACTCCAGTGCCTACCAGGAAGGAGGCTCTCTCCTGCCCCCTGGTGTGTCCCCAGGTCTAGCCCTGTCTGGGCACCTGGTGGGCACAGTCCCAGGACTGAGGAATGTGTGGGGTGGGGTCAGGCCCTGCCGTCCGTGGGAGCGTTGGCCAGCTCCCCTGCAGGAGGAAGGAGGCCGGCTCGGTCACCTGCCCAGAACGGTCATGGCCTCGCCCTCGTCGCTGCAGCCCAGCAGCTGCTCCATGTTGGCATCCAGGACAGCCAAGGCCACCTGCAGGATCACCTTGATGCCCTCATAGAAGAAGCAGTCAACAATGACCACGGCACTCTCGAAGGGCATGACACTGAGGAAGAGGGTCAGGAACCAGGAGAGTGAGATGCTGGAAATCACCCCCAGGTCCTGCATCTTCTCGGAGAGCTGGGGCAGAAAGTCTCTTGTGAGCTCTTCAAAGATGCCTTGGTCCACCAGGGCCCCTACGGAGAGGACGAAGGAGTCTGAATGGTGAACTCACACCCTTGGCTTAGGCAGGCTCTCGTGTGGGAGCCCAGGGTCTGAGGGTGCAGGAAGCTGACCCCGTTCCCGGTCAGCTCTGCTTACAACGGAGGGCTGGAGGGGGCAGGTGGGGTGGAGAAAACAAGAAAGAAAAAAACCCTGTAAGTTTCCTTTTTACAGTTTCCAAACCATTGTGTAAAAAGAACAATTTCTTCCACTATCCCTGGGTTTTCTTTCTGGGACATACTCATGTCTCTCTAGGGCATCAGAAGCAAACAGCGGCGTCAGTAGCTTGTGTGTGCCCTGACCTGAAGCTTGCAAACAGATGTAATTCCAAAGGACCCCAAGAGTAGAAACCCCCCCAAAAAAAACTGTAGGGGAAGGACATTTTACACTAACAGACGTAACTGTGTATGTAATTAAATGTTGCAAATGTATTTCCATCTAACCACACAGGTTCAACTTGCCGTAAGTTCTTAACAGTTGATAAGGGGTGTACTGCATGTTCTAGCTGTGATGTTGGAAATTTTCTACAATAAAAATGTTTCAAGAGCGGGGAGGGTATAGCTCAGTGGTAGAGTGCATGTCTAGCATGCACAAGGTCCTGGGTTCAATCCCCAGTACTGCCATCAATCAATCAATAAATATATAAATAAATAAATAAGTAAATAAACTTAATTACCTTCTCCCCCACACAAAAAAGTCCTGTTTAAAAAAATGTTTAAGGAGAGTTAGGTGGCTGTGGATTTAGGCCCCAAGCTAACTTGTGAAAACTGCTGAATGTGTACCATCCCCTCTCGCTGGCAGCAACTCCCAGGGAACCAGCATCAAGTCTGGGCAGGCTGGCAGGGGCCTGGGTCTGGCTCTCCACTTTCTGGCCGTGTGAGGTCCAGCTCCCTGGCCTGCAGGGTGGGGACCGTGGCTGTCTGCCGCCTGCTGCAAGGCTGCGGGGCCTCCAGACGCTCTCCTGCGGGGCATGCCCAGCGCAGGCTGGGCCCAGGGAGGCCCGCTGCCCCCACGGGGGGCCGCCGGCCTCGGGCACTCACCCACCACCCTGGTGTTGTAGTAGTCGGGCAGCATCCGCTCACAGAGGGCCACCAGCAGCCAGAAGGCCTCCTCCTCGCTGCCATAGAGCAGGAGCACCGAGGTGACGATGTTCATGGCCTGTGGGCACAGAGGTGGTGAGAGGAGCTGTCCCTTCCCAAGGGGCCCGTGCAGCCTTGCACTACAAGCAAGCCTGGCGACAAAAACTGCCCGGTCCAACTCCAGGCAACCTGCCAAGAGGCAATTTGCAGGAAATCAATTTGACCAAAACGGCCAGCCAGGTTCTGCAAATTGGGCCGGCAGGCACGCAGACGCCCGAGAAGGCGAGGCACTTCTTTTAAGTGGTGTCTGGCGGCGCGGGTGCGGCACAGGGCCAGGAGGATGTGTGCGGAGCTGCAGGTGGCGGCCACATGCCGCAGGGAGGCCATGGCCAACCAGGGGCCACGCACAGCCTGGGCTGATGTCAAGGCTTGTAAGAAAAAGCTTCAGTGGTGGCAAATTATCTTAAAAATTATTTATAGCCAGCACACTGATTTTCCACACACTGGTAATTTGTCCTACAGATGGTGATTTCCCTGAAATCCGGATGCAGTCGAAGGGAAACAATCACCTGACCTGGCCAGGAAAATGCCCACTAGATTTAAAATCAAATGCCCCTAGAAACACAGATCGAAACCACAAGGAGATGCCACCTCATACCATTAGGGTGATCATCAAAAAAACAGAAAATAAAAAATGCTGGTGAGGGTGGGGAGAAATCAGAACTCTTACGCATTGTGGGTGGAAATGTAAAATGGTACAGCTCTTGTGGAAAATGTTGATAATTCCTCAAAAAATTAAATATAATTTACCATATGATCCAGCAATTCCACTTTTGGGTATACGCCCGAAAGAACCGAAAACAGGGTTTGGAACAGATTTTGTACACCCATGCTCACAGCAGTGTTAGTCACAACAGCCAAAATGTGGAAGCAACCTGTGGCCATCGATGAATGGCTAAACAAAACGTGGTGTATACATACAATGGAATATTATTCAGCCGTAAAAGGACATTTTGACACAGACTACAACACGGATGAGGCTTGAGGACATTATGCCAATGAAAGAAGCCAGTCACAAAAAAGATAAATGCTGCATGATTCCACTTTTATGAGGTCCTTAGAGCAGTCAAAATCACAGAGACAGAAAGGATAACGGTGGTTGCCACAGGTAACCAGAGGAGCTGTTTAATGGGTACAATTTCTGTTTTGAAAGATGAAAAGGGTTCTGGAGATGGACGGTGGGGATGGCGGTGCAATGACACGCCTGGTGCTACTGAACTGCACACTTAACATGATTAAGATGCTAAGTTTTATGCTGCATGTATTTTACCACGCACAACACAATGAAATGCCTCAGGACCGAGACCAGAAGCACACAAATGACAACTTAGATTGTGGCACGGGGATGAGGTGAGCAATTAACGTTGCTTGTAACTTCATCTTTTTCTGTGGTCAGGACGTTCCTGGGGAGCAGGGCACAGCTCAGGTGTGTGAGGTCATCATTCAGACCCAGGGCTGGGGGAGCTGCTCCTGCACATCTCTGGTGGGAGATGCTGCCTCTGGACCCCGCTAAGCCCCGCGTACCTGGCAGTAGCCGATGGTGGGGTTTCGGAATGCGTAGGCAGTCAGCACCCGCCGGAGTGCGGCGATCCCGAGCTCGTTCTGGAAGGCAGGGTGCTCAGGCATGGAGCGGTGCAGGTCCCGCTCGATCTCCTCCGTGGCCAGGCTGTACTTCCCCGTGGACTTCTCCACCAGCTCAGCGTAGTAGCCGGGGTGAGTCACCATCTCGTTCCAGGCCCCTGTGGAGACACAGCTGGTAGCTGTTTCCCACTCACTGCCCTCGCGGGACTTTGAGGGCGATGACGGCAGGGTGGAGACGTCAATGCACTGCAGAGAAACGGCACTTTGGGGCCAAGTGACAAGGTGCCAGGCAGTTTCCCTGGTGACTGTCCTGGGAGGAGTCACTCCACCCAAGTATGAGCAGCTGACGTGCCCTCCTCCTGAAACCCTCCAAGCAGCCAAGGGCGTGAATGCTGTCAGAGCCTGTCCCAAGGGGAGAAGGCCTCCTCCTGTGGGTGGGAGGGCGCTGCCAGGCGACGGTGACAGTGCCACGCCCTTGGTGTCTGCTCCCCAGGACGCCCCTCCTGGCATGGGCCCACACAAGCCCTGTCACAGCTGGAGCCCCATTTCTTCCCTGTAAAGGCTGACAGCTCTTGCCTGGCCAGGGCAGGAGGGCCAGCCAGGCTCCCAGCCGGAGGCCGGGGCAGCTCACCAGAGAAGAGGAGCCACAGCTCCCCGCGGAGGCTCTCGGGGATGCCCTTCAGCACCAGCTCCCGCGTCCTGGCCGTGCGGTACATGCACATGCCACGCCCGTACTCGAAGAAGTGGATGTTCCAAGACTCCTCCTTCATCTTCTCTTTGGCCTGGGGGAGCAGCAAACGGGGGCTCTGTGGGTGTGACCCGGGGTGTCGACACCGGTTGTCGGGGCCTCTGCCTCTCCTCCAAGGGCTTGGGGCAAAACACCCGTGAGCCCAGGCTGGGCTGCACACACCACCCCCCTCAGGTGTGGGGGACATGGGACTCCTTGCAGAGGCTGGAGCCCGTGACCAGCACTACTGAACAGGCCAGGCAGGGAGGCCCTGCACACTGCCCATCATCACCCAAGGGCTGCAGCCTGGCCTTGACCCCGACCCCCCCAGGCCTGGGCCTGCATGGGGGTGGAGCCCCAAGGCTGGGCGTACCCCCTTGGCTCCCAGGTCCTCCACGGGCGTGTTTCTCTGGAAGAGTTTGAGCAGGCCCTGGGAAGCGGTTGGAGCATCTTGTGCACGGGAGCTCTGGTGGCCACTGAGGGGAGAGGTCGGGCTGGCGGGCTGCTCTGACACATCCTGAGAAGCTGGGGGAGACTGGGAAACACAACACGGGAGAAAAGGCGCCGAGTGAGCAAGCTGCCCAGAATGAGGGGTTCGTCGGTCACAGCGCGGGACCGCTGCCTGTGAGGTGGCGTGCTGCGGCCCAGCCCCATCTCCTCGCTGTCCAGTGGACACCCACCCTCCTTTACCAAGGCCAGCACACTGGCTGGTCTCTCACAGGGATGGGGTCTGGGGCCTGCCCTGTCAGGCCCTCTCTCTGTGAGGTCAGGGCCAGGAGAGAAGAAACCCCAAGGAGACAGCTCCATGCATCCCCTCCTGAACTCCGTCCCCTACAAGGACTTGACTGGCAGCGCTGGCGGGTGCTCCCTGGGGCACCTTCTCTGCTCCAGTCTCTGGGGTGCAGACCCTGCCAACCCCTGTAGAGACAGCTGCTGGTGGTGTCAGCTTTGACTGAGTCTTGGGACATCCTCAGACCGCAAGCCGCTGTAGTGCGGCCCCACGGGCCTGGCCAGCGATGGGCTCAGGCTGGGGCTGCTGGGGAGGAGCTGCGGGGCCCCCTCAGGAGCCCAAGTGCAGAGCCGTGTGGAGAAAGCGGAGCAGAGGCTGGGGTGACATCAGGGTCTGCTCACCCAGCAGGTCCCCAGCCGACAGCCTGCCCCGCCCTTTCCAGATCGACAGTCCTAACTGAGGCCACTCCTCCTGCCGGTGCCCCCAGTGACTGCTGAGTGAGGGAAGGAGTCCTCTCTCCCGTCCTCTGCCCCACAGGCTACCTGTCCATTGTGCTCTCAAGGGCCCCTTGAAGAAGGGGCTCCCAGGCCCTCCCTCAAGCCTCCCCGCATGTCCGCCTTCCTCCCTGTGGCCCACGAGCCTGGTGCGTGGTGTGGTCCACAGCGACCACACACCTCTCAGCCACCCCACCTCTTTGCTCCGGCCACTCGAGCAGCCCTAGACCAGGTTTCTCCTCAATAGTCTGCCACGCCCCCAGCAGGCTGCCGGGGCTTTGGGAGGCGAAGATGAAAGACACAGACCTAGGATGGGTGTGTGGGGAGGGGCCCTGCCCACGGGCCACGTGTGCTGCGGGCCCCTCCGCAGTGCAGGAGCCTGGGAAGCCGCTTTCCCATGGCACAGAGGGCCACGGGGCAAGAGACAAGGATGCTGGGTGGTTCTGGGAGCGCATCTAGGGGCAAAACGGTGCTGGCACTTGCCTCAGGGGCAAAGGTCTACAAGGAAGCCCTAACAGCCTTACAGCTAGCCTCAGCCCTACAGGCTCTTCCCCTGGCATTCTGGAAGCCCTGCCCCCAGCCCTCACCCAGCCTGGCATCTGTGACCCTTCAGGAACACTGTGGGTGACGGCAGATATCTGGCCCCCGCCCATGGACTGTGTTCTGCCTGCCGGCACCTGACTTCAAGGTGAGCTTGCTGCCCTGGGCAATGGCCTGTGCAGGGAGCCTGTGCCCTGGCCCGGGGCCAGGTGAGTCAGCGCCCACCCTGCTCTGCTCTCAGCCCCTCCCCAAGGGCCCACGGGCGGGAACAGCGCTGCTCTCGGGGGGACACTGGTCACCGGCTCCCTGGGATCTACTTCCCCTTCTGCCTGCGCAGCTCCCCATTTTTATCTGGGGGCACATCACATCTCTCTCCACTCTTGGCCTCACACTTTGTGGGGTCTGCTGAGGCCTGGGGTGATGGGGTTGACCACTCTGCAGGGAATGTCTGGATGACTCAAGGAGGATGCAGGGGCTGCTGCCACCATCCTGGTGCCACACATGCCCCAGCGATGACGCTCTCCTGGACGCAAGCCAGGTCTAGTGGAGAGAGGCCAGCTCCGAAGACAGGCCGCTGACTGCGTGCACTTCTCGGCTTCGTGAGCCGGGGGGCTCCCCTCTGAGTGCTCCAGCCCGAGCAGGGCTTCTGCCCTTGTGCCTGTCAGCTCTGATCCCACTGGCCGCGGTCCTATCCGGGGAAGGGCAGGGGTGCTGGGCACACCCCCCAGCACTCCACCTTCTCTGTGTTCCCACAGCCCGGCTATGAGGGCTTCACAGGGAATCCCTGTTGACTCCTCAAACTGTACTTTTTCCATAGGCACAACATACTGTATGTCAATTTTACCTCAGTAAAAGCATTTTTAATAAAAAGAGACAACAGGAACAAAAAGAGACTCTGCTAAGTTCTCATCCAGTCCCACCCCTTTGTGCCAGGCTGGGGTTTTCAAAATGGATTTCAGATCGACTGAAATACATCTTCATTACAAACTGCCCTAATCTAGGGGCCCGCCCCAGTGCCGACAGACAGAACTCTGGTGCAGAGATGCTGCTTCTGGCCCGAGGTTCCCCACAGGGACAGGGACACAGATGGACTTGGAGGCTGCACAGGACGGCGGACAGTCAGAACCCTCAGTGCCGGAAAGGAGGCTGACTTGAGGATGCGACCTCAAGGAATAAACCACCCTTCATGTCAGACAGGTGAGACAGGTGAGACAGGTGAGACAGGTGGGGCGATGGTGAGCTCCCGGGGCCCATGCTGCCTGGGAACCCCACATTTTCCTAGTCTAGGTCCGAGCAAGCGGAAGCAGGAGCAATCTGAGGGCCGTCCACAGCCACCCCCACAGGCTCACCCTCCCGCATCTGTGGCCGTGCACGCCGGGCCCAACCCTCCCTCCACGCTCGCCCAAAATCCTGCCTCCCTCGCCTCTCGGACTTTCTTCTGGCAGCTGCCCCCCTCCACTGGATTCACTGCCACCAGCACAGAATCACGCAGTCGCCCCTACAAGCCCTGTTCTGCAGCGGACGGCGCTCACACGCTGTGCTCGCCATGCGGAAGCGCACTAAGCCGTACGCCTCGGACGCACGCACTTCAGAGTGAACACGCCGCACTCCAATGACAAAGCCACCCCCAAAGGGGCCCCTGCGAGCCTTTTTACACAATTTCTTGGAAGAGTGGCTTAAACTCAGGTGTATCCTTTCCCCTTCTCACGTTTTTTTCTCGGTTAAGAGTCAGAAAGTGTATGTTGACGTTCTAAGTTACTTTTATATAATGTCTTTATCTAGTACCCTGGGCCCCCTCTTTTTGGACACCGGATCCCCTCCCATGGGCGGCACTGAAGTTCACAAGCAGCCCCGCCCTTACCCCCTGCCCTCTCCCGCTAACATGCAACTTAAAGGGGTACCCTTTGCCCTCAGCTAACAGGGCGGTCAGCAGGCCTGTCGCACCTTCCGTACCGTCTCGTCTCAGGTTGTCACCGTGCTCCCTCCCCCTGCTCAGAGCATGCACAGTTACACATGACTTGTCACCCGTAACCCTGCTGTCACCTTGTTTCCACGGTTAAATACACTCAGTGCTCCCCCAGACCTGGTAGAGCCTCTCCAGTCCCTCCGTGGTTGTCTGAGAAAGCTGGCAGCTCCCCTGAGTCCCTGCACGCTCCTCATGGCCTGAGGCCCTCACACCGGAACGTCAGTTTGCCAGACAGAAAATCCTGGGGTCACAGCTTCTTTACCATATATCTTAAAAATGTTACTCTGTTTGTACCAAACGTTGCCATCAGAGAGTCTGATGCCTCTCTGAATGTCATTCCTTTATAAATGACTTGGGCCTTTTTTTGACTGGCTGCCCCAAAGAATTTTTTTTAATCTTTAAAGTCCAATCATTTTTACTAGATCATGTCTCAGTAGCTAACACTCTGTGCTGATTATCCCAGGCGCCCAACATGCCCTTCCACCTGGCAGGCGCACGTCTTCTTTTATGTTCAGAACACTCTTCTCAAATTGTGGTTGCTATCCGTTGTTACCCCACGGCTGTGTTCCTCTTTCTCGGGGACCTACGTTACGCACAAGCTGGGCCTTCTCCACCTGGCTTCCTCATCACTTCTTGACTATTTTTCATCTCTCTCTTATTGGACTCCCCTCTTGCCCACCACTCCCACCCCAAATCTTCTCCTTGTTTCCCTTAATGGACTTTCTGTGGGGTCTGCTCACTCTTGTGCTCTTGCTTGCATGGTATTTGTTTCTGAAATATTTCTGCATTTTTTTCTAGTTCTTTCCTGGCTTCTGTCAACTCTCTTTTCACATGTTTTTCTGTTGACTAGTCACTTTGCTCCTGAGCTTTCTAGGAATTTTGTATTTACATCGTTCTTTAGTAGTTTCTATCACTGTTCTAATTTTTTTTTAGATCATTTGGTATATTAGGGTACAGTTTTCATCTGCTTTGGGGGGACGCCATCCTGGGGCACTGTCTGCCTGTGGAGGGTTTTCTGGCCCGTTTTCCTCTTTGTGTAGGGTGTGATCAGAACCTCCTGCTGCTCGTGTCTGCATGACGTGACTTCTGTACGTTCAGGAGGATGCTGTATGTACGGGGCGGCTGTCTGCACTGCAGTTTGGGGGGGGTCTGTCTGCTGCTGCATCTCCCTGTGGAGTCCCTTCCAGGACTTCCTGATCCGCCTCCTCCAGTGTCAGAAGCTTCGCCTCTTCACCCCCCAAGGTTCCCGCCCTGCTCAGTCCCAGCTCTTTTTTTCTCAGGGAGGGCTCTTTCCCCTGGAAGGGAGTTTCCCTTGGGTGTTTCAGGTCTGCCCCAGCGTCCTCTGATCTTCCCTCGGGCCGTCAGGGGACTCCCATGTTTTGTGTTGTTAACTCATTTATAAACTGGATTCTGAGAAATGCGCTCCCAGTTTCACCGGTGGTTTCTCAGTCACGTGCTGAGGTCTCTGTTCAGTGAGAAGTCTCTTTTGAGGACAGCGTACGTGTCAGGGTAGTTCTGGTGATTTCTGGGTACTCTGGCTCTTAGGACTGTCAGAACCCTTCTCCCCCCCCCCCCCGACCTCGGCACGGCTGCGGGCGCTGGACCTGCAGTGCGGGGCTGCAGCTGGTGGCCTGGTCCCACCTGTCTGTGGCCTGGGGTTGGGGGTACCCTCTCATCTGGCTTAGCCGGAGGTGCTGTCTGTGGGCTTCTAACTTCTACTCCTAAAGTTGCTCTGTGCATTTTTATGGCAAAATTCGGTGAGATTTGAAAAGCTACCCTAACAACCACCACCCTGTCCCAGCTGAGGGCCTCTCCACCAGGCTTTGCTTCCTGCCCTTCCGCTGAGTAGCCCTTGTCGAGGCCGCCGTGGCCTCCACCTGCCATCTCCAGCGGTCAGGTCTTACTTTTTATGATATGTGACCTCAAATCCAAACTGAATTCTTTCCAACTCTTTCTCTTTCAAAACCTGCTCTTCCTCGTGTCATTAAATGGCAGTTCTATTTTCTAAGTTCCTCAGGCCAAAAACGACGGGTTTTTGTAAACCCCTCTCTTTCTCCCATACCCTCCATCTAATCCATCAGTTCCCTCAGATCTACCTTCAGACTCTCTCCTGCACACTAACAATGAACAATCCCAAAAGCAAATTAAGAGAATGATTTTATTTACAAGATCGAATAGAATAAAATGCTTGAGGCTAAACTTAACTAAGCAGGTGAAAGACTCGTAAGCTGGAAACTAGAAAACGCCGGTGCAAGAAATTAAAGATGCAAATAAATGGAAAGAAGTCCATCTCGCGTTCATGGACTGGAAAACTTAGTATTGTTAAGATGTCAGTATTACCTAAAGTGATCTGCAGATTCAGTGCCATTACTATCAACTGACTTCTGCAGAAATACAAAAATCTACCTAAGATCCACATGGAATCTCAAGGGACCCCAAACAGCCAAAACAATCCTGGAAATAGAATAAAGTCGGGGTTCTCGAATTACCCAATTAAAAAATGTACTCACTGTAACGCCACAGTGCTGAGGCAGCGCAGCGCTGGCATGGGCATGCAGGCCAGCGGGACAGGAAGAGAGCCCGGCACAGACCCCTGAGTATGTGTTCAACCAGTTTCTGACAAGGATTCCAAGACCATCCAGTGGGAAACAAACAGTTTTTATAACAATTGGTGTTGGAAAAGCTCAGTATCCATTTGTAAAATGATGAGGCTGGACGCCTGTCTCATACCATGTACAAAATTAACTCACAATGGAGTCAAGACCTAAATGTAACAGTTAAAGCTGTAAAACTCTTAGAACAAAACAAAGAGGAAAAGCTATGACGTTGGATTGGCAATTATTTCTTGGATACGACATCAAAAGCGCCATGAAAGAAAAACAAACTGGACTACGTAAAAATCAAAAACTTATGTGCTTCAAAGGACACAGTCATCAGAGTGAGAAGGCAATCCACGGAGTGGGAGAAAACACTTACAAACCATGTATCTGATAAGAGGTTAATATCCAGAACTTCTCCAACCCGACAGCAAAAACAACCTGATTAAAAAAATAGACAAAGGACCTGAACAAACATTTCTCCAAAGAAGATATACAAAAGGCCAACAGGACATGAAAGGACCCTCGATGCCACTAATCACTGGGGAAATGCAAACAAAACCACAATGAGGCACCATTTCATATCCACCAGAACGTCATTATGAAAAACCACAGCAGCAGTGCTGGTGTGGATGGCGAGAAAGGGACCCTTCTGCATTGCCGGTGGGAACGTGACCACTGTGGAAGACCATTCAGCAAATATCAGACACTGATCTACCCTTTGGCCCAGCAATACCATGGCTGGGTATATCCCCAAAATAAGTGAAAGCAGGGTCTTGAAGAGATATTTGTACACCCACGTTTATAGCGGCATTATTCACAACAGCCAAAAGGTGACAGCAGCCCAAGTATCTATCAAAAGACGAATGGCTAAACAAAATGTGGTGTGTACATATACACGTACACACAATGGAACACTATTCAGCCTTAAAAAGGAAGGAATTCTGACATATTCTACATGCAGATGAGCCCTGAGGACACTATGCTGAGTGAAAGAAGCCAGGCGCAAAAGGATAAATACCGCATGACTCCTCTTCCATTGAGGTGCTGAGAGTAGTCAAGCTCACGGAGGCGGAAAACAGAACGGTGGCTGCCAGGGGCTGCGGGTGGGGATTAGGGGGTGGGGAATGGGGAGTTAGTATTTAATGAGTACAGAGTTTCAGTTTTCCAAGATGAAAAAAGCTCTGGTGGTGATGGCTGGACAACCAGTGTGAATACACTTGATACCACTGAACTATACACTTAAAAATGGTTATGATGTTAAATTTTATGTTATATGTATTTTACCACAATAAAAAAATAAATACATGTATCTCGAATCTGACCACTTCTCACCAACTCCACTGCCACCACCCTCGACCAAGGTCCTACCATCCGCACCCTGGTCATTGTGACAGCCTTCCAATCATCTCTGCTTCTATTCTTGTCACTCTCTAGTCCAGCTCTGTTCTACAGAAATGCAATGAGAGCCACATGTGTAATCAAAGATTTTCTAGTCGCCACATTAAAACACATAAAGGAAATTGTGAGGTTAAATTTAATAATATATTTATTTAATACAGTAAAAAAGAATGATCATTTCAACATGAAATCAACCAATAGAGAAATTATCAAGATGTTTCATATTCTCTTTTTCACACTGATTCTTCCGCCTCTGGGGTGCAGTTTACGCTTACAGCACATTGCAGTGTGGACTGGCTGCCTTTCGAGCGCTCGACAGCCACGTGTGGCTCCTGTATTGGACAGCTGCCCCTCTATTCCATTCTCAACCTGCTGCCCAGAGTAATTCTATTAAAACGGAAACAGATTGTGTTCCTCCTCCAGTCAAAACTCTGCACCGGCTCCCACCTCACTCAGAGTCGAAGCTAACGTGCTTACAAGGGCTGCGGCTTCGCATGATCCCGCTTCCCGCTCCCTCTAATCTCTCATCTCAGCAGCCTGTGCCAGGCTCAGGCCTGCCTCCCGGCCTTGGCACCTGCCATTCGCTCTGCCCCGAACCCCCTTTCCCCAGATACCTCATGGCTTGTTCTCTTACTTCTTTCAAGTTCCTGCTCAAAGACCACTTGGTCAGAGCTCCCCCACCCCTGGCACTCCTGGTCCCTTCATTCTGCTTTATTTTTATCCGTGGCCCTTGTTGCCACCTGACATCTTGGATGTTTGTTTGCTTATAGTCTGTCTCACTAGAACATAAGCACTAAGACAGCATGCATTTTGTCCAATGTGCTCTAAATTCCTAGTGCCTAGAAAAGTACCTGTCACCTATCGGGAATGTGATGAAAAGTGTGCTAGATGAATGAATGGCAGGTTCTCAGAAGGGGCCAGGGTCTGCGCTGACTCTGGCTGGTCAGGCCCTGTCATTCATGGTGTTGGGCCTCAATGTTCCTGCTCATGTCCCTTTTCACCCAATCCAACCTCACTCTTTCTTGAAATCCCAGATTCAGCCCCACCTCCTCCAGGAAACCTTTCTTAATGTCTCCAATGCTCACTGATTCTGCCCACTCCCTTCCCGTCCATTCCTTGTTTACTTAATAGTTTACTGAGTGTCGATTACAGGGGTGGACAATTTTAAGGCTTTCGTGGGCCCTTACATTTAAAGGTTGGGTTCTGGGGAGCTGGAGGGTACATGCCAGCACTTGGCTCCAGCGCCACCCAGGGCGAATGTGGGCCTTACAATGCCAGGGCTGCTGACTCTCCTAGAGCAGCCAGATGTGCGGATTTTTATACGGACTCTCCTAGTCATGAAGTGTTTTCACAAGTCCGGACTGATAATAGCGCACGTCTTGTCCTACCAAGTAGCAAGGGAGTGATCAAACAGCCAGGGTCGTGTTAAAAGGACTCAGATGCCACCCTGAATAAGTCCCTTCTGGTCACAGACGGAATGAGAATAGTAACTCACGGACTAAGGTTGTTTAAGTCTGTAAGTTCCTAATTTTACCAAAAAATAAACATAAAAACCAAATTGGTCACATTTGGAGGATACTAGAAAACCCACTCACCATTTTAACAACCGGTGAATAAAAGGAAAGAGTAAAAGACTTAATTCTGCCTTTTCTATTTGAACTGTGCCTCAGGGTAACCACACAGTCGATGGGGTCAGTTCCTCTGTACGGACGTAGTCCATGTCGTGAACAGAAGGACTGGGAGAATCACAGAGCCACATCCTGCAGTCCCTGGTGAACTACCTAACGCATCACCCAGGCAGTGCCTGTCAATGACCGGCAGCAGCACGTAACAAGGTGACCAGGCGCTGTGTGCCTCCTGGAAGCACACAGCACCTCAGTCCCACGTACAAGTGGACCTGTCCCCGCAAAGCTCAAACAACTGAGCCCGGATCTGATCCGGATTTCACTACTCAAGCACCAACTTGGAGGAAATAGGGGACAAAAGAATCCATTAAATGCCTCCAGGGGATGCAATCAGCGTATACCAGACTGTGAGAAACTCTACAGCACAAACGGCCCAACTCTTTCAACAAGATAATGCAAGAACAAAGAAAGAAAAGAGTGAGAGATGGGACAGAAACCTACAGATGAAGGAATTCTATCAACCGATTGTAATGTGTATATGACCTATGTGTGCCTCAATTCAAACGACTAAACTGTAAAAGGTACCCCCGCATTTGGGGAAACATAAATACAAGTAATTGATGTTAAAGAATTACTGTTAACATTGTTGGTGTAGTAAAGAGATTGAAGTTAAGTGTTCAAAAGGGAGACTTTCTCTGTAAGAGACACGGATGAGACAAGGGCCAGGCAGATAAACCCAAGCTGGACAGGTCTAAACCGGGCGGCTATCGGCGCAGCAGCAGTTCAGAAGGGACAGAGACGCAGGTGGCTGGTCCAGCCAGCGACGGCCTCTTACGTGGAACGGGACTTGATGCAGGTGGGGGATGCTCAGGAGGACTGCAGGGCAGTTGGGCGGAGAGGCTGTGACCTGGGCACCGCAGCGTGGCCGGGACACCTGAGGCTGAGGCTGGGTTAGGTTTCCCGGCCCTCCCCACCTAAGGCCCCCGGCAGGCACCACAGGGCCGCCCGGACTCTTCGGGCCCTGCCCCCACCGCACTGCTCCGAGGGGCCCTCTCACCTCTAGGGCCGGGTCCACGGCGCTGGCTTTTCTCCCAGCTCTGCTGCTGCCCAGCTGCTTGGACGGCGTTTTCTGGAGGAAGTCAGAGATCCTCTGAACCAAGAAGTCGCGGTCTTTCAGGTTGGCGAACAGGAAGGTCATTTTGCTCTTGGTGCTGATGGACAGAGGGCTGGGCAGGACACTGGAGCTGTCAGCTTTTTCAACAATGGTAACCTGAGAAAGCAAAAACACCATTTGTGGGTCTGCGTCTTGGGATGTAAAGCCGGATGGTTTTATGAAGGTGAGCGCATGGCGGGCTCAGGTCATCCTCTCCCGCGCGTGGCGTGGGTACCGGACGAGGGGCTCTCTGGGCCTGGCCAGTTCACACTCTGGCTCTGCCACTCGCTGCTATGTGGGTTAGGTGTATGTCTGAGCCGCGTGTTTTCACCTGTTGACGGGCGTGAGCACGCTGGCCCTGCAGGACCATCATGAGGATGGATGCAGAAGGCAAAGCTGGAGCCCACTGCTGGCCCTGCTCCACTTCCCCGAGATGGCCAGCGGATGCCCCCACCCCAGAGCACAGTGAGCAGCCCCGCTTTCAGGGCAGGGCTTCCACGGGGCGCCTCTGCAGAGCCTGCAGCCTGAGCTGGGGGGAGAGAGTGGACATACAGGCTAGTGGATGTGGTCCCCTGGGGTGGTGAGAGCCACAGGGCGAGCTGCGAGGCCCCTGGGCTGTTTCTTGCTGAAGGTACCTCTGGGGAGGCAGCAAGTGAACTGAGACCTGGTACAGCCAGATGAAGAGCTGGGGCGAAGGCCGGCAACCACCCTGAGGAGGGGCCAGACTGGCCTGATGGACAAGGAAAGGCTGGAGAACCTGGGGCAGGTGGGCACGGGTGGGTGGGGTGTGTATTTTTGTATGTGAGTGTGGGCACACACGTGTGCACGTGCATGTGTGCAGGCTGAGCTCTGAGTGGGGGTGGAAGGTCTCCCAGGTCACGGCAGGCAGCTGGGGACTCCTCTAACCACAGAAGGCGCTGGTAAGACTACACAGGGCGGGCAGAACTTTAAATCATGCTGGCTGCTGGGGGAGGAAGGGCCCTAAAGCCTTCGGTGTGGACCCAGCCCAAGCAGACAGCAGTGTCCCAGGTGGCGGCTGCGGAGAGGAAGGGGCGTGCTCTGAGAGTGGGGTGGGCAGGATGTGCCGCGGTCAGGACGTGCGAATGCGGCCAGGTCACAATCAAGAACGGCTCCCGCTTTTCACCAGAGCAGGTGAATGGAGGGGATGTGGCTCCTGGAGGTGAGGATGAAGAGAGAATGTTTGGGAGTGCAAATTCAAGAGCCCAGTGGACACCCGAGCGTGGCTGGCTCTGTGCGAGGAGCCCCTGTGAAGCCCCCCAGCTGGGACACTGAGGGCCGGTCAGTGCTGGGCAGGGGCCTCCACCCTGACCAGCTGCAGAGCCCCATCCCAAGGGCGCAAGGTGGTCCTGCCTCCCGGCTCAGCCAGAGTTCTCTGCTGTCAGACATGTCAGGACTCAACATGAAGAACGGGGCTGGGCCCAAGATGACCCCACAGCCGCCCCAGGCCTCAGGGCCTGGTTAAGCCCAGCGCCGAAAGACAGCGTGGGGTCAGGGGCCACCTCTGAGCCCCTCAGCCTGGAGCTGGGGCTGTTTTAAGCCCTTTGCCTCTGATGTCCCTTGGGGAAACGGAGGCAGCATACTACCCCACACCTGTTCACAGCCGCACCTCCAGCTTGAGGGTTTTGTACGAACGCCAGGGAGATCTCACTGCTCTGGGTTTTAACTAAAATGAAAACACTGTGATTTGGGTTATAACTTAAGAACCTCACTGCGCTTCAGCCAGTTTGCCCCGCTTGGCTGTTAAGCGGAAGGAAGCCCGGGATCTACCCTGACTGCAGGTTCAGTGCATTCTGCCTGGGGTCGAGGGAGGCTCTTCCTCACTGTCCACCCTCTACTGCAGCACAGGACGAATGGCCTTGTTTACTAGAGCCACCACAGAAGCCCAAGAAACCTGAAGAAAAACACCTGACAAGTGAGAGCTGCCCCCCACACCTGACGGGAGAAAGCTCATTCTACCTGACAGGTGAGAACTGACCCCTACTCTGACAGGGGACAGCGGCCCCCACCCCTGGTGAGTGAGAATGGACCCCTACTCCTGACAGGGGACAGTGGCCCCCACCCCTCACAGGTGAGAGCTGACTTCCATGACTCTGCTGGAGCCTGAATCAGAGTCACGGCAGGTGTCAGGAGAGGAACAGCGATGGGGCCTCCGAGAGCGACATGGTGGGGCTGGGGTCAGAGACCTCGAAGCTCAGTCAAAACAGGGCTTTGCCAAAGCCCAACTGCAAGGCCCAGGAAGGCAGGACTAAGGGACACTCACCTGCAGGAGGCCACTGGGCTCTGACCGGGGAGGCGGGCGCTTCCTGCAGTGCCCTTATGTCCTACTGTGAACTCTGCTGGCAGTCCAAAGCCCCCCATCTTCCCACCAGGCAAGCTGACCCCTGAGGGGGCATCCAGTGCACCCCACTCCTGGTGGGGCTTGGTACAGGATGGGTGCCTGGGGAGGTGTTGACCCGGCATGTGCCCTCTGTGTGCCCATCACCAAACCCCAGGGGGCTGCGCGGGCTGGGGACCTCGCCAGGTGCCCTGCAAGTCAGGGCAGAGCCGACGCAGGCCTAGGGCTCACCTCGCGCAGGGGTATGATGAGGTGGCAGGCGTCCTCCTCCTTGCTGGCGAAGCAGATGTAGTTGCTGGAGATGAACATCTGGCCGGGGATGTGCAGCTTGTTGAAGGGGGTCCACAGGGTGCAGCATGTGTGGCCGTCCAGGCGCTCGTCCCTGGGCAGCCGGAACGTGGCGCAGTAGCACTCGTTCTTGGCTCGAGCATCCAAGTCTCTGGGGAAACCAAGGTGGGGGTGGGAGGAAAGGCGACAAGAGTTGGGGCCAGCACACCCACGAGGGGGCCCCACGCTCTCAGCTTCCACGTTGGTTCAGGCTCTTGGAGGACCTCCTGTGAGCAAGTCGTGCCCGGGGAGCTCAGAGTTCAATAAAACATGCACATTAAACGGCCGACTAGTAAAGTGTGGACACCCACGTGCCGCGTGGAGGTGTGGCCAGTCAGCAGCACACCCGGGGGACACTACAGCTGCAGGAGGCTGACAGAGTGTGACATGTCACCCACCTGGTACTGAGGGTGGGCAGTGTCCAGAGGGTGCCCACACCCACCCTGCTGCTTCTCACCAGGAAGACCCAACCCCACCCAGAAACCCAGACAAGGGCCTCCCGACAGGCAGGTGTGGAGTTAAGACTAAAACACAGGGGGCGGTTGCTTAACAGAAACACACGCTCGTCCGTCAGATGGCTGCGTGGGGCGCGGGCCGGGCAGCCTGCTCCAGGCCCCTGCGGACGCCCTGCGCTCATAAACTCTGCCCAGCCCTCGGGGGCCGCCGGGGGCCTGAGCTGGCCTGCAGGCACACCTTGATGGACGGCGCCAGAGACGGTCAAGTCCCAGCCCTGCTGATTTTCTTCCTGGAAGGTTCTGAAAGCCCCCGTCACTCGCATCAGGAGAGTGACATCCTTGGACAGCATTCTGGTTCTGAAGGTGCACCCAAGTGTCTAGGCTTAGGCCACAGTCTCTGGGCACATGGGTGTGAATCTGACCATGGGACCCCAGGGCTCAGGGCACCTCTGAGCTCCTCACCAGCCTCGCGGTTTTCCACGAAGCTCAAACAGAGGAGTGCAAACAGAAGAGCTCCAGGGGACTGGCTCCAGCAATTCACTGCTCTGTCCACCAGCTCCCACAGTCAGGCCTGCGCAGGGCAGTCTCCTGGGGCCTGGGGCCTGAGGCCAGGGCCGAGGGGTCCCGGGAAGAGCTGCCAGTCACGGTGGGATGGTGGCAGCGCACTCTGTGCAAGTACTCAGTGAAGCCTTCTGATGGCCCCGCTCCCGGCTTACAGCTAAGGCACGGGGGTCCGGGGCAAGTCACTCTACCTCTTTGTGCCTCAGCTCCTGTCTAAGAGCAAGGAGCCAGCAGGCACCTTCCCAGCACAGGGCTGCGAGAAGCCACGTAAGAACTCCCTCCACATCAGCGGTAGGGTTTTTAGGACAACACCTCTGTGAATCTCTCGGGACCCTCCCCCCACTATCAGAGACCACCCTTCACCAGTCCCCTTCCCTCGAGGGGAGCCTGGGAAGGGTGAGGAGGGCGGGTCCCTGCTGGGGGCAGGGGAGGCACAACACACCGCTTCAGAGCCGAGATGTTCCTGTGTGGCTGGGGGGGCCTGGGCGGCGCCTTGTCCTCCAGGAAGCCCTCACTGTCCAGCAGCTGCCGCATGGCCAGGTTGGCCAGTTGCTCCATGAGCTTGAACGTCTCGCCGATGTTGAGGAACATGGAGAAGAAGAGCTCCTGGTCCCGGGTGTCCACGCGGATGCTCTCAGGGAAGAGGAGCGTGGCGTTCTTCTCCAGCCGAGTGACGTCCACCCACTGCACCACCAGGCTCACTGGACACCAGAGGGGACAGACACACCACCAGGTCTAACCAGCTGGAGGGCTGGGCGGGGCAGGCTTCCGACTCACATCTGTACCCAGAACCCAACGGGGGGAGCCAGGCAGTATTCACAGCCTGACCCCCTGCCTGAGCCTGGTGGTACTGCGACACGAGCCCCACAAGGAGGGACCACACCGCCCTGGGCCAACCCAGTGCCCAGCCCTGAGAATCTCCCGGGTGAACGTTCGCCCACCCAATGGCTGAAGGATGACATGAACGGAGCAGAAGTGAGCCAGCTGAGACCCTGGACCTGAGAAGCCCCACTGAGTGGAAGCACACTGATAGGGGAACAAAAGTTGCAACATGGCTTGATCAGCACAGAGAGGGCGCCGGATCCTGCCCGACAAAATGCAAGGGCAGGAGGAAGGCAGGGGAGGTTGTGACATGTGCCTGGTGGGGAGGCAGCTTCGCTGGGCCCAGGAAAGGCAACACTGAGAACAACTAAAGTCCTGGGGGCTCCTTCCGGGGGAGACACAGTAGCAGAGGCAGTGGCTGGGCGTCTGCCTTGTGTCCAGAGGCCAGGGCTTCCCTTGCGGAGGGGCCTGCAGCATTTGGCTACGGGGTCCACGTCCAAGGCACCATGTAACCTGGAGCCACCCAGGGATACCGTGTGCCCTGGCATACGCGACTTGAAGGAGGGGAGGCCCTGTGCAGAAAGTCCCCACGTGAAGGACCATGCTGGTTGATGGAGACGGGATAGGAGCCTGTGAGAGCCAGGTGCTCCTGGTTCAAGTCTGGGCACTCCAGTGGTGGGCCGCTAGGTTCTGGGGAGACCCTCTGGTGGGGGTGGGGGTACAGAATGTCTAGGGGCCGCAGAGGGAGAGCCCTCGGGAACTCCGGCACTCTGAGGAGGCCACGCTTTCTGGAGGTGAGGCAGAGGAGCTGTGGATGAAGGGACTGGGGGGGGGGTGCTGGGAGCACGGGGGCGTCCCCGACCCCCGCACTCACCCTCCTTGCCCAGCAGGAAGGAGTAGAAGCACAGGTGGTTGACGGTGAGGTAGAGCCAGCCCTGCCGGGGCACGCGGCCCTTCCAGTAGCTGCAGGAGTAGTAGTTGACCAGCTTCTCCCCCTCGGGCATCCCGAACTGCTTCCGCATCTTCACCTCCGCCTCCTTGAATTTCCCGGGGTCCTCGTCTCCCTGCGGCTGCAGGTTCTTGTTCTCTTCCGCAATGATTCCCTGTGGGAGGACAAGGGGACTGATTCCCAGTAGGCCCCAGGGTTCCTTCCCACAGCCCCAGGGAACTCAGGCAGTGCAACCCAGGGTGCTTGCACGCTGGCCCAAGGGCCATGAGCAGGTAGGCCCTGACGCCTGCTCTGGCTGGTGCACGTGGTTGGACAGGTGCCAGGCAGGTTCCCCAACTCCCTGAGCTGTTACCACCACTGGCTAGGAGCAGAGGCTTTTAAATGAACATTTTAATGTACATATCTGAAAAGTATAACATGGTAAAAAAAATGCAAATAGTAGAAAAGTGTTCAGTGAGTTCTCAGTTCAGTGAGAAGGGAACCTCCATCTCCCCTGCAGTTGTAGCCACCTTGCTGGTTTCCTCCCAGACACGCAGGCACTGACGCACCTTTCAGAAAATACACGTGGTCTTCTCTTTCCCTCTCTGTTTACCCAAATGGGACCTTGCTGTGGCACTGTGCTGTGAAGTGCTTTCCTCATGACAAGGTCTTAGGGGAAATTCTCTATTTGACACTACTCCTCCCTCCCATACTCACAAGCCAGCCGCAGGGCCCACCCAGCACGGGGCCCAGAGACCAGCCGCAGGGCCCACCCAGCTCAGGGCATATCTATGCTGTGTTCTGCAAGCATCTGCACTGGGCTCAGGGTGCCCAGAGACATCACCCTGGGCCACAACCCTCCTGGGGTAAAACAGGTTCTTAGTGCACCTGGCAGACTTTCCAGGAGACCGAGACTCAATAAACTAAGGTAATTCAAGGCAGTGTCGTGGTCCAGACACTGCTTCTCCTCAGCCTCCTGGCAGCCTCCAGCCCACAGGTTCTGATACACAGTGGTATTTCCATAAAACGTTCAGTTCTCAATATTTCCTAATTTTCATTTTTCCTTTGAGCCCCCTAGAACTTCGTTCTGTCTTGCCGATTAGCCCGTTTGGGCCTGGCATAAGGGAAACATTCTGCAGCGTAGCTGCCGCAGTTACTAGTGCCCAGCTGGCTCGTTAGGAGAGTGGAGACTTGCCTCTACTCTCTTTGCCTGTCTTCCTGGAGCTAGAAAGGCAACACAGGGCCCCCTGAGCCCTAGGGTGCACAGGGGACTGCTAAGGAGCTCTTGGTGCCATCTGCCCGGGTGTAGGAGGTTCTGGCGTAAAGAAGTCACAAGGGCTTGTCCAAAGCAAGCCTGCACAATACAACTTTGACCCAGTAAGAGCACTGAGCAATCTAGCCTAAGGCAGTAATCCAACAGAAGGAAAGACACACACGTGCACTCATACAGACGCTCATCATGTCAGTTATTCCCTAAAGATGAAACAGCCCTCACGCCACTTTTACACACTGCTATAATCTTCATAATTATTTTGGTTGCTGTAAAATATTCCATTAAGTTTACCCAAATCCCCTGAATATAAAGTGCTCAGCACTGTACTCACACAGAAAGTACTGAATAAATGCTATGCAGGCAAGTATGACCACTCGCCTTCTGCAGAGGAGAGGACAGCTGCTTCCCCTCTCAGGGCGGGCCTGGGAGGCACCGCTTCCAGTCCTTCTGCTGACACTGCTGCGGGGAACATCCTGACACATACGTCACTCTGCACTTACACATACACTGCAGGGCAAATTCCAAGGGGTGGAACTGCTGGGTCAAAGAGTCTGTGCAGTTTGAAGTAAATGTGAGTTTTACGGTAGAAATACACCCCCAACTCCCCTGTCGCTTCCCACTTCTTCCCCCGTTAGCCAGGGAACCGGCGTCAGAGCTGTGTATCTGCCCCTTTGCCCTAAGGCCCTTTGCAGGAACTGGAAAGTCCCCGAGAAGCTTAGCCAGACTCCAGTGGCTGGCCGGGAGGTGGACCTAGATGTGGGCAATGAGTCCACTGCCCTTTTCAGTACCAGGACAACGGGATCAGACACTCTGCTTCCACCTGTTTAAGGGGGGAAAGACCTACACCCCGTCACTTGAAGGTTACAGGAGATGACACAGGGGACGCTGCTGGCAGAAGGGAGTGGAACCAGCAGCGGAAAGCGAATCTTACGTGTATCTTGCCCTTGACGAAGGTGGTGATATCTTCCTCATTGTCAAAGATGGACAGTGTCTGGAGTAAGTTATTTTCCAGCCATTCCCAGTGCTTCGTGATCTCTTTGCGGGAAGAACCTAGGGCAAGTTGGGTGGAATAAAGAAAAGGAAAATCATAAAACCACCAGGCCTTCAACATAAACTCGTGACCCGATTTGCTTTACCAAAGAGACTACAATCTTTGAGCTGCTTATCCTTTACTTCTTAAGTTCTATGTATGTGTATATGTATACGTGTATATATAACAAAAGTCGTAAGCGGACCTGGTAAAATAAAAAATTAAAAAGCTCAGATGAAATCACAGAGGCACGAGGGAAAACAAAGCCTCAGTTTCCCTCCAACGCCAAGAGTACGAGGGACCCCTGGTCTCCTACGTGGCCTCCCAGGAACAGTCTACACACCTGCAGGTTTGCTTACTTATTTCTTCTTGAGACAAAAGGAATTAATGTGATCTTCCAAATATAGGGGGTAAACCAGACACAGACCTGACATAAGTGACTGCCGCTCTCCTGTGAACTCAGCCGTCCACAGACAGCACCGGAGCTTCCTGCAGGACTGCAGGCCCCTGGCTGGCTGGGCCCCTACTGGGCAGGCCAGAGGCTCCCTCCTTCCCTCTCAGGGGCCAGATGCCCCACCCAGGCCTTCGCCTGCGGTGCTCCTCCTCCTCATCCGGGTTCACATCCCAGCCCTGACCCCGTCTTCTCCGGGAACCCCTATCTGATCCCTTCCGCTTCCGGCTGGCCCCCAGTGTCTGCGGGGTCACTGTCCTTCTCAGGGAGGGGCCCTTGGGGACACTGCAGGCCCAGTGGAAGTGGAAAAACTCAGAGAAGCAGCCCGATGCTACTCCCAAGAGCGGGGCAGTTATTCACCTCTGCCTCCACCAAGGAATCGGGAAAAGGAGCCCCGGGAGGAGAAGTGAAGGGAGGAGGAAGGCCCTGCGTGGCCTGGGCCCCCCCCACCGCCGCTCCGGCAGCCCACTTCTCAGGGCTTTTCACGTGTCCGGCATGGGGTTTGCGCTTAAGAACTCCGACTGAATTAACACAAGAATAAGAAGGGGAAGGAGTGAAGGCTCTGCCTGCCTCAACACCTTGCGATGGGCAGTCTGTGGGCTGCAGGTCCCAGAAGGCCAGGCGGTTCTGTGACCATGGGAGGGCCCACACACTCAGCAAGGAGGGAGCCTTAGCAGAGACACAAGGCCAGCCCGGCTATGGACCACAGACAATTTTCGCTGGGCGCCTGATCCCTGGGCACCCTAACCTTCCCTACTTGGCTACAACTCTCCCACCAGCTGAAGACGCTGACTCTGCCCTGGCCAGGCGAGTCGTCCCGTCATCTCCTCCAGCCCAGGCACCTGCTCACTGCTCTGTCACATGTCACGGTCCAGCCGGTCTCAGTTAGGGTTGATCTGTAGGTTTCTTTACATTTACCCAAGCAACTCACCATCCTAACAAGCAATTCCATGGAAAGACCCTCCCTTCTGGGCCTATGTGAGGGGGCCCATGTGAACATGATTAAACCTGGAATCCTACAACTACACAGTGATAATCATAACAGATAATCATAAATTACCCCTGGAAGTTGCTAAATCATCCATGTTTTTTCATTTTCTTTGCATATATATATATTATGGCCTCTTTTCTCTGGTGTATGGAGGCCATGGTCTAGTTGGTAGGGAAGAGATTTTCTTCTCCCTCTCCTGCTCTTTTTGCCAAGAAGTCACATTTGGATCCAGAAGTTGAATTTGCATGTGATGCAATTCCACTGTATCATTTCCTCTTACCCCCATGTTCCTGGCAGCCTGAAACAGAGGGATCTTGTCCACTATGCCTGTGTGGACCTGTCTGTCCTTTAATTATAAGTATTTACTTATATTCACTTTAAAAATTATTACTTATAAGCAACTCAATCTTCATTTCGTACTAAGTAAACCCTTAAACTATGTCATCTCTATGGTAGGTACTGGGAATAAAAATAGAACAGCTAATTAAATTATTAGTGCTATTTCTGTTTTCCAGAACTCTTCATGGAGTATTTTATTTGATTCTTAGAGCACCTTAGAGGCAACGCTATTTTCATTTTATAGGATGAAGCTGAGGCACAGAGAGGTTAAGTAAGTTGCCCGAGGTCACCAAGCCGGGAAGTGACCAAACCATAACGTTTGTCCAGGCTCCCAGGCTGCAGAGCTCACCCACGCCCTCAGGGGGTGGCTGATCTAGTGGGAGAGCCAGCAAGCCCAGTGTGAAGGTGCCAGTGGAGACATGGCAAGTCCCGTGGGGCGAGAGAGGTAGGCATGTGGGTCTGGGGAATCATTACCTCTTCTCAGGTCTCCAAGGAAAGCCATTATCCTGAGGGACAGTGACCCTGTGGCTTCTACACAGAGATGTATTCAGTACAGTGGACATGAATGGGCGCTCTGGGTCTGGCCTGCAGTTCTGTGTGACTTTGGGCAGGTTACTTAACCCCTCTGGGCTTCCTCATCTTCAAAATAGGGAAAGCTGAAGTTCCACCTTTTGGAGTTTACGGGAGTTTCACGCGTCCGGCCCGCAGGGAGTGCTGTCCGAGCGCCGGCCGCGACTGCTGCTCTACCCCGGGGACCCAGCCAGGTTGGCGCCCCTGAAAGGCAACTTCCCCCTGGACTCCGGGGGGTAGTGGTGGGGGGGTGTGTCCTCCTAGGGGGACAACTACAGCTGATTCTCGGCATTCATGGTGGTGATGTTCTGCAAAGTCTCCCAACACCGAACCCGCCAGCACTGCTCCCGGGGGAGCTGCAGGGCTGAGTTCCTGTGAGCCTCTGATCCCAGAGTTTTTGTCAGCCCATCAGTGCACCATTCTGTCTTGTGTGTCCTTCTGTTTAAAGGCACCTTATTTAATTAATATGTGTTCCTTTCTTTTTCCTTTTGTGGTTTGATTTTAACACCCTGGCACTGAACTCATGGCAAGCAGCACTGTAACTCACAACTGAAGGAAGCTCCTCTTACCCATGTTTCCTCCATAAGACACATCACAGCTTCTCCAGCTTAAAAGCACCCCACAGCACTTCAGCGCTATGCTTGGGGCCACTGTAAACAGCAGAGTTGCCAATAAAAAACACAACAGTGAAAACCATGGCACTCAGACCTCACAGAGAAGCTTGCTTGTGGTTTGAGAGCTGAAACAAGGAGGCAGGAAGATGCCTCAGCCGGGAATGTGTGTGTCTGTGACTCAAAATTTTCACAGCTCTGCACCTGCGCATTCCCACAAACGTCCATGAATGACCCCCAAAGCACCACAAGTGTTGATCTGGGGGTTTACAGTTCACTTTCAGCGAGTAGGTAAATTCAAAAATATGTCGTCCATGAATACCGGTAGATCGTCCATCTCGAGAAAAGGTTAGCAGGAACATGTGGACAGGGCGCGAGGCCAAGCCCTCAGAGAGGCGCAGGGCTGTGTGGGGCCCACCTCCGCCTGCCCTGCACCTGCGTCCAGCTGAGCTGCCTTCCTCGGCTGCAGCCTGGCCTGGGCTGTGCTGTCGGATGAGGGGCCGCGTCAGGTTCTCGGGAGGCCATGCCCAGCCCAGCCCAGGGGTGCAGGCTGTGTCCCTTCCCTTCCTGGGGCAAGCCCCGTCCGACAGCCCTTGTGACTCAGGGCACCTACCACACGCCACTGTCCAGTAGACCTGGGAGTCCTGGGTCTGGTGCAGGATGCGGTAAGGGGCCACCCGGGCGCTGGAGTCCAGCACCACATCCAGGGTGCCCACGAGAAGACCTGGCAACAGGACAGAGAGAGGGGAGGGTGAGGGCGGGCTGCGCCTGGCCGGGGCAGCGCCTTCAGCGCCCTCACCCAGAGGGCGAAATATCTTGCATCACCCTGGTCCATTAAATTACTTCTTTTTCCTTAAAGGCCTTTAGTCGGTGTCTGGTCCCTCCTGAAAAATCCCCTCCCACTTCTTCCTAGAAGCTTCTGCTTCTGCTCCTGACTCAGTAACACTCGAAGGTGGGGACAGATGCAGGTTTTATGGGGCCCAGAACATACACAGTCCCGAAGGCCCTCTCCAAGAAAAATGCAACATCAAGTTTGAAAACCAGTATTTCTTTAGGATGAGAAAGTACAACAGTTACAAGTGGAAAACAAAACGACATTACCACAAATATCACAAAAATCCAGAAAAATAACACAATGCATTTTATTAGCTGCCAAACTCATCTCTTAAGATGTGTGTTCTCTGACATTTTGGGCCTGTTTGGCCGTGTACTCTGATGGTTTTTTCATTAAGACGATGATTTTGTAACATGGTTTCCCACATCAACAGCAGGAAGATAATGTAGCCTCAAAGGTCAACTGAAAAGGACATGCAAATTTTTATAACTGTCCAATTTAGGAAAACACTGATCCAGTTTTTTTTTCCATTTCTGAACTGAAGCACCTTATGACATTTCATATTTTCCTTCTCATCACATACATCCTTGTCAGTATCACTATGTCCCCAACGAATTGGAGGAAATGTTTACCTTTCACCACTGTCTGATTCACTCCTCTTCATTAACTGAATTATCAAGCTACAGAAAAGCCTGCTCATTGTTCCTATTTGAAACTTATCTTTTTCTTTTAATGAAGTGCTGCTTTTGGTATGATCTGAAGATATTTTGTTTCCATTTTCCTGTTGATATCAGAATAATTCCTATCGATTTTATTGCTTGGCCTTAACACTTTTCTTTCATATTCCATTTTTAATCTAATTTTCCCCCGCTAGCTTTTAATAAATAAAATTACTAGTTGCAAAAGAAGGTACTCTTCACATACATTCAAGTCAGGAACCTGTAATCTCCCACTGGTACTGACGTGTTCTAAATGTCCTCTAAATTGCAGTTAAAGGGGCACATTCAAGCCTTATCAGTGTTTGGAATAAACTTTTTACTGTCCGTGTTGAGATTTCTCTTCCAGTCTCAGAAATTTTATTTTAATTCCTATATTGTTGGCATATCCATGTTGCAAGACCTGAAAGCTTTTTCATAGGCAAGCCATCTCATCACACTCAGAGTCTTCAATGAAAAATCTAAGCTGGCACCTGTGTTCTGACACAACGGATGCTGGTGCCACCAAGGGTACCGGGTGCCCATGCCTCGCGTTCCTACACTGGCTCAGAGTAGCTTCCCAGGCTGACCACTAGCCATTCTCTCCAGAGGGGCTGCTGTCTGACCCCCACTCAACAGCCTAGCTGAGGAGGCAGATCCAGCACTGGCTCCTGCGATTCTAGAGGGAGGGAGCCCGAGGCACTGAAGGGAACAGTCTTCCTGGGAACCGCACAGCCTCTTACACGTCAGGAGAGGCTGGCGGTCTCCCAGGGGAAGCCTCCGTCTGCATCTGGTAGGACTGTATTAGCTGCTAATGTTTAAAATTAGGACATGTCACAGAAAATTCTCTTGATAATTGGAAGACCTGGCAACTCTGGGCCTAAGGTTCTAAATGGCAACAACGGGCCAGTGTAGGAGCACAGGCACTGGTCTGGCCCTAAGACTGACCCAGCTCTGCTCGGCCAGTGCCTGGGGCAGGTCCTGGACGCGCCCTGGGCAACACCTGTAAAGGGAATGCCCGGTGGACATCCCTGGACCCCACATGTCACACACTCCAGGAGATGCCTGTCCTGTCTAGTCCTGTGTGGTGCCCAGACGGGCAAAGGGGCACCTTGGCTAGTTCACGAGAACACAGATACTGGTAATTCGGCCAAGCCTCGGCCTGCAGCCCCAATGCACCAGGAAGCAGGAAAGGTGCAGGGACGGTTGCTGAGGCCAGCAGCGGCTTGGAGGAACTCTGATCTTGCTAAAACGGCAACTGCTGGGTGACTGGAAACGAAGGACACAAAAGGAAACAAATGCTTCTTTCACTTGTCCCCTCGGAGGCACTTGGGGAGACTGAGGCAGAGGACTGGGAGATCTCGCGGACTTTTCGCTGTGAAATCTCATTTTGGGAAGCTGCACACGCCCCCGCCGAGCACGAGAAAGCTCTCGGGCCTGAGTCCGGGCAGGGGCCGCTGCCAGCCGTCTCCCGCCCTGGCTGACCGATCGCAGGCTCCCCAACAGCCTGCGAACGCGGGCGCGTCTGTCCTCCCGGGCTCCCCGGCCCGCTGTCACCCCGCGCCTCCCCACCCGGCCCCGGCCTCGCGCCCCCAGGGCCCCGCCGCGCGCGCTGACGTGCGCGTCCGCAGCGCCGCTCCGAGGCCCGGCGCGTCCCGGGCGGGTCGAACCGGCCCCCGCCGCCCCGAGCGCCCTCCTCGCCTCTTACCAGTGAGGCCGCCGCCCTTCCCGTGGCCCCGGCGCCGCTGCAGCACGAAGAAGGGGTTGGCCCGCTCCGTCACCCACAGCGCGTTGGCCACCAGCACCTCCTCCGGGCCCAGCCACATCGTGGGGCCGCGCGCACCGGGCCGAGGCCCGCCAGGCGGAAGCGCCGCCGCCGTCGCCGCGCTGAGCCGAGCGGGCGGGCGGGGCCGGTGGGCGGGGCGGGGCGAGCGGGCGGCGCCCCCTGGCGGCCGCTGGGACCGGCGGACGCCGGCTGCGGGCTTTCTGGGCGCGCGCTCCCCTGCCCGGACCCGCCCACCGACCTCCGGCCCCCGGCCCGGCCCGGCCAGACCAGGCCCCGCCCACCGGCCGCGGCCGAGGGCCGCAGGCCGGCTCAGCCCGGCGGTGTCCATCTCCCTCTCTCTCCCTCTCCCTCTCGCCCTCCTTGCCCCAGGACCCAGCGCCGCAGCCTCATCTAGGAGGAGCGGTCCAGTCCCGGGCCCACAGGCCTCTGGCCTTAATGGCTGAGTCCACAGTCCATAGATAGCAGGGCCCTGGACGTTTTGTAAAAACATGTCCAGGGTTTGGGGGAAAATATAAAGAAAGCAGCATTTTTGGCTGATTGTGCAGGGCAACCCAGTGCGTGTTAACATTCAAAGGGCGGCTGGAAAAGGTTTAATCGATTGTGGTAACTCATAATTTTGATGCTTGGGCCTAAGATGAAGACAACCTTGGGGAGGCCGCGACGGGTTGTCAGGAAGCCCGGAGGCTGGCAGGGTTCTCAGAAACCCGCACGGTCCCCTCACTTCATAGAGGAGGCTGGGTGGCCTTAGGGTCGGGGGCAGGACCCGCCCTACCTGGGACCCGCAAAGGTGTCTGCACCAGCATGGATGGGGCGGGTAGGGAAGAGGGGCTGGGAATGTGGATCGCTGCTCTCCCAGGCTGACCTGTAGGGGTCGACCCCTCACAGTCCAAACACTGACTCTTGAGTGAAAGGGGAGCTCTTTACTCTGTCTGGGCCATAGGCATGACTCCAGAATGTCCAGGGCTAATCGGGATGCAGGATCACCCTGCTGGACTGAGGCTGCCAGAACCCGGCAGGAGGCCAGAGGGAAGGGGGCACTTTAGAATCATCCCTGGAGGCTTATGCTGATTTTGGATTGGGTTTCTGTCACTGGCATTCAAGAATCTAATATGATAGATGTAGGTACAAATTGGTGGTTTCATGGCTGATAGCCAGAGTGATTGAAAGTCTTCCGAGATGTTACTTGAGACTTGAATCAACTTTCAAGATGTAGAGGCTGGTTTTAAGAACTCTGGAGCTTAAACTGGTAATGTGTCATTGTGCTCTATGGGGAGTGATCTACTCTCAAGAATTTGGAAACACAGTGGACCCTTAACAGCCGGGGTTTGAAAGTGCTGGTCCACTTATATTCTGATTTTTGTCAACAGTCAATGCTACAGTACCGCATGATCGGTGGTTGGTTGAATCATCAGATGAAGAACTGCAGAAAAGAGGAACTTCAGACTCAGAGGGCCGACTAAGTTATACTCAGATTTTCGACCTCGCAGAGGGTAGACGCCCCTGACTTGTGTTGTTCAAGGGTCAACTGTACCTGTAAACACCCTGAGGGGAGGTAAAGGGTTATTTTGTTCCCGCATTCCAGTGGTTCTCAAACTTGAGTGTGTGTCAGAATCACCTGCAGGGCTTGCTGAAACACAGATTCTGGGACCCACCTCAGAGTATCTGCACTTCTAACAAGTTCCTAGGTGATAGTGATGTCACTAACCTGGAGACCACCTTTTGAGAACTATTCTTTATTAGAAGGAAAAGAACAAACAGCTATTGAACACTTAGGATGTGCTAAGCCTATTTCATTTTCCCCCTTTATTGTCTAAGATATAATTCACATTTCATAAAATTCACCCTTTTAAAATACATAGTTCAGTGATTAGTGTATTCCCAAAGTTGTGCAACCATTAACACTATCTATCTGCAAAGGAGGAAATCCAGCTCCAGGAGGAAGGCAAAGCCCTGAGGGGACCAGGGAGAGAGCACAGGGATAACTGGGATGCAGGATCACCCTGCTGCACTGAACCTGCCAGAACCCAACAGGAGGCCAGATGGGGCACTTTAAGATCATCCCTGGAGGCTTATAGGTGGCTGAGAGGTGGCAGCGGAATTCCAGAATATTTTCATCACTTCATAAAGAAACCTCTTATCCATTAGCAGTCACTTCCCCTTCTCCATCCCCCTCCACCCCCAGCAACCACCAGTCTATTTCTATCCCTTTAGGTTTTCCCATCCGGACATTTCATATAATTGAAATCATACAGTGTGTGGCCTTTCATGACTTGCTTCTTTCACTTCCCATAATGTTTTCCAGGTTCATCCATGTTGTAGCAGGTGTCAGTACTTCCGTCCTTTTCATGGCTGAATAATATTCCACTGTATGGATATACCACATTTTATTTATTCATTCATTAGTTGATGGGCATTTGGGTTGTTTCCCCTTTTGGGCTATTATGGATAGTGCTGTTGTGAACATCTATATACAAGTTTTTGTGTGAATGTGTTTTCAGTTCTTTTGGGTAGATCCCTAAGAGTGGAATTGTTGGGCCACATGGTAAAGCTGCAAACTGTTCTCCAAAGCAGCTGTACCATTTCACATTCCCATCAGTAATAGGTGAGGGTTGTAGTTTCTCTGTATCTAGTCAACACTTACTACAGTCTAATATATTTTTTTACTATAGCCACCCTAGCAGGTATAAAGTAGTATCGCATGTGGTTTAGATTTGCACTTCCCTAGTGGCTTATGATGATGTTGAGCATCTTTTTAGGTATGTGATGGTCATTTGAATGGTTATTTACATATCTTCTTTGGAGAAATGTCTCTTAATATTCTTTTCCCATTTTAAAATTGGGCTGTCTTTTTATTGTTGAGTTGTAAGAGTTATTTATATATTCCAGATACTATACTGTTATCAGATGTATAATATTAAACCTAGTTCTTTCATTATTTTAAATCGAATCCTCACATGTTTACCCTATGAGGTAGGTATTTTAAAATCCCTATTATAGAGATAAAACTGAAACCCAGACAGGTGAAATGATTTGCCAAGTTCATCCTAGTAAGTGGTGGAGGTAGTTTTAATGTCCAGAACTTTTTGGTTCCAACTCTTTCTTACATGTATTGGACACTTGCTGTGTTTGCCCCAGCATTTACTTCTCCCCAGGAAGCATCATGATTCTGCCTTCCAGCTCTCAGGTGAAGCTGAATGCACTCCTGGGCCACACAAGTGGAGCCCATGCTGGCCTCGGCTGATGGTGCATTCTACCTCTGTGACCACAGTGGATGGAAACGGCCATGTGTTTCCAACCAAGCCAATCAGGGTCAAGGAGATGTCATTCTGGTCTGGGTTACCTCATGGGGAAGTAGACCAGCTCCTGAGCTGGTGGGCCTACCATCTCCCTGAGCCTGAGAGTGGAGTTTACCTGGAGGAACCAAAGTTGCAGATGTGTCCTGGTGTCGGCGACTGAGGGCCACGCCATGCCATAACTGAGGTGAGCATGGCATTTTAGCTTCTGTGAGCACTACACTTCCCTTTGGCTTAAGCCAGTTTTGGCTGGGGTTTCTGTCATTTGCAACCAGAGAAGTCCTCACTGATACAAGTAATCACCAACAAGACTCCACGCGGCCAGAGCATCTTTTTCAATAGGTTTTTATTGAAATGGTTACATTAGTAAATCCCACATATACAGGTATACACTATCGGCATACAGGTACACACCGTACAGGTTCACGGTTTAACTATGCTTACATCAACCATATGGGCCTAGGAGTTGTGCTGCCTGAACACTTCAAAGGGCTAAGATCTGATGGCCAAGAAATCAGCTCGCGTTCATTGCAGGTGCCCGTGTTCTAGACACGGTGACCCCCCCCCCGTTGTGCACCCCCTAATTAAGCTAATGATCAATTCTGCTTCTTGGAGATTTGATGTGCGTTCTTCCTGGCACAAGCTCTCCAATAGTGAACTAAAGTCAAGTGCACTGTGTAACCTTCCATCCATCAAGGTGGACGATAAGCTATTTGCCACACTTAGGTTTATCCCAAGCCTCCCCCACCCCAAATTCCCTGTGCTATAGTTAGAAAAATAGCTTTGGATGCTGTCCTCTGAGATGTTGTGCATAGTTAGCAGGAACCCAGAGTAAGAGGAGCTCTCCGAACGCCCCAAATGTGAAAGGGGTTCACTTTAATATTTTATATATAAAAGCTACTGAGGGTCAAAAACAATTGTGACATATGTGGCCTGGGGCTCGGACCATCTCCTTCTCTTGTACAGTAACAGACTGTTCCATAAGGTGGTGACAGTGTGACAGTGTCCCCTGGAGTCCAAACAGCATTTCCTAGCTTGGAATCTTTTCCTATTCCTGTGATCATGGTCAAGTTTCTTTAGCCAGAGCCATTGCCACTCAGGAGAAGACCCTGCTTTGCACGCTCAGCTTAAGACACCAGATTCTTGCCTTAAGCACGGGCCAATGGTGCCTCTCCTCCAGGTGGGTCAGCAAGGCAGGCCTGGGCTGCCAGGGGATGAATGGACATGGTACCCGCTCCACTCCTCTCCAGGATGGCATGTGTCATCTCAGGCTGGGAGGCTGGGACCCTGGCACTGGCCACACCCAGTGACCTGGTCCGCACAGCAGGCTGGTAGGCACTAGGCAGTTAGCCTTTCTGCTTAGGGACAGCTCACTCACCTTAAGGGAAAGAAATGGCCTCGGATGTAAGAGTCTACCTACCCTCCCCATTTCTGTTTTGACAAACATCTTGGCTCAGTAGCGCCCAGTCACTATAAAAGTCCTTTAATATCACATAGTGTAAATATCCTTGGGCTTAATTACTGATGAAGGATCATTCCAAAAGCAGATTAGAATTCCCTTGGTGTTGGGTTAAATTTGTAAAACATTGCTCAGATCATTCATCTGCCACTCTCAGCAGCTGCCAGTAAAGAGAGCTGGAGAGAGAGGGCGATGATCAGCTGAGGGGTAAGGAGCTGACGAAGGCCAGTCAGGCTGCCAGCTGACCCAAAGGCCCCTTCCCTGTACACATGCCCACCCACATGGACCGCAGTGGACGGTGAGAAATGAGCCACTCCCGCCCAGCGTTAAACAGTGGGGGACCCTGAAAGATGTGTCCCCACTCATCAAGGGTCCGCCACAGCTGAGAAAAGGGTGCAGATGATATCCTCCAGCTCTTGGCTTTCCGCAGAAGAAGAGTGTGTGCGGTTTATAAAGGCGCTTCCCGCTGGACGCCACCCTTGGCTTGCACACGCACGCCCCGGCAGCTGCCTCTGGGCTCCCAGCAATGTCTCTCAGGGCTCTGTGTCTGAGGAAGTCCTGCCTTTCAGGCTGCCAGCCTGGGTCCATGTTGCCCGAAACCTCTGTCCTTTGTGGAACATGCATGTGGAAGATTCAAGGGGAGGAAGTAGGAAAGGCTGGGACAGGGGTCTGAGTGACCCCAACAGCACTGCATCCTTCTGAGACTTTAATCCTCAAGTTTGCATGAAGTTCAAGGTGTTTTTGTTTTTTGTCATAAAGTATCTTCCCTCTTCCCCAAGTTGGAGTGAAGAAAAAAAATGGCTTGAGCAGAGGCCAAACCCCAGATGAGTCCCAGGTCATGGACTGGAGGGTCCCCTAGAGCCCTGTGGGGCCATGAAAGTCAAGTCCTGGACAGACACATTGTCCTTTCAGTAGCTGAGACTGACAACATCCCTTCCCCTGCACGGTCACTGAGGCTGGTGGGACGCAGCTCTGACTGCCTTCACCCCGCGTCTGCTGGGGACCCACGGGGCTCTCTTCTTCAAGGCTCAGTTTGTTGGGCTCTTTCAGGGCACCCCGAAGAAAGCAGACAGACCTCCTGACTTGACCAAAGCCCCAGAGGAGCCCCAGGGCCACAGTGGGGCTCCTGACCGCACTCAGCCCCCCTCACTCAGGCTCTAAGAGGCTGGTGTGAGCTGGGGACCCAGAGCCCCAGAGAAGTGATAGGGGCCGGCGGGCTGGGGACACAGCCCCTGTGGGGGAAACCCTTCTTCCCTTAGTTGTGGGATCCAGCTCGCTTTGCTTTTCCTGCCGTTTTGTAGGACAGTAAGAGAAGAACAATTCCACGAAGCAAACACGCACCTTACCTCTGTCTCCGTCATTCTGTGTTTTCTCTGATGTTATGAAACTTAAAACGTCTAAGGCATTTTCCAGCCCTGTGGAGGGGATCCTAGCCACACCCATGGACGTTATGTGAACGTGTGTACTCAACACTCATTTCCTCCTTTTCCCAGTGGGCTTTGGAATGATTCACCAAGCCCAACCTTCCTTTACACTCAGTGGCTTTTCTAAATCAGCTTCTGTCTATAGCTCCTTCTCTTCCATACCTTCAATATCAGCGTCCCCAGGGCTTTATCCCAAGCCTGGTTCTCAGATCACTGGGCAATTTTAGCCCCATTCTGGCTTCAGTCATCATCTGAACTTAGCTTAGGAACACCAGGCCTGAGTCTAATTCTAGAGAGTGTGTGTGTGGGAGGGGGGAGAGGGAGCGATGTGGGGCGCCTGAGGGACTGCGGTCACATGGAGAGTCGAAGTGGTCACAGCAGGTCGAAGTGACATGTACATTTAAAACACAGCTTCCCAGGGTTCTGATGCACAGAGGGGCCATACGCTGACCACCCTCGCCTCACCAAACCTCTGCCTGAGACCCAGAGCTGCATCTCCAGGCCTCCCCTGAGGCCCCAGCAGCCCCCAGACCCAAGGTGGCTCTCTCCCTGTGTCTCTCCGACACCCACCCAGTCACCGAGGTTGCTCCTGGCTTCTGCTTCAATCTCGTGGCTCCCCACTTTCCCTCTGTCAATCAGACCCCGGCACCCAGGCACAGCAGGGCCTCCTTGGCCCACTCCCACCCCAGCTCCCTCTCTCTCCAAAACAGACTTGGGCCCTCCCCGCGGCAAAGCCCTCCCTGCCCAGGAGGTGAAACCACAGCCTTGCTGGTCTCGGCTCCACCTGGCCTGTCTTCACGGAAGCTGTTGCATCCTCGGCAAGCGAGGGGTCCCGTGGGCGGGGCTACCGCGCCACGCCCCTCCATCTGCCCAAGGGAACGCCCCTCGCCATCCGCCATTGTTTCATCTGGTCTCACATCCCAACTGGTTGTTAATGTGCCAGTTTCCCACAACAGCCAAATTCCTAATGATCCCTGGATTCACCTTAACTGCCTGTGTTTGTGTGTGGCACACAGTGGGAGCTGACTAAAGGCCTGCTAGCCCTGCCTTTTTCCTTCTAAATGCTACTTCCTGGAAACACAGTATTTGTTTCATGACATTTACAAGCAGCAACCTTCTGTCAAGGTGACCTGACTCTAACACCACCTCCTTGTTGTCCTGCAGCAGGACCGCTGCCTGGATAATAAAGGGGAACTGTAAGCCAGATAACATTTTGATTTTTCTTCCATTAAAACCAGTTTCACTTAACTTGTAGATCAAGGAAAGAACTGGATGTAAAGGGTAATAAAAATACGAGAAGAGCTTACAAAGCCCACGGGAAATACCAAGTTAGTGAAATTTAGTACTCTTATTTTGCTTAAACCCCTTGCGTCTGCATCTTTCGGAAGCTGGGCTGTTGCGTGCATCAGTTCAAACTGGTGTCCAGGGAAGTGCCCTGTGACGCGCCTCTGAGCCAGGCCTGAGGAGGGCCCGGGAGATGGAGCCTTTCCTCAGAGGCTGGATTCACCGACTTTGCCAGGTGGTTCTGACCATCTTGGGGGGAGCTTGTCCTCCCCTGAGCGGGCAGAGGCAGGCAGCCTTGGACAGACGTGCTGCCCACTCACTCCCCCAAGCCTGACCCTCCTGCTGTCCAGTTGCCTCTCCCCGCTCCCTGAGATGACAGGACAGGAGGGCCACGGGCAGTTCTCCCCTTAGGAAGTTCTAAATCGTCAAACTGTAAGTGCCTGCATTTCAGCTGTCACAATCCAGTTCCAAGCTGATTAGCTGATGGTTCTGGCTGCTCCAGACCCCACTCCACACACATCCTGTGGTGTCTGCTGGTTCTGCACCGAGCGTGGCCTGGGGGCAAGGTGGAGGTCATGCCGGGAGGCAGGGGCTGGAGCCGGACCCAGCTCAGAGCAGTCTACTGGAGGGACAGAGGGTTTGTGGTGTAAGAAGCTCGTTCCTCTGTCCCTTCCACTCTTCAAAATGTACTCCCCACCTTTCCCCACCAAAAAACCCCACAAAAAACACTCAGAGGTCATCATGCACTTCCTGGCTAATAGCCACTGCAGCTGTAAGGCTGGCAGCAGCTGAGAGCACTCACACATAGCAGAAGCCCTCTCCGTAGCCCGGCCGTGCAGTGTGGCCAGTAACCTCTGCTCCCCGAACCTCAAGCTTCTCACAGGCAGGGCTGCCCACGGTGAGAAGTGTGCACTCACCAAGCTCACGGGGCAGGCAGCCCTGCCAGGGTCCCTGGGTGGCTCCGCCGAGAACTTCTCCTTGGTCCAGCTGCCAGCCGAGACGGCTTTGCTGTTTGGGATGAAAAGTGCTACCCTCATTACTCCCAGAGTACATGACCTTCACGGAGAAGTTACTGTCCCTCCTGACAAAGGCAAGACATTCTGTAGCTGAGCAGGAGAGTGGCCCCGATTTCTAGGAAAAGGGTGTCAAGCTGGGATCTGAAGCACTATTCTGAGATAATTCCCCTGTAAGAAACTGGTCATTTGACACTGAGGGTGTGCCCTAGATTTACCAGAAATTCAAATATTGTATTAATAGGTGGACTTTGAGGTGCTTGAATTTTTAATTTCTTCTGAAGTCATTTCATTTCTTTTCAGCAGAGGAATAAATATCTGGAGTGAAATTTAATGGACGTGCTTTTGCAAGACTGTACAAACCAGAAGAAAACACGCAGCTGAGATCTGAGTTCTGGTTCAGGAAAACAAGGTCACGGTGTGGACAACGTGGTCAGAACTGAGCCCTCTTCTCTGTCAGATGAGCCAAACCAAATACAAACGCAGGTGCGTGTCTGGAACCCCTGGCATCTCCTTGAGACAGAGTCTCCTGCTGTAAAGCCAGTGGGGCAAACCTGTCTTTCTCAACAGTGCTTGCTTGGAACTGTTTATCAAAAATATTTTTATAGTACAAAGACTATAAAGAGGAAAAAACAAACAAATTAAAGCCCTTGGTTAAAGGTAAAAAGAAAAAGCTGCTAAGACCTTACAAATCTGCACTGTTTCAGCCTCAAATGATTAGAAATAAAACGCTGCTGGTCACTCCAAGGCAATGTCACACTCTGGCTCTCTGAGGGGGTTTGTTCCGGGCACAACAGGGCCTGAGGCATCTTGGCAACACATCACGAGAGGAGACGCTGATAGAGAGAAACCAGCCGCACACGGAGAAATGGCAAGTGTTCACCGGAAACTTCTGTCCCGGAGTCAGTAAGCATAACCAGGGCGAGTCCATGCGGTTTGCTGCCAGATCTAACTCCGGGCACACGGAACCGACGCTTCCAGTCTCATCCAAGGGGCTGGGGATTTACACTCACATCTTCACATGGCTCGTGTCGATGAGAGATGGTGTGTCCTTGAGCAGAAAGGATGCGCAATGTGTTTTTATAAATTTGCTTATCGTGGTTCTGTGTTGGGATGACTCTAAAGGTACAAGTTTCTTGTGGCGTTAGCTTGAGGTCATCCCAGGCATGTGGGAGGAGCACACGTGTCCCAAGGTCCCCCACGCTGGCCGCCGCGTCCTTTCCTGTAAGCTCGCATGCCTGCTCCGTGTGACGCCGAGGCTGGCAGGAGAGGCCTGGGCTGAAGAGGGTGTTTATCTGGGGTCTAACAGCAAGAAGGTGGTTTGATTCCCTCAAGAAAGTACTCAGAACGTTCTGACTTTGACACCCACTGGCTGCCACCCCGGGACCACTGTGCCTGGGGAAGACTGCCCGGCTGGCCTCCCCAGCACCACCACCCCACACACCTCCGCGGTTGCCAAGAAGGCAAGTCCACTGGCCTCACGGTCAGGGAGGGCCTTCAGTGTTTCAGCAGCCACATAAGCACTTGTCACCTTACTCTCACTCTCCGGGGGAGGCTGGAAATGACAACACGAATGATGCCTGTCCCACACAGCCCGCAGCTCCACTGTGGTGCCCTGGGTGGTCAGTCTCAGACAGGGACAAAGACAAGGCTTTCTCTTAGGAACCTTTAGAAAGAGGCCCATTAACCAGAAGTGGAATAAGTGACAGGAAAATACAGAGCAGGCCAGGGAGCAGCAACTTGTGCCCCACATCAGTGAGAAGCGGCACCTGCAGACTTTAGTATGCATCATAAGTGGGGAGCACAAAAGGTATTTAAAAAACCCCAACGTCACCCCGACACGGAATAGCAGGTGGTTATTCACAGACACATTCGCAATGCAACAGTAACCCCTGAGCCCCGCCTCTTCTCCGAAAACAGCCAAGCTTGTCGGGGCCCACGTTCAGTGGCCAGCTTTGGGTAGGTTTTCGGTGCCATGAGGCCACCTGGGCAATAAAGCTGTCCTCAAAGCCTCACCGGGGGGGGAACTGTGCAGTTTAACCCTGAGCCCCAGCCTGTGCTTGGAAAGCACTGCCATTCTTCCAAAATGGACGCTGACAGAAGAATACAAAATAAGAAAGGTGATCATAAATCAAATCACAAAAGAGGTGACCCCCAACAGCCCGTTTGAAAAAAATCAGGTTTTGTTCTCATCATACATGTCCAAAGAAGGCTCGATCGTGGAGAAGTCACTTTCGTACACCAGGCTCCGAGGGGACAGAGAGTTCCGATGGAAGACGTGACCGCCTGGAAAGGGAACACGAAGCACAGGCTTAATAGGTCGTCAGGCCGCACTCCCCACGTGGCTTGAGGGAAAGAACGTGGATTATCGTCAAAGCATCATGTTTTCTCAAATATCTCTATTTTGGACTCTCATGGCTGAAAGAACGCAGGCGTCCCTCAGTGCACACAAACATGTGAGTCCCAGTGTTGGGGTCCCTGAGATTAGCCGCTGGGGCTCTCCGAGTAAAGGCTGCCTGGTGCTCTGAGAAAGACTCCTCTCACACGTGTGAAGACTTCCGCCTTGGGGCACATGATCACGTGGCGAGCTACCAAACCGCCTGTCTGAGCACCTGTTTTGGGGGAGGCTGGGGGTGGGCACAGAGCCCCTTCCTCAGCTGGGCAGATGGGGTTGCGACCTGGGGGCTCTGATCATGCATTAAAAAGTTTCTATTTGTTTTAAAGTTATACCTCCACATGGTTAATTCTACACAAGTCAAAACCTGTCATCTCCAGCCCCTTTCTCGCAGGCGGCCACTTTAAGCCAGTCTATGTCTCTGAGTAATGTGCCTTTGTCAGTCCTTCCTACTTCTTTGTCTTAGACTTTATCTCCTGCACCCCTACTATGGAAAATGAGGATTTCCTCCTCATCTTCCCCTCTACCATCCACACATACTTTCCATTGCTCCAATATAACTATATTTTGATTAAAAAATCCGATGTTTACATTATTTGACTCTTTCGGCTATTCAGAGCTAAGCCATATTTACTCTGGCCCTTCCTTTTCTGGATAAGTGTTTGTTTTTATAGCCTTATTGAAGTGTATGTGATTCACCAAAATGCACACCCCTGAAGCCATCACCAGAATCGAGACAGTGAACACCTTCATCCCCCCCAAAGTTTCCTGGTGCCTCTGAGAACTCCTCCTCTTCTCCAGCCCTACTCCCATCTCCACATAAATCACAGATTAGTTTGCAGCTTTCTAGAATTTTATTTAAGTGGAAGCATAGTGTGATTTATTGGCGCTTTCAAATAAAGCTGCTGTGTGTACAAGTCTGAGCGTGGACACGTGCCGTCCTTCCTCTCAGGGAGATACCTAGGGGTGGAATGACTGGGCAGGTGCACACTTGCTTTTCTCAGTGGTTGTACCACTGGGCGCCCACCAGCAGCACAGGAGAGCTCCAGGTGCTCGGCAGCCTCATCGACATCTAGATGGTCACCTTCTGCATTTCACCCACTCTCGCAGGCGTGCAGTAGTAGCTCACTGCGGGTTTAGTCTGCATCTCCCTAATATTTGGCATATTTTCATGTGCTTTTTGGCCAATTGTATATCTTCTTTTGTGAAGCATTTTGTTCAAACCTTTTGCCTGCTAAAAAAATGTAGTTGTCTTCCTATTACTGAGTTGTAAGCATTTAAAAATATATATATATTCTAGAAACAAGTCCTTTGTCAGACATATGCTTTGCAAATATTTTCTCCCGGTCTGTGGCTTGCCTTTTTATTTGCATAACAATGCCCTTTGAAAAGCAGAAGTTTTAAATTTTATTAAAATCCAATTTATTGATTTTTTCCCCTTTTATAGTGTGTCCTTTTTGTGTCAGAATATAAAAAAATCTTTGCCAAATCCAAAGTCATTACAATTTTTTCCTGTGTGTTCGGGCAGAAGTTTTATATTTTTGGCTCTTACATTTAGATGATCCACTTCAAGTACGTTTTTGTATATGGTGGGAAATAAAGATTGAAGTTCAGTTTTTTGCTTTTGGATATTCAATTGTTCCAGCGTCATTTGTTTAAAAGATTATCCTTTTCCGACTGAACTGCCTTGGTACTTTAGTTGAAAAATCTATTGATCAATGTGTATGGTCTTTTTGGGGCACTATTTTGTTCCAATTTGTTTGTCTACTTTACATTAATACAACACTGTCTTGATTACTACAGCTTTATAAGTCTTGGAATCAAGTATTATAAGTTTTTCAACTTTGTCCTATTTTTCAAGTGGTATGATGGGCAGGGAGGAGAGGAAGGCTGGTACAAAGAGTACAGACAAGTATCAAATGAAAGTATTTCATGCACTACTGTGAGTAATAGGACCCCTTCTATTTTCTTTTTTAACTTTCCTATATTAAAAACATCTGCATTTAAAAAACTCAGATGAATTCAAAGATGCTTGCTGTCTGCACAAAGCAGCCCTCCAAGAGTGGTCCCAAGTAAGAGGTGGATGTTTGAGCTCAGGCAGCTGAGCATTACTTAGCCCCAGAGGAAGCTGCATAATCCAACAGGGCTGAAGGGTTAAAGACTTAAAAATAGAAACAAAGAAACAAAAGACACCCAGCAAAAGATGAAGAGGTTTCCTTTTCTGCAGGAAGAACTAAAGCCACCAGAGATGGAAATGACCTAACTTTTTGTGTTAGTAACGGATCAGCTGACACCAAATCTTTGGTAATAAAAAGTGGGTCAGAATTTAGTCAGTAATCTACTCAGCAGTTAACCAGTTTACTTGAGAAAAATATAATATCAAGAGAGGAACACATAAGCAGCTAAATTAAAAAAAAAAGAAGCAGAAAGCACAGCGTATTTTTCAACACCTGGAAACACACCCTATCTACTGATTAACAGATCATTATGTTTGTTATTGCTTACATAATAACAAACGTTATTAAGTAACGTCTTAATTGAGGTATAACATATATATAGATATGCACAAGTCATAAGCATGTAACTCAGTGAATCCCCACAGAGAGAACACACCCATGAAATCACTGGATCCAGAGCTAGACCCTCTCATCTACAAAGCAGAAAGGCTCGCAGACACAGTAAACAACCTTACAGGTACCGGGGGAAAGCGGGTGGGAAGGGATACATTCGGGAGTTTGAGATTTGCAAATGTTAGCCATCATATATAGAAACAGATAAAGATCAGATTTCATCTGTACAGCACAGGGAACTATATTTAATATCTTGTAATAACCTTTAATGAAACAGAACATGAAAATGAATGTATGTGTGTATATGCATGACTGGGACATTATGCTGTGCACCAGAAATGGACATATTGTAATTGACTACACTTCAAGAAAAAAAAAAAAGAAACCTAAAAAAAAAAAAAAAGGACCAGCACCCACCAGCACCCTACACGGACCTCTGCTGATGTCAATCATTAGGACCTCTCTTCTCCAAAGAAAACCACAATCCAGACCTTTTCAGAGTTTTTATTTTCTGTTTCATGTTTTACAGAAACAGAAAATAAAAGTGAACAGAAAAGAGCGTATGTTCGTTTGTGTCTGGACCCTCTCGGACAAGGCTATGTTGGGATAGTCATCCATGTCCCTGGATAGGGCAGCAGTTTGTTCGTCTTCCTGGCTGCCTGATACTCTGCCGTGTGACTGCCCCACACTTTGTCTAACCTTCTGCTGATGGACATTTGCGTTGTTGTCTCCATCTGGGAGCCACTGTGAACACTGCTATTAGGAACAGCCTTGCGCCTCTCCTTTGTAAACATAAGCACGCAGCTCTTTTGGGCTGCACCAAGGCGGGTGGCTGGCTCCCAGGGCACGCGAGTCCTGGCAGTCCGAGCAGACACCGGCGGCTTTCCAATCTTTCCCCCCGGGTAGACGAGAATTCCAGTTGTCTTGCATCTACACTCATACTTGGTGTTTTCTGACTCGTTCATTTTTTCACTTCTGGTGGGTATATAATAGTTATTTCCCTGTGGTTTTAATTTACATTCCCCTGATGACTGAAAAGGGTGAGCGCTTTTCCACATGCTTTTGGGCTATCTGTACATCTTGCTCATCTTAAAATGTGTGCTTATTTCTTTCGCTCATTTTTTTGTCAGGCTGTCGGTCTTTCCCTTCTTTGTCCTGAGTATGAGTCCTTTGTCAGAAGTACTTCTTAGGACATTACGTAAGTAATATGTATGAGTTATTACATTGTTACAAGTATTACAGGTTATCTTCTTCCAAAAAAGCATATTCTGATAAACAGAGTTTCTCAGTTTTAGTGTGGACCAATTTACCTATCTTTTATCTTATGGTTAGAGCTCTCTGAGACCTGTTTAAGGAACTGCATATCCCAAGGTTTTGAAGATTGTTTTGCCTTTCACATTTAGGTCTATGCTCTACTTCAAATTCATCTTTGAGTATGGTGTGAAGTAGGAATCAAGATTCGTTTCTCTCTCTATAGATTTTCGGGTGACCCAGCACCATTTATTGGAAAGCCCATCCTTATCCCCACTACTACACAGAGCTACCTTCGTATGAATCAAGTGTCCAAAAATGCATAGTTGTTTTGGGGACCATATTCTGTTCTGCTAAGCCATTTGTCCATCCCTGCATCAACCCCTCACAGTCTTAATTACTGTACCTTTATAAAACCCCTTAATATCCAGTTCTGTAAAATCCTTCCACTTTATCATTCTTCAGGACTTGTTATTTTTGGTCCATTTCATTGCCACGCAAATTTTACAGACAGCTTCTCAAGTTTCTCTCTAACACACACACACACAACCCTCCTGGGATCTGACTGAAACTTCAGTGAATATATAGGTCAGTCTGGGGAAAATTAACATCTTTATACTATCCAGTCTTAAAAACCTGTCAACTTAGCATGTCCATTTATTTAGGTCACCTTAAATTTCTCTCAATAATGCTTGATAGTTTTCTGTGCAGAGCTCTTACACATATTCTTTTAGATTTATTCCTTATTACTTGATGTATGTTCGATGCTTTTGTAAATGGTATCATTTTGAAAATTTCATTTTTAATTGTTTATTATTGGCATATAGAAATACAGTTGACCCTGCTAAATTTACTCACTCATTTTAAGAGCTGATGTGCAGAATCTTGTATTACTATGCTGTTTGTAAATAGTTTTATTTCTTCCTTTCCAATCCTTACACCTTTTGTTTCTTTTTCTTGTCTTATCACATGGCCAATAAAATGTTGGAGAAGTCAAGGGGGTATCTCGATTGCCAACCTTAGGGAAAAGTTTTAAATATTTCATCATTAAGCATAATGTTTGCTGAAGTTTTGAAAATACTCACTATTAGATAAGGAAGTGTTCTTCTCCCTCTAGTTTGCTAAAAGTTCGTTTCTTTTAAAATCAGGAGTGGGTGTTGAATTTCAGCAAATGCCTTTTCCATATCTATTAAGATAAAAACATGGCTTCCCACTTCTATTCTGTTAATGTGTTGAATCACACTGATTTTCAACTTTGCACTTTAAAATAAATCTAACCTGGTTATTTTTTCCTACTTATACATTGTCAGATTTATTTAGCTAATATTTTATTTAGAATATTTGCATCTATATTCATAAAGTGAATTAACCTGTACTTTTCTTTTCTTGTCTTTGTCATGATTTGGTGTTAATGTCATGCTGGTATCATTGAAAGGCTTGGAAGTGCTCCTCTTTCTCTGTTCTCTGGACAAACCTGTGTAAGGCTGTTGTTATTTCTTCCTTAATGTTATAAACAATTCACCAGTGAAACCATCTAGGCTTAGAGTTTTTAAAAATTTTAATTATTATTTTTATTAAAGTATAGACAATATTATTATATTAATAATATTATGTATAACATTATATTAGTTTCAGGTGTACAACATAGTGATTCAGTATTTTTATAGATTATACCTGATTTAAAGCTATAAAATACTGGTTATATTCCCCATGCTGCCCACTGTATCCTTGTATCACATTTGTTTTATACGTAGTAATCTGTAACTCTTAATCCCCTACCCCTAGAGTTTTTCTTTGAAGGAGTATTTTAAACCAGGGATTTAATTTATTACCTAGATGTGGAATTCAGATCTCCTGTTTCTTCTCTCAGTGTTGGTGCTTTGTATTTTTCAAGGAATTTTTCCATTTCATTTACATTTCAGAGATTACTAACATAAGTTGTCATAATACTTTCATTATTTTATTACAGTAAAAAATACATAACATAAAATTTGCCATCTTATCCTTTTTAAGTGTGTAGTTGAGTAGTGTTAAGTATATTATATTGTTGTGAAACAGATCTGCAGAACTTTTTCATCCTGCAGATCTGAAATCTGTACCCCCTTAACAACTTCCCTTTCACCCCTTCGCTCTAACCTGGTAGCCACCATTTGACTTTCTGTTTTTATGAACTTTATAATCATTATTTTTAATGTGTGTAGGCTCTGTAGGGATGTCCCCCTTTCTGCTCTTCTTATGGGTCATTTGAGTCTTTTCTCTTGATCAGCAGAGGTTATCAATTTTATTATTCTTTTCAGAGAAACAACTTTATGCTTGGTTGATTTTTTTTCTATTGTATATTTGTTTTCTATTAAATTATTTTATTAGCATTATTATCACCTTTGTTTGATTCAGTTTGTTGTCCTTTAATTGAGAGGAATGCTTCTAACACTGATCTTCTAGCCTTTCTTCAGTTCTAATACACGCACTTAAGGCCACAAATTTCACTCCAACATTGCTTTAGCTGCATCACACAAGTTTTGATATATTGTGATTTTATTGGCATTCAGTTAAATTTTAAAACTTTAAAAACAAGTGCAATTTCTTTGACTCATGAGTGTTTTAAGAAATATATTATTTGATTCCAATAATTTAGGAATCATTTCAATTATCTTTGTGTTTTTGATTTCTAACTTAATGCCACTGGTCAGAAAACATACTCTGCATGATTTCAGTTCTTACGTATTTGTTGAAATTTGATTTAACACCCAGAATATGGTCTATTTTAGTAAATGATCTATGTGTTCTTGAAAATAATATATATCCTATAGTCAATTACATATTACTTATTGTGTTGTTCAAATCTAGATCCGTAATGAGTATTTTTCTGCTTGTTAACAAGAGATGTGTTTAAAAATCCCATTATGATAGTGAAACTGTCTATTTTGCTTTTTAGCTGTCAATTTTTCCTTCATGTATTTTGAAGACATATCAGGTACACAAATTGAGAACTAGTTTCTTCATGACGGACTCTTTCATCATTATGAAACGTCCCTCTTTATCTTAAAGCATATTTTGCCTTTTACTTATATAAATTTTCTTTTGGTTAATACTTACATGATATATATATTTCCTATCATTTTACTTCCAACATTTCTGTATCCGTATATTAAAGAAATATCACACATAGATGTTTGTATGTAAATTTTGTATCTAGTCTAATTTTTGAGTATTTAAGCATCCATTTACATTCATTAATGACATATTAGGATTTAAACCTATCATTTTATTGTTTTATATTTATCCCATTCTATGTTAATTATTTTTATTTTTAAATTTTAATTATTCCTGGAAATGCAAGTGTCTTAAGGTACTTTTATTCTATTTATCCTCTCCCATCTTTTGTGCAATTAATGTTGACTAATTTTCATAAGACATTAGTGTTCTGTACATCAATTATCACTTTATCCACATATTTACCCTTTCTGTTGCTCTCGAATCTTCCTGCATCTCCATGTTTTTATCTGAAATAATTTTTCTTCTGTCTGAAGAACTCACCCTTGGTGTTTCTGTTTATTGGAAAATGCCTTGTTTCGTCTTTATTTTTGATGAATTTTTTTCCTGAGGTTTTTAGGTTGGCAGGTTTTTTCCCCCCTAACATTTCATTACACTGTTTTCTGGTTTTTATCATTTCTTTCAAGACACTGTCAGTCTTCTGCTGCTACTTTAAAATTAATATATTTCATATTGAAAAGGGAAAAACAAAGTTGGAAAACTCACATTTCTTGATTTCAAACTTACTACAAAGCAACAGTAATCAATACCAGGTGATACAGGCAGAAAGGCAGACACAGAGATCAATAAAATAGAATATATTATGCATTATGCTCAACTGATTCTTGACAAAGTTATCAAGACCATTCAACAGGGAAAAAAGAATAATCTCTTTAACAAATGGTACTGGGACAAATGGATATTGACAGGCAAAAGAATGAATTTGGACCTCTCCCTCCTATCATATACGTACATTAATTCACAATGGATGAAAGACTAAAGTATAAAAGCTAAAACTATAAAGCTCTTGGAAGTTTCTGCAACCTTGAATTAGGTAATGGGTTCTTAGATATGACTCCTAAAACACAAACAACCAAAGAAAAAAGACAAATTGGACTCCATTAAAATACCCCCAAAACAGAAGACTTGTATTTCAAAAGATACCATCAAGAAAGTGAATGGAACTTATAGGAGAAAATATTTGCAAACTGTTTTTCTAAGGGCCTAGTATCTGGAATATATAAAGAACTCTTACAACTCAGTAATAAAAAAATAAGTCCAAGGGGGAGGGTATAGCTCCGTGATAGAGTGCATGCTTAGCATGCATGAGGTCCTGGGTTCCATCTCCAGTACCTCCATTAAAAAAAAAAAGATATAGATATAGATAAACCTAATTACCTCTCCCCCAACAAAAAGCTTAAAAAAATAAAAATTAAAAAAGTCCAAAAAATGGGCAAAGGACTTAGATCTATTTCTCTAAAGATATGCAAGTGGTCAAAAAGCACAGGAAGATGCTCACCATCATTACTCATTAGGAAAATGCAATGAAAACAATAATGAGGAGCCACTTCACACCCACTAGACATGGCTGTAATTTTTTTTAAAAAAGGTAAATAATATGCACTGGTGAGGATGTAGAGAAATTGGAACCCTTGCACACTGCTGGTAGAAATGTGAAGTTGTACAGTGCTTAGAGAACACTTTGGTAGTTTTTTAGTAAGTTAGAGTTAACATACACCTCAGCAATTCTATTCCTAGGGATCTATCCAAAAGAACTGTAAAGAGTATGTTGACACAAAAATGTGTATACAAACGTTCATAGCAGCATTATTCATAACAGCCAAAACGTGGAAACAACACAAATGTCCACCAATGTATGCATGGATCAATGAAGTGTGGTGTACAGCCATACAATGGAATAGTATTCAGCCCTGAAAAAGCATGAGGTACTGATACATGCTACAACTGGATGAACTTTGAAAACATTATACTAAGTGAAAGAAGTGAGACACAAAGGCCACATATTGTATGATTCTGTCCCCATGAAATGCCCAGAACAGGCAAATCCAAAGACAGAGAGTAGATTAGCGGTCTCTGGGCTGGCAGTGGGGGTGACAGGGGTGAGAGGTTACAGTTCATGGTATAAATAAGGCTCTTTTGGGGATGATAAAAATGTTCTAGAATTAGATAGTTGCAATGGTTGTACAACCTTGTGAATATACCAAGAATTACTGAAATGGTTTACCCTTTAAAAGAATAAATATTATGGTGTGTGAATTATATCTCAATAAACAAAGTCTTCAACCCCTTACTGATTTGAGTAGGACTGCTGTAATGAACCTGTTACAGATAGGAATACTTTCATCTTTCAGGAATGCTGGTGTTGGGGATTGAGAATTCACTGCTCAGAACATTTACATATACTGATAATCCTTCAAGTGTATGATTCAATAGAACAAAATATTCCAACATCTTCCTCAAAAATAATGCAAAACACATTTCATTTACACATGTGAAATTGCTCCATCCAACTTGACAGAGTTTGCTGTTTTTAAAAGAATACAGTACAAACTAGGTAAAAAAAAACTTGGACAGACATAATTTATTACTAATTGGTGTGTATTTTGGAAACACTTTCTTACACTCATCCTTTCCAGATATTTATTGAGCACTTACTATGTGCAAAAGAACCCTACTAGGTACCAGTGACACAGAGGCAAGTGACACAACTCGATGTCTCTGTGACTGTCTGTTCTGGCAGAGGCAGATCAATCACAAACAAAGAAACAAGAAATTATCAGAGAGTGAAACTTGAAGAAAATAAAATGGAATAACCCACTCAATTCAGAGCCCGAGGGGGCATCACCACACAGGACGCCCCCAAAGCCTGGGTCCTATCTGGGCACAGCAGGAGCCAACAGAAAACACAGCAGAAACACTGTCCCTCCCACGGGGAGGGTGAGCACTTTCTGTCTCTGAAGCGCACACAGATGGAAGCTGAGCACATGATCTCAGAATTAGCCCTCCAACCGTACGACCGTGAATGACACTCGATAACAGTCTTTTAATTTTATTATTTATTTATTTTAATACAAAGCTTTGGCATTAGCAATTTTATGAAAAAATAAAATGTACTAAAAATAAATGCTTGTGTGGCATGATTGGTAAATGATGCACAAAAATAGGTTCTTTTTTCCTTCAAGGCAATCAGTCAGAAAGCAGTTTTTTCCTTCTTCAAAACCATTCTACCCTATGGAATAAAAGGAAAAAAGAGAGGTCAAGAGTTAGTCAGAGTGTCATTGTCAATGTCTTAAAATAACAGAGAAAGTGATCCTAACTGAAGGGTGGCCTGGGGCTGTCCCCAGATACTTCCCAGCCCAGTATCTGGTAAAGCCAGTAACATTAGCATTTTCCTGAACCCAGCAGCTTCTGATCTGAGGTCAAGGGGCTCAGTCACTTAAAAGTGTGTTCCTACTCCCAAAAGGAATGCAGGGAAAAGTATGGGCTAATGGCATCTTGTTTGAAAATGCAGGGACAATTATCATATAATTACAACTTTTCCTGGTTTGAACACACGTTCTAAATGCTGAGCGTCTTGAAATCTGTAGCTGCTGTCTTTATAGTATGCTCCCCCTTCATACCTCAAACTAGTTTGTCATTTATTTATTTTAAAATAAGATTTGAACAGTACAGATTTCCAGAGATGTCTGGTTTTCTTACAGGAATTCCCCAGATTTTAAGTGTGTGTGTGTGTCCGTCCCTAAGTCAGGTGCCTGAAGGGACCTGAAACCTCTCTGTTTCCTGTGCTACCCTCAGGCTAATGCTGCAGCCTGGCACCGGGGGATCGCCCTGGCTTGGACCCTGTGTGGTCTGGTTCACTGCTGTGGTTCCCATGTTGTAACTTCAGTTCTGCTCTCTCTTCTCTATGCTCAGTTCCAGGTCCGTATTTCAAGCCACCCAATCCTTAGGCATCACACAACTCTCCAGCATCTCCTGTTTTATCTCCTCTTCATCCCCCTGACCTCCTCCTTCAGCTCCACATTTTCACCCAACCTACCTTCCTGCCTCCTGTCACTACCTCGTCAAAGCAACTTCTCGGTCACCAGGAATTTCCTTTTTGCTGAAAAGCCTTAGACACTTCCTGCTATTTCCAAAAATTAAATCCAAATTCTGTAGTCTACCTACCACCCTCCCCCCCACCACCTACGGTAGGCACATCAAACCAAACAGCTGCCTGGACCTGATCTGCTTTTCCCACCCCTTGTGCCTTAATTACGCCTGGCCTTGTCCCTAAGTCACTCCCTCCAGGAAGCCTTTTGCAGAAGTGGCGGTTCCTCGTGTCTGTGTGATGCTGAGTGGCTGCGCTCCTCTCACACCGCTGGGCCTGCGGGCACTTCCTGGCTCTCCTGTCACTTCAGCCAGCGCTGTGGTGCAGGGCACGGGGGGGCACAGCCCCTTCTCCCCAGGGCTCCTGCAGGGCGAGGCCTGGAGCCTTGGGAGTACCAGGGAGATGGTGCCTAATGAATGAACGGCCGGGCATGAAGGCTGCTCACAGCAGCTTCAGGTAAAGCTCTACACTTTATTGTAGCTCATATTTAAGAAAATACGTGGTTTTTTATAATATTTGCTCAGAAAAACTGTATCTTAGATATAACGACTTTGAATGAGCAAATCAAGATTTTTACATCTTGCTTTTTTGCTGCCTTTCTAAGAAATTATAATGCAATCAAACATTAAAGGTACTTCGGAAAAAGTAAAGAATGACTACTGTCAAAGCCAGTACAGAAGTTCAATCAAAAGGCCCATTGCTTTAATCTTCCTTCTGTCATCACATTTTTAGAAAAGCAAATTTGTCTTCTTCAGCCATATTATTTGGAGCCCTTAAACGGTCCCCTGGAGCAGTCAGAAACAAGCAGTGCGAAGGAAAGAGCTGGGACTAGAGACACTGGGCATGAGCCCCACGCCCTTCTTCCTGTGGCATTTCTCGGGGGTCCCTTGGTTCCTCTGGCCTAGGGCTGCTCCTCTGTGTGTATCTCTCAGGCTCAGAGCGGCTGAAAGGGGAAGATGCCAAGAGGGAGAAGAGGATTCATGATCAAACTGGGGGCACATCTCTGCTGGTGTTGTTACAAAAAAGGCTGTCTCAGGAGAGTGAACAGCCAGGCACGGGTGCCCGTGTGAGCAGAGGTACCCAGCTGAGAATTCAAAATTCAAAATTCTTTAGATCAGTGTTTCTCAAAGTGCAGGCTGCAACCTACTAATGGATTATAAAATCAGTGTGAGCAACAGAGCACAGGGAAGAGAGGTCAGAGATACTGCAGGTAGTGAGGGAAACTGTGAAACTTCTGTTTCAGTTACACACGCGGGAATGCTGGGCCACAGTGTAAAGTGTCTTTCTTACAGCAGGAGGTGGCTGCAAAAAAAAGCTTTAAAAACACTCCTTTTGACACTGAAGGTTCTAAAAGAGGCAGCCTCTCTCCTTGGGCTCTGGGACCATTTAGGACAGGAGGGACTCATGGGACTGGGAGGGGTCAGACTTCCTTCCACCTGACCCCGGGCCTGCCTCTGAACAGCTGCAGCCTGGCGGCCTCTGTGTGAACAGGCAGGTCCTGGCAGGCTTGTCAGCTTTCAAGATGGCCCATGTCGTGGGTGAACAGCTCCAACTGGAGGAAGTTCCTTCAAGCATTAGGAGGAAATCTACCCCCAGAGCTCCAGAACCTCACAGCAGGCATCACCCTCTGCATGCGCCGGTCAGCCACTGTGGGACGACCATGGGCACTAAACGGGGCAACGTGGGCAGTAACAGAGCCCAACACAGGAGTACCCTCTTGGTAGGCCTGCAGCAAATAGTAGCTGTTCTCACCTCTGAAAATCCTTCAAATACCTGGAAACACCTCTCATATCACCCCACTCCCCTCATTTCTAAGGTAAGCATTCCTGAGGTATCAAATGATTACATTTCAGACCCTTTTATACTGAAATATGTCGATGTTCCTTTCAAAGAGTCTGAGCAGAACAAGTCAGAAATACTCAGCAGAGAATAACAGACACCCATTCCTCTGGGCTGGCCCCTACATTTCCACCACAAAATCTTCTCTACAAGAAGACCCGTGCAGACAACGCAAGTGCGGCGTCCTGCTGCAGAGCTGGGGCTTCCTGGTCCCTGGCTATGCCAGAGGATCTCACATTTATTCCAGCTACTTCATCAGGTTAACCGCATCTGACTCATTTCCCCCTTAAGGGACTATTCTGCATCTTGAACGCCTGGGCTACACTCCTGCAAATCTCAGAACATGGTTTCTATGCATCAGAATCTGGGAGCTGAGAAAGGGCTGTGAAGGACACCTCGCTGAACCTCCCATTCAACTCAAAATCTCTCCTTCATCATCCGCGAATCTGACAACTTGTTCCTCAAATAAAAGCAATGACGAAAATATTTACTTTTGTTATGCTGAGGGGAAAGTAGATTTACATAAATATAAGCTGGTAAATGTTGGGGTTAACAAGGTTTATTTGAGGAATGAAGTAGAGCAGAAAACGTCGGTTAGGAACTGGAGTTCAATAACCTTGCTCACTTAGGAGCTAAGAAATAGACGGGGAGCTAATACATGTAAATATATTTACCTTGCTTTTATTTGCTTCTTTGACTACTAGCCCCTTTATATTGGCAAAGTCTCAAAAGTCAAGAGATTTGTTTGCAGTATTAAAAAAGTTAGAGCAGTTAGTCATGGTCGAGTTCTTAAATGGCATGTCATCACAACAGAAGGGGCGTGGCCCCAGATACGAGGACTTCTGATTGGCTTCTGAATCAAGCCAATGGCATCAAGCCCTGGGGACACGTGCAGCGCGTGGGCGGGAGATGGGCGGGCTTCCAGCCCCAGCAGAGCAGCTGCCCACGAGCCCGCGGAGCCTGGACCTGCTGGCTCCAGGCTGCTTCATCTTGCCCCGGGGTTTCACCAGTGACTAGCCTGGGATAAGGTCTTGCTGACATCGCAACACACGGGCTCAGCGTAACACTGTCAGAAAAGTAAACTGTAATGGTAGGTAGGATGCACAGAGATGGAAATTACTACTGATTTCCAGACAGATCACTGACTTGTGAAAAGATGGAATCTATTTATACAGAAGATTATCTTACAAATGGACGAGGTTATTTAGAAAACCGAAGCAGAGCAATGAAACTGAAAAGGCAATCTCATTCTGACTAATTTTTCAGTAAAGGCAAAAAGGGAAATAAGATAGATTTAAAAGAATTCATTAATGAAGGATAATTATAAATTTATTTGCTGAAATAAAATTTTCGCTGGAATTAAAATCGCATAGGAATTTTTCATCACTTTTGGGAAAGAGATACTGAGTAAGAGTGGCTATTAACTTTCTTTTATCCATATAATTAAAATGCCCTTTAAAAAATTAAGTAATTCAGGTTACAAAAGAAGAATCAACACATAAAAGCACAACAGGAGAGGAAAACACCACGCAAAACTGTACTAAGTTAAGATAACCACCATTAATGTTTCGGTGACCATGTTTTCATGCATCCACATGAGTACACACAGACACACACTCTCATTCTCTCTCAATTTCTCTCTCTAAATGGGATCATGGAAGTTGTCCTTCAGAGTGGTTTTGACTGAATGCACAGAAATAATATCCAAGTAAACAACGGCAGTTCAAACCTTTACAGAGGCTGATTAGAGAAGAGTTGGACTGAGACATGGATCTAAGATCTATGACACAGATTCTGAGTCATGCAGGCACTTACGCACCGAACTCCAATTCATAATGGGTAACAAGCCTGTTGAACGTTGTCTAAAATGTCTGATACATGAACTGAGCACCTGGTAGATTCTGCTGCCACTGGCAGGCAGCAAGGCTGACTAGTAAATGACTTAATAATTCTGTAAAAGTGCCCAGTGAGCAGCTACTTGCTGTGACTAGTTTTCAGTCATTTGTGAAATTTTTAGGAAGTGGGCTGGCTGTAAGCCCCTCATCTAGTCTGATGGATCAGCATGGGAGTAAGCAAAGTGACTGCAGGTGAAACAAATATTTCCCTCTGAATTGTGGTTTGAATCACAGGTAGTCACGAGCTCCTATGAGTCTGTATTCTATTTCATGGGAGAAAATGAAATTCATTTGCCAAATGATAAAGGCAGACGGCCATCTTCACAGAACTTTGAAAGACTCAGAGGAATTGTTTTGCCTAACATTTATTGAGCACGTAATATGTACGAGGCACTGTGCTAAGCACTTTATGTGCTAATTCTCACATCGACCCTGTGATGCACTCCCGCTGTTATTCCTGTTTTATGGACGACTAAAACAAGCTTCAGGTAAATACAGCTGCCCGGTTCTCACAACTAAACACAGAGGAGCGGGGAGTCACATCCAGGCACGTCTGACTCTGCAACCTGAGCAATTAACACTGTGTCATGTCCAAGTAAAACCTCATCGGGGGGCCCAACAGAAGCAACTAGCTGTCGACCTGCTGGATGAGGCCGAGACTATGCATCTGAAGGCTGAGGAATGTCCACGGACCAAGACATCCTCAATGTGTAATACGTCAGGGATGTCAAAGGGTACTTCTTACATAAACATCTAGCCAGCAGATCAGGTTTGAGGTAACAAAATCACGTCACTGGAGTGGAGGTTACTTGCCCGGACTACGAGCATTCAGTTAAATCAACTACATGAGAGTGGGTGGTTGTCACTAATCAATTAAAATGCCAGGACATAAGTGAACAGAGAGAGCACATGGATTCCACCGATTTAAGTTCAGATTTGGGCCGTGTCCCAGGGATGCTTTCATCTTGAATCAGCTTTCATGAATAATGGTTGAAAGAAAGGACTGAATAATATCCTACAGTAAATGCCCCAAAATTAAAACAAACAAAACCAAAAAACCTTTTCTATATCATACCCTGTGGAAAGCTACTCTTGGAAAACCACTGAACCAAAATGGACCTTAACAGTCATCCAGCCCAATTTTCCATCCTCTGAAAAATGCCTCACCTACGGCAGCCCCGACAAGCGACACCCAGCTCCCGCCCCCATTCCCAGTCCCGGGCCCTCCCTGCCCCCACAGCAAACCACCTCAGCGGTAAGCAGCCTTGCTAACGGGCACTCTTCCTTTCACTGCAGTGAAATTCGGCCTTCCTGGAACCTACCCTCAGGTCCTCAATTTGCCCTATGGAAATACAGTTTACGCTTATTTCCACCCACCCCGACATTCTTTCTAATATTTGGAAACAGCAGGTCTTCCCGATTGCTTCTTTCTCACAGGTTAAACATCCGCGTTCCTTTGTGCATAGGCCCAGTTGCTAGCATCCACCAAAAGCCACAAGCCTCCAGGTAAGTGTGATGAGCACCCAAGACCGTGGGGCTTCTCCTGCCAGCTGCCCGGAAGGGGCGTTCTCTACCTCCTCTGACCGTACTGGGTCCCCTGGCGTTTCTTCCATTGTTGATTTACTCTAAGCTTGTGGCCAAGGACAGCCCCAAGACCCTTTCTCAACCTAGCGGTTCCTGCTGAGCAAGGTCAACTCCCAACCAGTGTTACGGACTGAAAATACACGTTCGTGAAAGAAGTTATTTTGCTAGGTATGATCGCATCTAGATCAGTGTGAAACTGGTGGAAGTCAATTCTCATGATTTTTATGAATATTACTCTAACATACTTTCTGGGGGGTCATCTGGCACATGCAATCCAAAAAAACAATTTGTTACTTACTCATTAGCATTCAAGCTAGCTGTGGCTCTGATGATCATGTAGCAGAGCGTGAGAGCACTGAGGAGACCAAAGCTGGCAATAATAAACCATTCTTCTGTTGACAAAGGAAAGGGAGGAAGTCACTCTGGGGAGAAGGCTTAAGTCAAATCGATGCCAACATTTCCCTCAAATGCAACGAAGCAGACGTCAACGGAGGTGTAAGCCAAGACTGGCCCAAGGAAGTGAAGCAGGAGGAGGTTTGCCAGAGAGCTACTAAGTGCAGAAGGTTAGTGGAAGTAGAGGTGAAAGCTGCGAGGGAGAAAGGAAAGCACGGCCCAGACATTTCTTCCCGTTGACGTCCTGAGGTTTGTGAGAAGCGTGGCCACCAAAAGTGTGCAGTAAAAAAAAATATATAAAATTGCTCATGGACATGAGATTTTTTAAACTGTTAATTTAAATGACAGCAAAATAGACTAGCTATATTTATAGTTATCCTTTACTTCTTCATTTGGTCACTTCTGCATGGCTGTGTCACTCATTCTTAGAGAAAGCCTTTAGGAATATGGAGCAGCGGTTCCCAAAGAGCTTGTGATATTCCAAGCAGTCCGCAGGCCGGCCTTCCGTGGCATTCACATCTACTTTCTCTTCTGTTATGAGTGGGTACTTGTAGTCTTTCTTTAAAAAGGGCCTCTTACTGGTGTCTCCTGCCCAGAAGAGGACTACCTCACCAGCCCACGGCGGGGAAGCAGCACTGGCTGCTCTGGCTTGGTGAAGCAGGGGTAGGAAGGGCAGGTGAGTCACAAGGTCCGTGGCCCATCGAAGAGCTGAAAACCCCCGGTACACAGAACTCTAAGGGTTTCTGTCTCGTTTCTCTCTAGATCCAGGAAATCAGTTCATGTTTTCCCTTAACTTTTCAGTCTGTACTGTCAAGGTAACGGATCAGATACAGTATTTATTGAGAACCTCAAAAATAACCCGAGAGCCAATCTGAGTTCCTAAAAAGTCTTAACTATAAAATATTTCCTAGAGTATACACGAGCTAGGGCTGGTCTGACAAAGTGTCACACAGCGAAATGCCCCACAAACCTGCGCTAATGCAGAGAGAAGACATTCCTACTTGGAACGCCAAATGTCTGTATGTGAAAGCTGTGCGGAACGTGGGTGCTTCTCAGGCTGGTTCCATGAATCCTGCCTCTACGCAACACTGTGCGTGCCTGGGAACTCCCAGAAAAAGGGCATTACACTTCCACTGGACTGTACAGGTGGCGGTCTTCAGAAGAGGAAGAAGAACTGGTCTTCAGGACTCCTGGATGCTGAGTTGTTCTGTGAGCATTTCTCTGTCCACTTTGCTTTATGTCATGAAAATGCATAGCAAACTCTTTCTTTTTAGGTAACAGTGCAGCCGCTGCTTCTTGGAATGCAAATTCCTCATCAGCAGCGTGAACGTATAAGGTTTTTATTTAAGTCAAAATAAACATTCAAGAACCCATGCAGAATCCACCATTTTCACCCACATGTATTTTAAGTTAGGAAAAAAAAAGTATACTGGCATCTGAGAAGAAATTAAGAGGTGACTGGTCATTGACATCAAGACCCTTAACACAGCAGTCTTTATTTTTCTCTTCTTAGACTTTTATACGTGATGAGCAGACTAACTTTTAGGACTTCAATTATGTCTGTTTCTGATTGTGAATGTAGCATCCATACCTGCGTGGCATTTCAGCTATAAAAATCAGTGTGACCAAAAAGAAGTAAACACCGTTAGAATAATACCCAGTGGCCCAGGGGTACGTCAGCAGCGACCCACGGCGGCCGGGGTCTCGGTGGCCCCCGTCCTCCCGGGGGTGTTTAGCACAGTGCCTTGCACACAGTGGACGCTGGCTAGAAGCACGGTAGCTACCAGGGCACCACAGGGCTGGAGATTGAAGTTGAGGGAGCACTGGTCTAGTGCAACCACATGAACTTCACTGATTAATGTGCATAAAGTTTGCTAATGGTGATTAATTTGATGCATGAAGTAATATTTTAATCATCAAGGCATAAGGTTTTGAAAGGACATTTATATATAAAATGTAATAGGATCATTACTTAATGTAGTAGCAGGTGCTCAATAAATGTCAACCAACGAAGGGCCTCCCAAAACTCAGGAGCGAACAGACACCCTTTGGCTCCTTTGTTACTGCTAGATCAGCTTTTAAAAATCTCACCCGCAGAAAAACATGAGATGCTGTTAAACAAACAAGTCGCTGGGAAATGGTAAGAAATGAGTCAAACTGTGTCAAAGACTACTTTTACTTGCTTTACAACTGAGTGAGGTCTCCTTGAGTTTATACAAGCGAGACACTAAAACCTGGGAACTCATTTTCTAACACCTTTTGGTTGGTTAGACTGAACAGACCACACGAGTCTTACTAGGTTCGGGAAACTCCGGGAACAGCTTTATCTGTTTTCCTGACTTGCAGAGTTGAGAGGAGTCCCACCAGGGTTAGGGCTCGAAGCTATAGGCAGGCAACAGCACCGAGAGGCAGCACCAGAGAGGTGGCGAGGAAGACGGGTGAGAGGTGGTTAGATGGAAACAACATGTAGAGAATGGAACTGAAACCAGCTGCTTGTCCCGGGGGAGCGTCCCCGAGGCCCACTCGCACGCCCGCCAGCCCACTCATACTTAGGCAAGGCCATCGAAACACTCAAGGGTATTACTCTCCTTCTTGTCAATAGTTCAACAATCATGACATTCATAACCAGCCCAGAACATTTTTAGGGCAGATTATCTTTTGGCTTCTCCCCCACCTCTTGTCCAATTATACCAAAGAGGTAAGTGCCAAGATACCAAACTTCATAAAAAGTGTAAAATACAGTGAGCAGCAACCGGCCATCTCAGCTGTTTCTAAAGTTGTGAACTTTCAGGTTCAAGTTCTGGATTTGTTTTTCACTGAGTTGCCTGCCGCCTGGGAACTAGAGAGCGCTGAGCTCACAGCGACACCACACACCTGAGCTGCTGCTGATACCCAACATCACGTCCCTGTCTGCATTTCAAATCAGGCTGATAAACAGCTACTAAGACAGACCTCTGATCAACCACTCATCAAATGGCAGTTACTCCTATTCATGACGCATAAATACACACGCTTCTCATTATAAAGAAAGCTTCCTTGTTCCAAATAATCTGCTTTAGCAAGTCCCCATTCCCTTCTCCATTACAGACGCCACCACCGGCCCTGGTGACGGCCTCAGCTCTCCACCACACACTGAACACCACCAGCAAAGCCGTCCTGTGTCCTGGGCACAGGGCCCACTTACTTGTCACTGCGATGTTGATCTCTCCCGTTCTAGGAGTGAGCTCCCCGTCCTGAGGAAGAGGTGAGATCCCCGAAGTTCGAAGTGGCTCGAGGCCAAGGGAGTTGTCACTGGCGAGGTCACCTAGGGCTGATCTCCGGTTAACTGCTTGGGTTCTGGTGAGCCTCTCCATGTCAAATGCTACGTTATCAGTACACGGCAAATTTGGCTGCAAAATATTTCCAGATTAAAAGTACTTGTAAGATTAAGAATTCCTTTTATAAAATTCTTAAAGTTCAACATCCCTGTTGAAAACACTTTACCGAGTTTTTTCTATGTGATTTCCTCTCATTTCTCTCTTCATCTACACTTTCCACTCTCATCCAAGAGTTTTTCTTTAAAAGAAACATGATTTCTTCCCAAAAATGGTACAAAGGAAAACCAAAATTCATTGCAGAACTGAGAAAATTGGATACTTCATCTTTATAAAGAAATGACAACCCCTTATGGACAAGGCTCACAGGCAAAGTGATTCATTATCATTGTTATAAAGCTGACAAACAGTTCGGTGTATCACTTTGGCTCTTATGTTAACGCAGGTAACAGTAAATACCCCTTTCATCCTACTAACTTCTCTGTAATGCCCCGTCCATCTGGTAGACAAGTTTTTAAATATCTCCTACTTTTGAATATAAGTAATGCATACAACCAAGAGCCAATCAACGTTGAAAGAGTCTTGAACTCTGAGAAAACTATCTGTTGCAAAACCCAAGCATCTAATTCTGGAAGAGGGGTTCAGAGCTGCCGTGGAGCCAAAGCTTACCAGCGAAAAAGTGAATGGATGCTAAAGTCTTCTGATTTAACAGCATGGATACCTGGTTTCCTTAGCAACCGTCGGTGCTTTTAGCCAACGGCAGGCAGTGTACTAGGAGCAGAGCTGGGAAGGGTGGCTGAGAGAAGCTTATGCTTACAGAGAGGTGACAGCCAGCCAAACCCAGGGCAGTGACCTCCTGGGCAAAATAGTTCTCTTCTTTGTCACCCCAAATTTAAAGAATCACAGCATGGTGTGATAACCGAGGCTAATAATGACACTCATTTAGAAGAGGGCTTGCTACGTTTTTCATATTTAAGGAACCATGGCAGTTTATAATACATTTCAGAACAATTTTCATTAAAAACAGAAGGAAAGAGTATGTCTTGGTCCTTCAAAGAATAGGACTTAAATAACAAAACAACAGCCAAGAAGGCTGGAGGCAACAGAGGAAGCTGAGTTAGTATCTCCCCAAGTGTCTGCTACGCGCCAGGCATTATGGCAGATGCTCTACAATACACCCCTCGCGTGGGGGTGGACAGGGGACACCTGGCCGGGCCCAGAGACATTTCTGATTGTGTGGCCAGGGCGTTGTATTTACTAGTAGATGCCAGGGATGCTGCTGGACAGTCTACAGGATGGCTCCCCCCCAAGAAGGGACTGTCTGGTCCAAAGTGTCGGTGGTGAAGAGGCGGAGGCGCACTGTGCTGAACACAGCATCACCGACCTGATCTCTGGAGACGGAGGATCAGCGGGGCGTCACTGCCCAACTGGATCACACCTCAACAGCCATCTGAGGGTACTTTTCAGATAGGACTACTTTGATCTGCAAGGGTACAGTGAGGAAATTCATCTGCTGGGTCAAAACAAATGTTTTGCTCCACAAGATTGTTCAGTCTTTTTTTGAGACCAGAAAATACTTCCTTTGCCTCTAAAAAGCAATAATCCTGGATACATACTCCTCTCACGGAAGGAACCGTAGGGAGCCTCCAAGGTCCTCGGCTGGTCAGCGGCTGACCCGCCCGGCCAGGGCTGCAGTGCTGCTCCACGCGGCCCCCGCCCAAGGCCCCCGCCAGGCTGTCGGAGGTCTGCCTGGGGCTGGCACTGAGCACATCACGGCCTGCAGTGACCCATGCCCAGGGGAGCAAAACCATATTCAAGACGAAGGAACATAAGTGATGACCTCATCTTACATCATGCTGACCTCAGAAAAACTATTATTGGACCAGTGTAAAAGTCTATATTCTAAATTCCTTAAGAAAAAAGATACTGGAATGAAGGAAAATGGTCTCCTTCTCTCTGTCTCAGTTCTCCACCACACCCCCACCGCCCAATACACACACGCTTTAAAGTGGACCAGCACAGTGTTTCACCTTCTCTGCCAGGAGTTCTCCAAAGTGGGCTGGACTTTAAGTGACGTGGGGAAAAAAGTCAGTGCTAGGCTCACAGGGCTATACAGCAAAGGAAGTCAGTGTGTCCCTGTGGGACTCTGAACCGTCCACTCGTCCATGTCAGTGCCATGCTTACAGATAACACTACACGAAAGTATTCACAAAACAGGAAACATACCACAATTCCCAGGGCCTTCAAAATATTAAGTTTGCACATAGGACAGGTACAGTGTTCGCTAAGCCAGGGATCCACGCAGGATTTGTGGAAAACATGCCTATAAAAAAAGTGGAGAATTGTATGACAAATTATATACTGAAAAACTCTTAGGCCAAAATGCAAAGAAATGGAATTTTTGGTCAGTCTGTTTCTTTCCCCTTTAGGACATAATCACAGGCCCTAAGAGACAAATATTGGGGATGTACTGCAACGTACCTGGAAGAAAAGCTCCTGAACCCAACGTCATATGCTGAAAGCACCGTATAAACGAGAACTGGTAAGAAGTATTTTTCTTCTGCCCAATTCCAAAAAAGATTTGAGGAAATGTAGAAATTTATTAAGGATGAAGAAAATGAATTATACCTTATACATCAGTTGTTTTCTACAACAGCAAAAGCAGAAAAATGGAGTTTCAAAAAGATACTAACCAGGAGTAGAAAGAGTTCTCTATGTAATTACCAGTTTCATGGACCTCTGTTTAAATGTCATTTAAAACATTATTTAAAAAGACTTCTAAGCAACCCACGTTAAATGTTTGTAAAGTTCCAGGGCGGCTGGGGCTGTTTTTAGGGATAAACTGTGTTTAAGAATCAGCTAACATTCAGCCAGCAGTTTTCAGCTGAAATGAAGGGAGAGAGAGGATGGGGGGGTTTCTCTCTTCCTCAGGGGAGAAGGAAGTCACACCCTTGTGGGTGGAAGTAAGTCATGGAGGGTTCTGCATTCTTAAAAAAGGGGCTGGTGCCCTCTGGAATGGAGAAAAGACTCTGAGGGAGCTGTGGAAGTCATTTCTCACTCTCACTACCTCCCCACGGCAGCTCTGAGTAGCCGAAATGAAACCGCACGGAAGCCCCAGGGTCCTGGCCCAGCAGGGACCGAGGCAGGCGCCAGGACAGACAGCTGGGCACCTTTGGAGGAGCTATCATCAGAGTCTTGGCATAAGATACAAGAAAATTTGAGAAAAACATCAAATTGAACCATGGTATGCCTCTTAATTTATAATTCATATATAGCTTACAAGTAGTTATATATACTTGTTTTAAAGAGCAGTTTTGATCTTAAAAAGCGAAAGACCTAGAAAACTCACTGTTTTAATTGGGATTTGGAAGAAACATTTGGGTTTATAGCTTTGACCCCAACAACACATACGTACCCACCCAATGTCACCTGGTGGCCTTATGCCCATTTCTTCGGGGTAAGAAGAAAGACCCTGACAACTAAATGCATCAGTCTAGTACTGAAACTCGTAGATAACGCAGTGAACCAGACCTCATCATCCCTGAAGGCCTTTATTTAAACCTGAAAGTTTTTATTTAATGGGTGAAAGTCACCAAATCATAGGCAAGACCTAAATTGACTTTGTACACGTGAGGCATTGTCACGTCCGTTGCCCGTTCCTCGCATCCGTGAATGAGAGTGCTGTAAGGCAGAAGGCTCCTTGCCCCAGGACCTCCACCGAGGGTATTCTCAGAGACGGCGTAGCTCCCCAGCCGGCTGGGGACTGTGCCCAGTGTTGGCTGTAGTCTAACCAAGACTAGAACGAGGCCTTCAGTCCTTCCTGGAGACGTAGACTCCCTTAGGTCTGACGTAAATGACAGGCCCTCCCCCTTACAGGGGCGCCCCTCTCTAGTATCTGGCATACGTTTTGGGGAGGCCCACGGACCAATGAGGGTTTGATCAGTGTGGGATGGGGATGGGCGGCTGGGAAGGTGCTCCAAACCAGTTCTAGGCAGTCTGGACGACGGAGTGCAGCTGGCTGACCAGTGGCAGGAGAAAGAAGGTCGTGTGATCGCTGATGTGGCCACTCTGGCAAGGGGTGGCTGGCCTGGACCGCTTGCGGAGACCCCCGGCTAAGCAGCGGCGGCGGCCTGGGGTGGAGCCTGCCTTCGCCTGCCCGCCCTCGCCAGCGCTCCCGCCTCCCCTTTCCTTACTGTCGTGCCTTGTTTCCTGTTACTGGTTATTCAGAGAGCAAAACGGTATAATCCCGTATTTAACGTTCAAAGCCGCGTAAGCTGCTGTTCTCTGTTCATCTGTTCCTTTCACCTTTGTCATGGATGCATCTCTCTTATGCTGGGGCTCTTAGCTGTCCCCTTGCAGGTGTGCTGATCCAAAAGAAAGGGTCTGGCGCCCTGCTGCGGGGGCGCCGACACGAAGGAAAACAGAGACTAACTGTTCTTCAGGGAAAAACTGAGAAAGTCTCCCTTCTTAACCTAACTCAAAATCCGAAAGAAAAACCCAAAAAGCCCTTTTCTTTGGACTCTCTGTCCACCCCATGGCTTTCCTACCCCCGGCCAGTAAGCCGCCCTTGTTCCCCCCACCCCGACAGAGCCATCTTTGACTCCCGACAGTCCAGCTCCGGCGCCTGGCCCAGAGATCATCAGTCTGATTCCCACAGCACATCTCTCTCTTCTGCAAACAAAACCCAGGGCTGTCGTCTTCACGCGCTGGCCCTTCTGACCCAAGCCCATCACATACCCCTCCCTCCGGTCGTGACGGGACGCGCTGACCGGCTCTCTGCGCTCACTGACGCCTCTCTTCATCACCCACTCTCTCCACTCCTGCTTCTGTCTCCTCCGCTCTCCCGTTTTACCGGGCTCAACATGGCCTTCCCCTCCTCCTAAGCGGAGTCCTGCTCCTACAACTGTCTGAGCCTCTACTTGCTGCCCTCACTCCCAGCTGTCTCGCCTGAAAGCTGCAGGCGGAAGGGGGTGAGGCGTGGTGGGGAAGGCGGTGTGTCACCCCCCTCGTGAGGCTGTCCGGGGCAGCAGGCGAAAAACCGTAAGTGTGATCCTTTGAAAAAGCACACAAATGAACTACTCATCATGTACAACTAAGATGACTGATTTCTTGAATACGTGTGAGCACATCTGACTGTCCTTTATGACTGTATCACCACATTCTGCTGATTCTTATTTTATAGTTGGCTTTATTCCATTGATAACTATGTAAGTTTAAAAAGCTAAAGCTCGAAACTGTTCTTAGGAGCAATGATCAGTACACATACGTAAACTAAAAAAAAGGTGCAGTGTACTGTCTGCATGTATTTACATGCAATATCGTGTGTGTGCAGTTGGACTGTAATACTACTACCTAATAAAACTGAAAAAGGAAAAAAAAAAAAGAAAAGAAAAAGCACCAGGGACACACAAATGGAAGTATCATTAAACACAAATTCAGGCAAAGTAACGTCAACGTTCCACACGATGCCCTGATGAACGGTCAGAGCCCCCGAGCACGCCCAGCGCCAGTGACCTCTTCCCAGCTTGCAGACATACCTCAGGCATCCACAGACGCCTCAGAGGGGGGCACCTGGGGCCAGCCAGACCTTGGAAAGAAGTCCCTTCCCGCTGTTATAAAAGACTCAAAACAATAAAAATGCACGTAAAAGCAGAAAAGGGCACGGCATATGCTGGGCCAAGCGGTGTACAGGGGTGGAAAGGGGGTGACGTGCTGATGAATCGTGAAGCATGAAAAGGACAAGCTTATCAGAGCTTCAACAGAAGTCCTTTATTCCCATGAGAAATACTTCGGGATACAGAATGTGAAACGTATGGGACATAAAAGGAACAGACCCGGAGGAGGGGGCAGGAGGGTATAGCTCAAGAGGTACAGTGCGTGCTTAGCAAGTACGAGGTCCTGGGTTCAATCCCCAGTACCGCCTCTAAAATAAATAAATGAATAAAATTTTAAAAACCCTATTACCTCTCCCCGCCAAAAAAGAAACCAAGAAACAAAAAAACCCAAACAAACAAAAGGAACAAAACCAGTTACATGGAAATAGGCTGCCCTCGCCCTTCCCTACTTCCCACACATGCTGTAAACTAGAGTGATCAGAACACTGGTGGAGGGGGGGAGCGGGGAGAGGAGCCTACACTGAAGGTGAGTGCTTTTCACAGCTCTGCAGCCTCTTGGTGTCGTGCGAGGAGCTGGCAAACATAAAAGGATCCAGGATTATCAAAGGTCAGAGACAAGAACTCTTCCCCTGGAGCTGGGACTGGCAGCAGACCCTCGCTCCGAGGCGGGGGCATCACGGTGACGCCTCTGCCAGCAGACAGATGACTGACCCATTTTAGCTCCCAAAGTGGCGTCTTAGACAAAGGCTTATCCAAGCCAGCACTCTACTTCTGAAAAGTACTTTTGACTACTAAAAATATTTTGTGGCTGACCTTTAAATAAAAGAGGTCTAAATAAGGTAATAGTTTTTTTAGTTTCTAACCTGTGTTGCCTAACGTCCAAAGGATGATCAACTATAATCAACTGACACAAGTAGGAGGTCCCAAAGCGATGCCAGCTGCCATCTGTCCACAGTAAATTAATGTGACAGAAGGTGAAAAGCAAAGGTCATGCAACAAGACGCCAGCAGTCCCCGAGGGGTGTGCTATCTGCGGGAAGTCTCGGCCCAGCCTCCGGACAGGCTCGTTAAACAGAAGCAGGGACAGACACACAGAGGCACCCGGGCTTTTCTTCTTTCCTGAGCCAGGGGAGAACGGACACTGGGTACAGACCCGTTCCGGGCTCTGGCTGTGAAGGGGAGAGGCTGTGGGTGGTACAGCTCTGGAGGTGGGTTTGAAAGACAGTTATGAAAACTGGACAGAAAATGCTTGAGCGTGATGAAGTGCTGAAAGAATAAAAGCTGGAGGGAACACAGATCTAGCAGAGCACAGTCCCCAAGGGAGGGAAGGTGTCGGCACGTGGAGGCCCAGGTGGAAGGAGCACACCAGAACCACAGAGACTGTCTCCTTCACTGCGACGTGAGGGAAGGCTGCAGGCGCGGGTGTGGGGCAGGCACACACAAGGGCCTGGGGTCATCAGGCTGAGAGGAGTTCAGGTGTCCAAGAGCCATTCTTTTCTCTGTGAAGTGGGTGGTGACGCTATCTGATGAGAGTGAGGAAGAAAGGGACACATGAAGGTGTGGAAGGAGAAGGGACACAGCTGGCAGCGCTGCTAGGGGATGGGGAGAGCCAGCCAGGGGGACGGAGGGGCTCGGGGCGGCACTCCAGGCCTGGCTGGAGGTCTGCTCCGCGTCCCAGGGAGGAACCAGAGCTGAAGGAAGACGTAGCAGAGTCACACCTTACACGGCTAAAAAGACCTGCAGATCAAAGAGGAAGGGCAGGATATCTCAGGCACAGGAACAGAGCGAGCAGCAGCATGAGGCAGCCACCCCTGGAAAACAGGCTTGGGAAGATTTGGAATAAAGATGAATATTTAAGTGGAGCCCTCCTCTAGGTCAGGAGACATCCGTGGGGGTCACAGCTGTGTGTGGGGGGCGCTACTGGCATCTAGTGAGTGGGGCCAAGGATACTATAATCTGCAATGCACAGGCAGCCCCCGAATGTGCCCAACGAAGAATTATCTGGTACCAAATGTCAACTGCGCCCATGGGGAGAGTCTGCTCTAGGTCAGAAGCTGTCAACTCGGGTCACACAAAACACTGCTCAACGCGCCCAGTTGGTTTTCACCACACCTGAGAATCCCACTGCTGTCACCATTTCAGGGAGGGGAAATGTGTGCAGGGCAGGGTGTGCAACACGGAGAAAGCTGCCGCCTGCCCTGAAGCAGAGGGGTGTTAGGGCAGTGGGCATGGACAGTCCAGACCAGGATCTCAGGACTCAAGTCAGCCAGGTGAGCAGTGCCCTAACTACAGGTGCAAAGAAACACTCTCAAGTTTGCCAAATCCTAATACTCAAAAGCGGACCATGAACATGAAGGCTGAGGCCACTCCTCTGCGGGGAGGTGCAGCCACCGAAAGGGCTACGACCTAGCAGAGCTCTGCACTTCAACAGACGGTGGGGCCTTGCAGCATCAGTCACCCAGGCACTTCATGAGAAATAAACACGCCCAGGGCTCCCCACTGATTCTGAGGCAAAGTCAGGTTTGGAAGGAAAAAACAGAACCAAGAATGAAACTTTCCAAAAGCCAATGCTTGAGGGACAGAGAGAACAGGCAGCAAACGTCCCAGCACAGTCTGTTTCCAGCAGGAGCCCCCCCCGAGGGAGACGCTGGCGCCTGCAAATGACCACCGCTGGCCGTGGGGGGCTTCACTGCCCAGGTGGTACCAGGGGACCCTGCACTGAAACAGGAAGGCACTTTGGAAAGACCTGGCTTCCTCCTAGTCACTCCAGTGCCGGGAGACATCTGCGCAGGTAAAACACTTTGTAGAAGCAAGGGAAGGCTGATTATGCTTTACAATGTTTCCTCTTGATCTTTCTCCTGATTTGCAGGGTTGACCTTTGAACAATGTCGGGGGTCAGGGGTGCTGACAGCCCATGCAGCTGAAAATGCACATATTTGTAATCAGCCCTCCGTATCCACGGTTCTGCATCTGCAGATCCAGCCAACTGCTGACCACGCAGGACTGCAGAATTCACCACCGACAAAATTCCAGGTGCAGGTCAAACCCGCGTCGTTCAAGGGTCAACTGTACTTCCTTTAGCCTCATGCTTTAAGACTGGAAAAACTGGTAATTACACAATTTAGTTTTCTATAGAACAGCGTACATTGAGTTTTGTAGATTTCCCTTTATATGTAAACTAGAATGACCTGACTTCCAGAATTCTGGTTTTCTGTTTTAGTACATGAAATAATTCTTAAGTTCTCTCTCTAGGGTGTAAATACATGACTTTGTGAATAAGTAAGATAATACCAGCAGCCTCACGGAGACAACGACCACTGGATGTCTGACTCACTCACACGTTCCGTGTTACTAGAAGGCGGGAGTGGTGTGGACGTGTTTTAAAGGCGAGGGGAGAAGGAAGAGGAAAAGTCTTTTGTCTTAGGCTTCTCAGCAGGTGACTTCATGTTTTTCCAACCACTGCTCATAACTGTGTATCTGTTTCATATCCCCCAGCTTGGGATAGCACCGTGTTAGACATCCACGTGCTTATAAAGAACATCTGCTCTTTTTAGGGCACCAAACTACAGGCGAATACCTCCGTTTGGAGGGAGGGACGTGGCCCCACGTAAAAAGTAGAAATAATATAAAGGCGGACCTCTGTACTGGCCCAGCCATTTCTGAATTGTGTGACCCTGGCAGATCCATTACAGACTTCACCATCCTTCACTGGATGGACAGTGGGGAGAGAAACACGGATCCTCTTACAGGACAGAGTAAATGTAAACCGAACAGAGCAGAGCACCTGACGTGGGGCAGGTACACAGCACACACCAGTGCCCCCCACTTTACACAGCACAGGTTCACGGAAATATTTAAGTCAAGCCCTAGAGTTCTGGTACCCAGTGCCAAGTGAACACCTCTGGGGCTCTACTGGAGTGCCTAGTGATGTACTCTGATTTAAAAGAAGAGAACCATATGACCCAGGAATCCCACTCCTGGGCATATATCCAGAGGGAACCCTAATTCAAAAAGACACCTGCACCCCAATGTTCACAGCAGCACTATTTACAATAGCCAAGACATGGAAACAGCCTAAATGTCCATCAACAGGTGACTGGATGAAGAAGATGTGGTATATTTATACAATGGAATACTACTCAGCCATAAAAATGATAAAATAATGCCATTTGCAGCAACATGGATGGACCTGCAGATTGTCATTCTAGGTGAAGTAAGCCAGAAAGAGAAAGAAATATACCATATGATATCACTCATATGTGGAATCAAAAAAAAAAAGACAAATGAACTTATATATAAAGCAGAAACAGACTCACAGACATAGAATACAGACTTGTGGTTGCCTGGGGGTGGGGCAGGGGTAGGAAGGGATAAACTGGAAGTGTGAAATTTGCAGATACTGACTGGTATATATAAAATAGACAAACAGGTTTATACTGTATAGCAGTAGCTCACAGTGGAAAAGAACCTGAAAATGAATATATATATATATATATATATATTCATGTATGACTGAAGCATTGTGCCGCACACCAGAAATTGTCACCACATTGTAAACTGACTATACCTCAATAAAAAAGAATAAAATAAAAGAAGAGGAACAGTGGCTAGTTCTGAAACCCACAGAAGTCACAGAAATAAAAAAATTCTCAACCTCCATGCCTTCAGGCCCCTGATGTGCCCGCCGGCTGTGCCCGTTTCTCCACTAGAGAAGGCTCTGCAGTCAGTTCCTGCTGCGGTGGCCCAGCCCTCTGCCTGCGCAGCCGGGCCCCCAGCTGCCAGAAAAGCCGTGGGTGAGGTGGCTCTCAAAAGCGAGGGAGGCATATGAGTCACATTAGTATCGTTCTTTTTTAAACAAAGAAAAGGTGACATACTTGCAGGGGAGGATCCGGACAACATCGTTCTGCTTATAGCTCTCTATGCAGACTGCGCAGTGATCGAAGTCTGGGTCTGTCTCCTGAAATGAAAGGCACAGAACAGAAGTCACACGCTGCAGCCAGAGGTGCCTGAGCGGCCAGGAGTCCTCCTGCGGCAACGACGATACACAGGTGATTATAAGGGGAAGGTTGTAAACAAAAGTGTACGCGGCAACGACGATACACAGGTGATTATAAGGGGAAGGTTGTAAACAAAAGTGTACTATGTTTCTATTTGCATAACTGTATTGGCCCAAATCATACTATTTTGTTTTTACTACGGTGCAACAATTAATACTAATTCTGTTTGTGAAATGTCCTAGAACAAGAACACTGATTTTTTTTCAAGATTCAAATCAGCTGTCCCCTTGGAGCCTCCTGTCTTCTCACTCTGCTGCATCGCTATTCCGGTCTGGGCAGGTTTCACTGGATTCTCATCAGGAGGCTCACTGGACCACATAGCTAAGTGCTGACAGAAAAGATGGAGAGCCCCCAAAAGACCGTTATCCAGAGACCACCCCCCTCCAAGGATGGGAGCTGTGTGTCTGGTCACAGATTTGGGGTGGGGACCCATCATGGACTCAACTCTATACCAGGTCTTTATCAAGAGTCAGGAGGAGTCTGCCAGGTGTCTGGTCACCCAGGGTCACTGACTTCCGTCCTCCTCTGGGCTGAGGCAGGCTTCCCCAGAGCTGTCATAAAACGGAGCACCACCAGGAGCCTGAGCCAGAAAAGGCAAGACTGACTGCCACATCACTGCCCTTGGACTGAAACTCAGTGGGACAACTCTTGACGGGTCTAGGAGGCACAAACTAGCAGCGCTGGCCTTAATAAGGAAAGACGGTTCTGTGTTAGCACAGGGGACAAAGCAGGATGGTCAGGTCAGACCAGCTCTGTGGACATTGAGATTAACGTGGCAGCTGAAGGCCACCAGGTCAAGAAAGCGTTTACACAGGTGACCCCTCCTCCAGGGTTAAAGTGCAGCTGTTCCAATGCTGCCTGTATTTCTGTTAGGATTTTTACTTTCTTCTTTCCCCAGTGTACCATGAAGTTCACTGAAAATGCTTCCACCTTCTGGAGCTGTGTCATGGAAAACCAGACGTGGGGTGTCATGGCAGTGGGAAGAAAAATGAGAAAAGTGAAAACCGTGGTAAAACTTAAGAGGATGGAGAAGCACTTGTAATTATCCCTCCAGGGCTCCTTGTTAAAAAAAATCAGAGTTGGTTTTGGGGCAGAAGACAATTTTGGTTCCATCCCTTCAGAGGTGCAGTGTTTTCACTCTAGATAACCTTGAGCACAGGGTCTGACGTCCCGCTGCTGTGCTGTGCTTAGAGAGCAGAAGCAGGGCTCTACCGCAACTTGAGATCCGACTGGAGAATTCGAGCCGGTGGTCTCGGCCACAAGCAGCCTCTCGCTTTCACTGCTGCTCTGATTTGGTCCCCAAAGCCACCAGGCCCCATGCTGTGTTCTTTCAACCTGCTTAGCCCACCGTACGGAGAACACTTTGCTAACCACCACTCCCTTGAAATGCGGGCCGCCAGTTCTCTCGCGAACCGGTGAAGAACCAGAACACCAGACAGAGGCGAGTTCGCGGGAAGCACAGGCAGAGAACGCACGTTCGAGGGCTCTTCCCTGAAGGACGCCAGGCTTCAGCGAAAGAAAACTGCTGGACACCACAGCTAGGGAACCTGTAAGTAGTCCAGTGAAGCTATAATGACAAGAGCATTTAAGTCCAGGAAAATCAGGGAACTGAACGGAGGGCCTCCACATGGCAGGCATGCCAAGAACAAGACTTCAAAGGGAAGCTGGTCAAAACAGAGCATCAGCTAGCACGCTTGGAGAAGAAGGATAATCCAACAGACGAGACCCAAGTAAACGGTCAGGGCACATCCCCTCCCTCCCGATTCAAAGGCAAAATGCTTCGCTGTCTGTACAGCATTGAGAGTGATTTCACCACTGTACCTTGTCACCCTTTTTTACGGTTCTGGTTGTCAATTTGCTGATGGCTTTCTTGGCTGCATCTCCAAGGCGACGCTATGAAAATTGCAAAGAAAAACAGACATTAAGTGCAAGATCTCTCGGCGTTCTTCTTCTTTTCTTGATATTACAGCTGACTATTATTTTATTACATTTAAAAAATTAAAGTAATTGATACATACATTAGTTTCAGGGGTACAACATAACGATTCAGCGTTTGTGTATATTCTGAAACGACCACAATAAGCCTAGTTAACGTCTGTGTACTCTAGATGATGTCCTGTATTTTAAGAAAATTAAATGCACGAAGTCCCTATTACCCTACGTTACTTTCCATGTCATATCACGTGAGAAGATTCTTAAAAAACAATTAAAAAATCAGAAGAACTGGCAGTTTCCCCCTAGGTTTAGCATTCTGGTGAGTAAGTGTACACAGTGAAAAAGCCAGGTGTCATAATCCTCACTGCATTTTGTATTTAATACGCATTTGAAATATTACAGCATTGTCAACATCTAATTCTTGTACATGTCAGAGCTGCTACCAGGGTCCCGACAGCCTTTCTGTTCTGCTCCAAGGACAACCATCATTAGATACATAAACTCCGTCTTTGTGAAAGGACATCTAATGCACCCTTAAAATCGCTTGTCACATCACCATGTGTGGGAGAAGGGATGCAGTTGTGAGCTCTCCTTCTGACCCTGCTACTGCTTTGGGATCTCAGGAAGGTGCATGCACCTTCCCAAGCCTGGGTTTTTCTCATTTATCTGAGAGGGTTCGGTCAGGAAATCGCTAAGGCTGAATTCATCTAGCATTTTGCAGACACTGCCAGCACTATTAAGACACCAAGGACCCCAAAGATGAAAAGACAGTGCTCCCCTAACGTTGAAACACTAACTGAATTGGAGCACAGACTAGTAGACGTATTTTAATCGAGTGCTGTACAGCAGCGCATGCCCGAGCGGTGTGGCAGCACAAAGGAGGCACCCTGGTAAGGTGGGGCGGGGCAGGGCGGACGAGGAGTGCCAGGGAAGGCTTTGAGGAAACGAAGCCTGAGCTTAGCTTGCTAGGAAAAGTGAGTAGGAAGGAGTTAGGCAAGGAACTCACTGAGGAAGAAACGGGGATTCTGGACAAAGGAATAATCTACTAAAGACAAATGGGTGTGAAGCACAGGTAGATGAAGGAAATTAGTTTGATAAAACTAGGGTGACATTTAATCGTTCAAGTTAGATGCTCTGAGAGTCAGAGAGCCCTCTAATAATTATACTGGAGCAACAGGTGCTGATCAAGACTGCCCCAGACACCCTGGGACAGAGGGCCACCCTGCACATAACAGACCTCAAACCAGGACGGGAGGCAGACGGTGAGGGTGAAGGACTACGGTGGAGGCTGAAACAAAGGGAGACCTTGCACTCTATCCCGAGGAAAACACAAAACCAAAAACGACATGAAATTTTAGGAGGAATTTTAAAGCACACAAAAGGAGAAAATGTAATGAGCCTCTAGCTGTATTCATCATCAAGCTTCAATGATCAGTATTTTACCTAAGTACAGTCTTCATGAATTTCCACCCCTCCTCCTTTACTGTGCTAGAGGATTTCAAAGCACATCACAAGCTCTGTAAGATTTCACCCATCGCCACCCGAAGTGAACTATGTCTTACAGATACGGGTTTTTGTTTGGTGCCATTGTCTTACGAGACAAAATTAACAATCACCAACATAACCTAATACTCAGACTATTTCCCCAGCTGTCCCCAGAACTTCACCTGATAGTCAGCTTGCTCGAATCAGGATACAAAGTCCAAACATGGCATTTGGTTTCTAGGTCTCCAGGTGCTTTTAATCCGAGTCTCCTCTATCATATACACACACATATTTTTTCAAACAGCCTTAGAGAGACATAATAGACTTAAACTGCACAAAGGGTACAATGTGATGTTCAGCTTGACCCACGAAACCACCACGATTACCGAATTCCCTTGTGCCCCTTCCTAGTCCCTTCTTCCGGCCTCCCTTCTGCTTCATCCCCCACGACCCGCCTTCTGCTACTGTGGTTTGTGTTTTGCGGAGCTTTATATAAATGGAATGATGGTGCGTGTGCTATGCTGTGCCTGCTTTCTCTCACTCGGTACAATTATCTTGAGATTAATCCACGTTGCTGCAAGCATCAACAGTTCATTTCCTTCTCATGCTATGTAACAGCACTATTACATATCACTATTATATCTCACTATTACATATTAATATATGTGTATATATTAGGTGTACATATTCTCTCTCTCTCTCTCTCTCTATATATATATACACATATATGCCACAACTTACTTATCCTTTTTCCTGTTGATGGGACACTCGTATTCTGTCCCAGTCTTGGCTGTAATGAATCAAGCTAAAAATAACATTCTTTACTTCTACAAACAGCGTACTGGTCTTTGTAAGGACACACTTTCTCTTTTCTGGGGTCAACAGCTATGAAGGCTGGCTAACATGATAGGCGTGGGTTACTTTTTAAAGAGATTGCCGAAGTGTTTTCGGAAGTGAGTGTAGCATTTTACATTTCCACCAGCAGTGTATGAAAATTCTACCCCTTCGCCAACACTTGGTATAGCCAGTCTTTTTGTTGTTGTTTTTTATTATTATTTTTTATTGAAGTGTAGTTGATTTACAGCATTAGTTTCAGTTATACAGCAAAGCGATTCAGATATACAAATATGTACCTATGTATTTTTTCAGATTCTTTATCGCTAATGATCAGAGAAATGCAAATCAAAACTACAATGAGGCATCAACTCACACCAGTCAGAATGGCCATCATTAGAAAGTCTACAAATAATAAACGCTGAAGAGGGTGTGGAGAAAAGGGAACCCTCCTACTCTGCTGGTGAGAATGTAAACTTGCGCAGCCACTGTGGAGGACAATATTGAGGTGCCTCAAAAAACTAAAAACAGAGTTACCGTAGGATCCAGCAGTCCCACTCCTGGGCACACATCCAGAGGGAACCCTAATTCAAATAGACACCTGCACGCCAAAGTTCACAGCAGCACTGTTTACAACAGCCCAGACGTGGAGACAGCCCAAACGTCCATCAACAGGTGACTCGATAGAGATGGTATGGCCAGTCTTTATCATCTGATTGTAACCATTCCCACAGGTGCACAGTGGTATCTCACTGGGGCTGTACTCTGCATTTCCCTAAGGACCAATGGTGTTGAGCATTTTTCATGTACTCATTTGCCATCTGTATATCTTCTCTGGCATAGTGTCTGTTAGAATCTCTGGCCCATTTATCTACTGAATTTTTTTTTTTAACTTTTTGGTGGAGGGGAGGGAATTAGGTTGGTCTGTTGGCTTGTTTATTTTTAAAGGAGGTCCTGGGGATTGAACTCAGGACCTCGTGCGTGCCAAGCATGTGTCTTACTGCTTGAGCTACACACTGCCCGACCCACTACTGAATTGTGTTACTGGCTTGAGAGTACTTTATACACTCTAGACATAACTCCCTTCGCATATATCTTCTCACTCTGGCAGAAGTTTTTAACTTTAACGAAGTCAGTTTATGAATTCTTCATTTGTGGACTGTGCTCTGGTGTCACATCTAAGCAATCTTTGCCTTATCCCAAGGTTACAAACTTCCCCCTCACCATTTCTCTTCTAGAAGTTTTATTGCTTTATATATAGGCCACTGAGCCATTTTGTGTTAATTCTGTATATAGTGCAAGGTATGGACACACAAGTTTTTTTTTTTTCCATATGATATATACCTGTTCCAGCACCATTTGTTGAAAAGGCTGTCTTTTCTCCACTGAGTTGCTGAAGGGAAAGCCCCCACCCCCAACAAGCTGGCGGGAAGATCCCCTCTCTGACTGGGGAGGGAGTGGGCTCTCACTGCTGCCCCACTGCTTCTCAGTCGGGTGTATCCTACTCCTCCTGTTTCCAATTAAAGTTCTGAAACTCCTGCAAAACCTCGTCCATGAAGTGTACAGGGTGTTCTTTTTTAAGACACAGGTAACCGCAGTGCATCGTTGAAAAGCTTTGTGATGGTACTATCAGTGTAGCTGAGGCCAAGAACAGGGGCAGGGAGAACTTCCAGGCAAAACTGAAGCTTTTTTGGGTCACCATCAATTTTACTCGCCACCTGATGCATGGGATCTCCAGCACGAACTTCCAAAGCTCCACTTCTCAAGGTGGTCAGATTCCCGTAGGTGACTTTCCTCTGCACATCAAACACCATGATACAAGCGAGGGCCCTGTGGTAGGAGGTGTGTGTGCTCTGGAACCACTCCTGGCCTGCTGTGTCCTCAAAGTCCACAAGGATGGTCTTACCGTCCACCATGGCTGTGTGATTACACAGGGTCAGGGTGTACGTGGACAGCTGATGTTGCTGAAATCCATCTATGAGAAATCTCGCCGTGAATCTGGACTTGCCCATGGTGCTCTCCCTAGGCAGACGATCTTCACGTTGTCATCAGCCTAATACTTCTCTTGGTTCAGCTCACAGGGTCTGGCTCTGTCCTGGGCCCTTGGCTTCTAGACGTAGAGGGACTCAGCCAGGAGAAGCCTATCATTCCCCCAGCCAGGTCTTCCTCTGGCTCCGGGCCCAAAGAGGGCCTCAGAAAGGTGAGTCCCACACGCTGAGCCAGCCGTCTGGGGGCCTGTCCACTCAGGCAGTCCTGGAGAGACTGGGGATGCTGTAGGTCAGCCCATGCTTGGCCAGCTGCCCCCTACTCCCCCTCCAAGACCCTGCACTGTCCGGGACACCCTGCTAAGAGTTTTTAATCAGGAATAGATGCTGGATTTTGGTAACTGTTTTTTTCCTGTATCTGCTGACATCATATGGTTTTCTTTATTTGTTAATATGGTAAGTTACATTGATTAATTTCTGAATGTTAAATCAACCCGCATTCTTGGGATAAATGCCACCTGGTCATGATGACTTATTCTTATTATATATTGTTGGATATGATTTGTTAAAAATCTGTTTAGAATTTTTGAATCTATTTTCAGAAGTTACTCTGGCCTGTAGCTTTCTGTTTTGTAATGTTTTTGTCTGGTTTTGGTATCAGGATGATGCTGGCTTTACAGAATGAAATGCAAATTACTTCTGCTTTTTTAAATTTTCTGGAGTTTGTACAGAATTATTATTTCTCCCTTAAATTTTTCTTAGAACTCACCAGAAACCACCTGTACGTGAAGTTTTCTTTTTGGGGAAGTCTAAAACTACAAATTAAGCTTCCTTAAATTTATCTGTTTATCTTGAATGAGGTCATTAGTGACTTTCGTGGAATTCATTCATTTCATAGAAGTTGTCAAATTTATGGGCATAAAGTTGTTCACAAGGTTTTCTCATTACCCCTGTGTTCTGTAGTGACGTCATTTCTTATTTTGGATGTTGCTAATTTGTGCCTTCCCTTCTTCTCTTGATCAGTTTGGCCAGAGGCTTATCAATTTATTTTCTTTGTGTGACTGATTTTCTCTACTGTTTTCCTGTTTTCTAGCTTACCAACTGCTGCTCTGACATTTCTTATTACCTTTCTTCCGCTTACTTTTGGTTTAATTTGATCTTCTCCCCCCAATTTCTTGAGGTATATGCTGAGTATTAATGTCAGACCTTCTTCTCTAATATAGAAACTGCTTTAGTGGCATCTTTAAAATTTTGATATACTGTGTTTTCATTTTCTTTAAGTTCAAATGACCTTCTAATTTCCCTTTTGATTTCTTCTTTATTTCATGGGTTATTTACAAGTTAGTTTTAAATATCTGGAGGTTTTCCAGAGATTTTTCTGTTATTGATTTCTAACTTAATTCCATGAGATCAGAGAACATACTCTGTATGACTCAAATCTTTTTTTCTTTTTTTAAAGAGGAGGTACTGGGGATTGAACCCAGGATCTTGCACATGCTAAGCCAGCATTCTACCAACTGAGCTATACCCTCTCCCCATGACTTGGTATCTTTTTAAAATTTATTGAGACTTGTTTTATGTCCCAGAGAGCACCTCAAAAGGATGTATATTCTGCTTTTGTTGGATGGAGTGTTCTATAAACATCAATGAAGTCAACTTAGTTGACTATGTGTTTTACATACTCAATGATTTCCTGTCTACTTACTCTTTCAATTATTGAGAGAGGAGTAATGAAATCTGACTATAATTGCAGGCTTGTCTATTTCTCACTACAGGTCTATCAGTTTTCGCTTCATATATTTTGAAGTTTTGTTATGAGGTTCATAAAGGTTTAAGTGTAATGTCCTCTTGAATTGCCCATTTATTATTAAGTAACTTTCATCCCTGGCAATCAGTTTGCCCTGAAATCTCCTGATGTGAATCAGCCACTCTGGCTTTGTTTTGATTTGTGTTGGTATGTTATAGCTTTCCTTCATTCTTTTAATCCATCTGTATTTTTATATTTAAAGTAGGTTTCGTGCAGGCAGTGTATGGCTGGGTCTTGCTTTTTACCCACTCTGTGAATCTCTTTTAATTGGTGTTTGGACCGTACACTTCACCGTGGTTATTGATATGACTACGTTTATGTTCATCATTTTGGTATTTGTCTGTCCCACCTGTTCTTTATTCCCATTTCCTGCTTTTTCTGTTTTCCTTAGGGTTGAGTATTTAAAAAAAAATTCCATTTATCTCTTTTGTTGGCTTTAGCTACAACTCTTTGTCGTGTTATTTTTGTGGTTACTCTGGGGTTTAAGTATACAACTTTAACTCACCACAGTCTGATTTCAGGTGATATAGCACTTTACATACAGCATAAGAGCCTTCCAGTAGCATTCGTTCATTTCTTCCCTCTCAGCCTTTGTGCTATTTTACTTACACGTACTTATAACCCCACCATACACTGTCATCATATTTCTTCATGTAGACAAAGATCTTAAAAATTTAAAAAGTTTTTAACCGTGGTAAAAACACATAACACAAAATCTACCATCTTAACCACCTCTAAGTGTCCACTTCAGTAGTGTTAAGTACATTCACATATTTATGCGTCAAATCTCCAAAACTGGAACTCTACATCCACTGAACAGCACTCCCTCCTCCTAGCCGTCAGGCCCTGGCAGCCAACATTCTACGTTCCCTCTCTGAGTCTGATGCTTGAGGTACCTTACGTAAGTCAGGAATCACACCGTATTGGTCTTTTTGTGACTAGTTTCTTTCACTTGGCATAACGTCCTCCAGCTTCGTCCACATTGGAGCATGATTCAGAATTGTCTTCCTTTTTAAGCTGAATAATATTCCATTGTATATTTATATATATAAAGCATTTTCTTTATACACTCACCCACTGACGGACACCCAAATTGCTTCCACCTGTGGCTACTATGAACACAGTTGCTATTGAACATACGTATGAACTAATCTCATTGAGATTCTGCTTTCAGTTCTTCTGGGTATATACCCAGAGGGAAACTGCTGGCTCACACGGTGTTTCTGTGTTTAACACTTTGAGGATTGCTATACCATCTTCCACAGTGGCTGCATCACTTTACATTCCTGTAGGCAATGCATAAGGGCTCCAATTTCTCCTCATCCACAAATGTTTATTGTTTGCTTTTTTTTTTTGACTTTAGCTCTAATGGCTGTGAAGCGGTATCTCACTGTGGTTTTGATTGGCAGTTCCCTAATAATGAGTGACGTTGAGCATCTTTTCATGTGCTTATTGGCAATTTGTAAGATCTCTTTTTGAGAAATGTGTTTTTAAGTCCTTTGCCCATTTAAAACAATCAGGGTTTTTGTTGTCGTTGTTGAGTTGTAGGTGTTCTTTATATATTCTGGATATTAACCCCTTGTCAGATACATGATTTGGAAATATTTTCTCCCATTCTGTAGGTTGCTTTTTCATTCTATTCTGTGTCCTTTGATGGACAGAAGTTTTAAATTTTGATACAGTCCAATTTATCTACATTTTTTATTACTTGTACTTTCAGTGTCGTATCCAAGAAATCACTGCCAAATCCAATGTTATGAAGCATTTCCCCAATGATTTTATAGTTTTATAGTTTAAGCTCTTAAGGCCTCTGACCCATTTCAAATTAATTTTTGTACATGGTGTAAGGTAATAATCCAACTGCATTCTTTTGCACGTGGATATCCAGTTTTCCCAGTACCAGCTGTTGAAAAGACTGTCTGTTCCTCATTGAATGGTCTTGGCACCCTTGTCAAAAATCATTTGAACATATATGTGAAGGTCTATTTCTGGGCTCTCAATGACATTCCATTATCTGTCCATCTTCATGCCACCACCACACTGTTTTGATTACTGTAGCTTTGTTGTAAGTTATTAAATAAAGAAGTTTGTTTTTCTTAACTCCAAGAAAGTTGTCTTTCTCCAAATTTGTTTTTCTTTTTCAAGGTTGTTTGGCTATTTGGGTCCCTTGAGATTCTGTATCAATTTTTAAGATAGTTTTTTTTTTAAATCTCTGCAAAAAAGTCATCAGGATTTTGATAGGGACTGCACTGAATCTGTAGATCACTTTGGGTGGTATTGACATCCTAACACTATTAAGTCTTCCAATCCATGAACACAGTATGACTTTCCATTTATTTGCATCTTTAATTTGTTTCAGCAACATCCTGTAGTTTTCAGCATAAGTCTTTTAACTCCTTGGTTAAGTTTATTCTTAAGTACTTCATTCTTTTTGATGTTATTGTAAATGGAATTGTTTCCTTAATTTCCTTTCTGGATTGTTCAGTGTTAGTGTATAGCACACATTCTGAAGTAGATCTGAGAGAACTGACAGATGCATGAAGTTTGAGACCAAGTATAAAAAGAACTAAGACCTGACTGCTGGAGATGGCAAGTGGAGGTCATGGCGGCCCTGGCAAGAGCTGTTCAGTGGAAGGACAGGAAGAAAAGCCTGATGGAGTGGGCTTCAACAGGGACAAGGTGATGTTATTAGGGTAAATTTCAAAATCTTAACAAATTTCTTTCTAAAAATGCACAGAGAAATTTTAAGGGTAGAAGTAAAGTCCACAAACATCTTCAACAAAACCAGGTCAAAGAGTATCTCACAAACCCCAGACTACAAGTAGGTGGGATTAAACCTCCAGCTGCAGCCTTACTCTACAGATCCAGAATCAGCAGCTGTGCCGAGGTCGCGGGGAAGAGAATGTCCTGACAGTCCTAAGAGCTTGATCCATCCATTACGAAGCGCCCATCAGTCCTTCACCTGATTGCAGCATCCTGACTGACCACTATAAACCCATCACTTCATGGAGGGTCACAAAGCGGTGATTTCCTAGTTCTGTAATTCACTTATTAGCTGGAATTTTTCTATAAAGAAGTTTCCCTCAACCACTAGCTGGCCGCTACGCAATATAATCTGTACAGAAAAACAGATGAATCAATTTTTAACAGTGATTTGCAAAATAACAAACTGGTCCACTGACAACCTCTAGTTTCAATCAATTGCAGTAATCACTCCCTGATTGCTTGGTCTCATCGTTGGATATGGGGAGCTCCTTTAAGATGGCACTCAGGTCCTTTGACAGTCGTCTTTAATAGCTTCCTTGCTTTCTGGTACAAAATCCCTCTTACACATCTGCTGCCTTAAACCTGGAAAAGCCTTTTCCCCAAAGATTCCTGTTTTTATTTATTTTTTTAAAGTGGGAAATGGTACTTAAAAACAACCTTTCAGCAGTTTGAGGGTGGAATGGCGTGAGGGCTGAGATTCATTATCTTATTAAGGATATAAAATAATTTTCCAATTCTGCCATTCACTTATTAAGCTGGGATTTTTCTATTAACAGAGGTACTCATTGTTACTGGGCTGTCATTGCTATGGACAGAGGAGCTCTGTACTTTTTAGAAAAAGAAAAACAAACCAGGAGTTCATACTCATACTTCCAATTCAAAATAAGGTTATATGGTCATTATTTAATTTCTTTAATGTTAATATTTTTTTCTCTTACTCTGAAAATTTTGGTTTCTAATACCATTAACACAATTACTTACTTGCTTTATCCTACAATTACATATAATACTTTCAAAATAACAATCAATACTAACAACAAGGCTACTAAATGCAGCTTAGACATTTTTTATCCTCAGAATGTACCCCAACAGATACACACTGTCCAAAAAAAGGCCCCCTAAAACAACTGCTTTGTCCATGTGCTTATGCCACCATCTTGAAATATATTTAGGTTCCATTTATTTTCAATTTTGATGATTTCATTTCTTTTTAAAAAATATTACCTAAAACACATCAATGATTCCAAAGTTAAAACTATAAAACCAGTACAAGGAGGTATCACTCCCATCTCGTCTCCTCTACCCCGTTCTCTTTCCTCCAAATAATAATTCTTTGTTAGTTTTTGCTTTATCCTTATATTGTCTCCTTTTGAAAATAAAAGCACATATATGTGTATACATGTAGCTATGTAATATGTATATCCACATTTACGGGTTTTCACGGCCCCCCTTCTTTCTTACAATAAACTGGTATACTAAAACTGTTCTGCACCAAGAGGTCACCCCACAGCACATACAGAGATCTTTAGAACACCATTCTCTTTCGCATCTATACACTGCTCCGTTGCATTTAGAGTATTTCACGTGTAGAGCACTATTTTATTTAAACAAACAGGACTTGAGGGATATTTGAACGGTTTAAGTCTTTTGTTATTATAAATAGTATCACAACGAGCTGTATAACAAACATATCATTTTTCACTTTTTCGGGTTTACCATCAGGCTACATTCCCATGGGTGAGGTTACTAATGAGACAAAGGACAAGCGCATTGCCTTTGGCAGGATAACCACAGATCCCTGCTTCCTCACCGCAGGAACTGCACCATTTTGTGCTCCCATCAGCATATGAGAATGCTTGTTCTCCCAACAACCCTGTCAAGCAAGTATGTTGTCAAACCTTAAGAAATTCTTTTTTCCCAAACTGATAAATTAGAAATGGTGTCTCAGTATGGTTTTAAGTTACATTTAACTTATGGTTCAGCTGAACATGTTAATTATTTGCATTTCTTTTTAGTGAACTACTTATCTTTTTGCCTATTTTTTTTTTCCTATCAGATTTTCAGTCTTCTTTTTTTGGAGGTGAGGTCTTCTTTATATATTAGTGTCATTAGCCCTCTGTCTATAATATGAATTGTAAATATCTTTTTCTAGCCTGTCACTTATTCTAAAAATTTTATTTTTTCCCTTAAAGATAGTCAAATTTATCATTTATTTTTGTTATTCTACTGAATTTTGAGCTATAATTCAAAGTTTTACAAATTCTCCATCAAAAAGGAAAATTTAGCCCATGTTTTCTTCTAATACTCGTAGTTTTATTGTTTATAACTAGATCTCTGATTCATTTGAAATTTATCCTGGTGTACAACTGAGGAATGGATCTGATTTCAGTTTTTTCCAGTTGTCCCACAATCATTGATTAAAAAGTTCACCTTTCCCCACTAATTTGGGATGATGTTTTGTGTTAAATTTCCATATGAAGTTTTGTCTATTTTTGGATTTTGCATCTCGTTCTATTGTTCTGTTTATTCATGGACTTTTAACTCTCTTCTAAATGAATTTCGTAACTACTCTATCTAACCCCCCAAAATACCTGAAGGTGATTTTATTGGATTAAGTTAAACTTGTGAAAGAATTCAGGGAGAACTGATGTCTTTAATGTATTGAATGTTTATATTCAATAGGAAGAAGGTGTGTCCTTTCCAGTTGTTTAAGTATATACCTACATCTTTCAGGAGTGTTTTGGGGTTCTTCTCATACAGGTTTTACAGTTTGAAAGTTCATACCTAGATTGGCCCGTCCATCTGTCCATTCAGTTGTAAATGGTGCCTTCCCTCCCATTATACCTTTTGATTACTTCTGTATGTTAATTTTATACCCTGTTCGTAGTAGCTGTTCCATTGATTCCTTTGGAATTTTCAGACTGACATTTTTATCAGCTGAAAATAGAGATACTTTTCTAAGTCTTATACATCTTGTTGCTTTTTGTCATCTAACTGCTTGGGTCAGAACCTACAGCATGATACTGAATAGAAGAACAGAATACGGGCAGCTCTGTTTTGTCCTGACTTTAGCTGAAATGTCTACATATTTATTAAGAGGCTGGCTTTTGGGCTGAGTGTGTGTATGCGCATGTGTGCTCATGTGTGTTACTGACTGCCTCAAGGGCTGAGTCTGCCCCATCGTCCTGTGTCCCATGAAAATCCTTAATGGGTTTCCAGGGTCTTCTCCCGACTTGTTTACAAAGTAGAGTCTGCGGTGTGCCTCTATTTCACCAGTTCTCAGATTTATTTGCTGGAGTTTGCCCTCTGGGTGAAGGAAGCCCTCTCCTTCGGATTTCTGGGTTTCTGGCTCTTAGGAGTCTCCTTGCCTTCCCTCGGCTACCTTTCTTGGAGCTACCATGCAGCCCTTGCTGCTGCTGGCCTGTCTGGCCTGACCACTCCTGTTTCAGGAGCTCTTGGAGGTGCCCTGCTTGGTATCACTGAAGATGCTGTTGTGGGTTTTTCCTAGCTGCTCTTTGTATTTTTCTTTTTTTAAAGAGGTTTGGGAAGATTAAAAAAAATACCCATTGCTTCCATCTTGCAGAGATCAGATTCTATGTAAGAATTTTGAACAGAAGAGTTCCAGAATGAGATCTGAATTCTGGAGAATTTAGATCTGACCTCCAGAGAAGATGTATGTGACATAGGAGAGACTGGAACCAGTGAGACCAGTGGAGTCTAGTGCTTCAGAAAAGTAAGTAGGGCTTGAATTAGGCAATTAACAGTCAGGCAAGTGGAGAGAACAAAGTGAAAGATTTAGGAGGTAAAACTGACAGAACCCAATGACTGACTGATAACGGGGGCATGAGAACAGAGGGGAGCTGGGATGGCTGTCCCAGCTTCCTAGCTGGGTGACTAGCTGTGATAGAGGCATTGTGTGAGACCAGAGACGGGCAGGCAGCAGGTGCTGCTGGGAGCCGCTCAGCTTCAGCAAGCTGATCTGAGCACAGAAGGGTGAGGTGGTGCGCAGTCAGAGAGCTCCCACAAATATTTGGATGTATCATCCCTTCCACTTCTGAACTTCAAAGCCTCCTGGGGCAAAGTGAAAAAGATTCTTCTTTGTGTTTGATAATAATGTCAAATATCTTCATGGTAATATTTTTCTTTGAACTTGGCTTCTGTGTTACTACCTTCTTCTGAATCATCCCTGGAGCTTTAAATACCTCCCTCAACATTTCCCATATTTTGTGACAGGTACACCTCAGCTATGACTTTGTTCTTTTACTTGAATCGGTCTAAAAGTCACCCTTCCTCCCCTCTTGGTTTTTAACACAATTTACGTCCTGCTGACTCTAAAATATCTAAGATGAAGCACAGATTCCTTTTGTGAAGATCATTATTTTAAGATTCCCTTATCTGACTACCATGCTATTAAATCACTGTAAAGATGTAGTCTGTGGGGCTTTAAATCTACCTTGGGTACTTACTAATATGAGTAATACTGATATTTATAGGAACTAAGATTTACCCAGTCCACACCGTGTGCTGGGTGCTGTGGTAAGCCCTGCACATGTACTGACTCATGGAATCTTCATAATCATTTTATGTACTTGCTCAGATTGAGAGCTGGTCCGTATGCCCTATGCAGACTTCCTCAAAAGACTGGAGCTGGGAGGTGTCTTGGGAATTTGCAGTTTTCAAAAGTGAAGGAGGAGGAAGGGGGGGAGTGCCCCCACATGACTGTTCTGGACAGTGAAGCCTGAGGCTCACCGCCCTGCCTTCCAAAGCACTTCCCACAATGCTCTACCCACCGCCTCACATGCCCCGTACCTCTGACGGCTAGGTAACAAAGCTACTCAAGCTTCTACCTCGCCACGCACACAACATTACAGGGACAAAATCACAGGGACGCACAGTTTTACAAAGGAGGAAACCCAAAGCCAGAGAGAGAGGCGGTGATCCATCTGAAGTTAGACAAGTGGGACCAGAACCTCAGGTCTCCTGACCTTCTGGTCCAGTTCTTTTTCCATTATAAATGCTTAAAAGACTTCGCGTATTATAGAATGTGAAGGGACACTGATCATCAGGGCCCAGATTACTTTCTTTCACGTGGTTAAAGACGTATCAGTGTGAACACTATTCTATATTTGGATGCAGAGTGTCCAAAAGTCTTAAATTGGTAGAAAACAATTTAAAACAACTCATACTGCTTAATCTAACAGGAATAATCTGCTCAAAGCCAGGTGGTTCACAGCTACTGAGGACAGGTCACTTTAATGAAGCTCATCTCAGTCATCAGGACTCTCCCATAGGAACAGAATTAGGTCTGTATCAGCAGGTAACAGGGTTTTCTTCTTTTAGACACTGGTGAAATCCAGGTGCTGTAAATACAGTTTTCCCCTGATCGAAACTGTCTTGTAGTCTGCACTCTCTTTCATTCACTCTCTCATCACTACTACCTTTTTTTCCTTATTGTCTGAAAAGACTATCTCCAACACTTTTCCAAGGTAACCATCTGTCTGTGCTCCAATCCCTCCCTCTGGCTCTCCACATAACCTTGCTTTATTAATATTACTTTCCTTTGCTCTTCAATAGTTTCCTCTTTAAGAATTTCTTTCCTCAAGCCTCTTCTATCAGAAAAAAAAAATCTCGTATCACTCTGCTGCTAAAAACCCTGTGATGATTCCTTACTGCTTAGAAAGTACAGTCTAAACTGTTCAGTGTGAGAGGCAAGCCCTTCACCTTTCAGGGTCAATACACTCACCCAGGACCAGTTCAGTCCCAGGTCTCCTTCCTACTATTTCTGATGCCATCCGACTCTTCCATCTCTCCTTTCATCCGTCCACAGCTCTGTGGAAAAGGATCCCTTTGCCTGACTTTCCTCCCAGTCTCTGTCTGATGAAGTCTTATTCATCCTCTAGAATTAAGCTCAAATGTCACCACCTCCTCTGTGATATCACTCTAGTATTATCACTCTGTCCAAAAAGAGTAGCTCTTACAACCACACAGTATTTTGATTACATTTGTCTGCCTTCCCTATAGAATGTAAGCTCATTCTTTAGTTCACTTAAGTGTTAACTGAGTCACTGTGACACATGCTAGGCCCTAAGTTAAACCCCAAGGATGCAGACTTGAATGTCTCAGAGACAACTCTGATCTCAAGAGCACAGTTTGTGTTAGAAGAACAAAACCTTCAGCTCTTGACATAATGTTTAGAAGGCCATATAGTCACCGTATATAGAAAGTGGCATTTATTTATGTAAACTGATCATAATAGCAGGACATGAAAAAGAAGACAGAGAACTTGGACTATTTTTAAAAAGTGGTAAAAATAATACACTCTCAGCTCAAAGATCTGTTTTCCTTTTCTGGAATTGTTAATCCCTAGTAAACATAATAAACAAATTAACAAAATATTTAAAAGCATATTTCGTTTCAGTAACCTTAAGATATTTATAAAGTATAAGAATATGGTACATACACTTTGGCAAGAAGTTTTAATGAGTTTTAAATACCTTAGAAACCATATACATTTTCACAGGGAATTTTCATAAGACCACCTTCTAAACTCAGCAGTCCCAGGTTATGGAATTTTTTTATACTGCCTTATTCCTCTACAGTAAAATATAAATTTTACTGTTCTGGTTTGGGAATCAAACTTGACTACTTTGAGATTAAGCGTGCATTATTAACTATGTAATTGTGAAAAAGTTTTACATTTCTCAGAAAAACCTTAGGCACCTTTTCAATTAAACACACCAAACATCTATCCTCTTGTGTGGAAATAACCATCACTGCCTTATTAGTAAGGTGACGTTTAGGTTTATCATCAGCCACATCTGAGCTATCCGTACCTGAACACTGCACTTAAGATACAATCGAACAGGTTTCCAGGAAGATAAACTAAAAAGCCAAAGCATTAGATTCTTATTTCATGTGTAAAATCGTGTCAATTTTGTACATTATGCTGTGCTTATTGGAAAGATTTGCAACGAACGGCTTTCTTCGGTAGCATATTCGGTAGAAAGAACTGCTTCACAATGACAGTTTGTGGGAGAAAATGTTTCTCCTTAAACTTTGTTTTTTCTTTGCTAATACTTCTGACTTCTCTTTTAAAATAGCTAGAGGTTTCAACCAGTGGAGTTGCTGCCACCTTCTTATTAAACTTTAATAAGCTAAGCTTTTTAAGCCACATAAAAATTTCATCAAGCACTTCTCAACCTTAGGAAAAAACAGAAGGAGGAACAAAGGTCAGAGCACTACTTTCCGCTACAGTGGAGTCTGAAGACGGATGCTTTTGGAAGTTTGCGCGCAGCCAGCCACGAAACAGACGCTGGGAAGCCAGTTCCCGTTGGTGGCCTGCGCCAGATGGTGACTGCGCTGAGTCCTTCATCAACACAGGCCCCACGCTGGGTGCTAATTAAAGCGCCACCGTCAAAGAGCAGGCTCCTGGGACAAATCATTCGCTTTTTCCAAGGTCCTTGAGTTGTGCTATGTTCAACCCACTATTACCAACGGGTTTTCATGTCAAGAACACCCTTTCAGGGCTACTGATGATCATTTTACTTTTAGTCTGTCATAATGGCAATATATTTTACAAACAGCTTTAATTTATTAAAACAAAGGAATATAGCATGCTGCTTCGTTATATGACGTTAGTAACAGAAGGAACAGATAAAAGTGTTGAAAGAGATCTGTTGCTGGGAAACGAGACTTAGGAAGAGGAAAAGACTGGGCAAGGAACCAGACTTCGCGGTGCTATTTATTTTTAAAAATCATGTTCATGTATTATATTGGTTAAAAATTTAAATTTAAAAACGAAGGTAACGTCACTGGTTAGAGAGGGTGGAGCACTCCAGGGCTGAGCTGCTGTCCTTTAAGGAGCCAAAGAGCTTCAGCTGACACCTGCTTTCCTCAAACGTCATCAGACAGAATTTACTGTCAGGTGCTCTGATGATAAATACACAAATGCTGTTCTTCTGTTAGTGCTGATCTGACCCTTTATTCCTTCACTTCATCAGAACTTGATTTCATGTCTACTCATTTTGTCAAAAATCTCATAAAACTGGTACATCCTATTTGAAGGCTGTAAATTTGATTTCCTACATGCGTATCCAATAATCCTTTCTATGAAATGGCCTATTTTTAGGTCAGTTAAGACTTTCATCTAATATCCCTTCAGTGCTTCAACCCTGTGTCTGAGTCACAAACTGCGTGAGATGCTACAGGGCCTCTCAGCTCGGCCATGATGGAGTAGCCCCACTCCTGCCACTTCCTCTAGCTCACATCCAGAAAAGCCCTGGATATAACGCAACAGACGAGCACAGGGCGTCTCCGAAAGGTAGAAAGACGAGGTGGGCTGCCCAGGGACTCTGAGACTTGAACGCCTAGAGGTGAGCTCCCCGGCCGCTCACATATCCCAGACAAGGTGCTGCAGAAGCCTCCAATCTGCAACAGCCAAGAGGAACAGCACCCCGCCATCTCCCCCATGCCGACACACACACAGCCTGCTTCCCCTAGCCGAAGGGCCAGGGAGAGTGCGCTGCAACCTTCCTACTCTAGCCAAATGCCAATGGGAAAACTGCACCCCTCCTCCCACGATGGTTTCAGCAAGGCCCACTGGGAAAGTGACCTTCACTCCCCCACCTCAGAAGCAAGCTGAGTGCACTGATCTGACATCTATCTATAAAACACTCCACCCAACAGCAGAATACACATTTTCCCCAGGCACCTATAAAACATTCACCAAGACAGACCAGATCCTAGGTCATGAAATAAGTCTCAACAAATCTAAAAGAACTGAAATCATACAGAGTATCTCTCTGATCACAGCAGAATCTAACTACAAATCAGCAACACTAAGACAACAGCAAAATCTCCAAACAAGTAGAAACTAAACAACACGCTTTGAAATACCACATGCATCTCAGAGGAAGAAAATACATACAGCTGAATGAAAATGAAAATACAGGGCATCCAAGTAGACGGGACACAGTTAAAGTAGTGCTGAGAGAGAAATGGCAATAAACTCTTACATTAGAAAGAGATAAGTAATCTAAGTTCCTATCTTTAAGAAGTGAAATTTTTAAAGAGCTTGCATTTTTAAAAAATTAATAAAATTGAGAAATTTCTAGGAAGACTTACAAAGATAAAAAGATACGCATGATTAAAATCAGGAATGAACAGGCAATATCACCACCGACACTGCAGGCATTTAAAGAACAAGGAAATCCTATGAACAAATTTATGTTCATAAATATGACAACATCTAAAAACCAGGCCAATTACTCAAAACCCACAAATAACCAAAATTCAATAAAGATGAAACAGACAATATGAAGTCTTTTAACCATGAAAGAAATTAAGTTCTTGCAACTCTCTCAAAACTACAGAGTAGTATCTCTCATGAACTGAGACATAAAAATCCTCAACAAAGTAGTAGCCAACTGAATCCAGCAATGCGCAAAAAATTATACGCCATGACCGAGTGGGATTTATTCCAGATATACAAGACTAGGCTAAGTGTAGTTTATTCCAGGTATGCAAGTCTGGCTCAACATTCAAAAATCAATGAATGCAATCCACCACAGGCTGAAGAAGAAAACAAAAAATCATATGGTCACATCAACTGACGCATAAAAAGCATTTGACAAAATCCAGCACCCGTTTCTGAGAAAAATTCTCAGCAAACGAGAAACAGAACGTTCCTGAACTTGGCAATAAACATCTACAGAATGTGACAGTTAACAACATACTTGACAATGAAAGATTGAGTCCTCTCCTCTAAGACTGGGCACAGGCCAAGGACGCTCACTCTTACTATTCAACATAGTACTGGAAGTTCTAGCCACTTCAATAAGGCAAGAAAAAGAAATAAGGCACTGAGATTGGAAAGGAAGAAATAAAATGGTCACTATTTGCAGATAACATGATTGTCTATACAGAAAATCCTAAGCAATTTACAATAATAAATGAGTTTACCAAGGTGGCAGAATACAAAATCCAACCATATTTTGATACTCTAAAGTGAACAGGTGAAACCTGAAATTAAAAACACATTTACAGTCCATTTACCATAACATTACTATTTAGTCATTTCAAACAAAACAAAATTGTTAGGTATAAACTTAACAAAACATGTGCAGAGTCTGTATGCTGAAAACTATAAAATGCTGATGCAAGAAATTAAAAAAGACCTACACAAATGGAAAAACATTCAGAGTTCATGAACTGGAAGATTCAATATGGTAAATATATCAATTCTCCCCAAACTGATCAATAGATTTAATGTATTCACATCAAAATCCCAGCAAGTGGGTTTTTTCTTTTCTTTTGGGGGGGGTGGGGGAGAGACACAGCTTATTTTAAAATTTGTATGAAAAGACTCTAGGACCTAGAATAGATAAAATAATCTTGAAAAAATAAGAATAAAATGGGAGGAATCACTCTACCCAATACTAAGGCATAGCATATAGCCAATAATCAAGACAGTGTGGTGTGGACAGAGGCACAGACACAGAGATCAGCGGGATAGAACAGAAAACCCAGACACGTGCCCACACAGACATGCCTGAGTTCTGACAAAGGTGCAATACTGGACAAACATAAGCCGAAAAGTGAGTCACAAACTAAACCTCACACTTCATGCAAATATTAATTCAAAATGGATCATGGACGTAATTGTAAAATGTAAGACTTTCAGAAAAAAATTAGAAAATCTTTATGATCTAGGGCTAGGCAAAGAGACTTGACAGCAAAAGCACACAATACTTAAAAGGAAAAGCTGATGAATGAAACTTTATCAAAACTAAGGAATTCTTCTGCTCTTCCAGAGTCCCTGGGATGAACTAGGAGAAAATATTTGCAAACCACAATTCTGACTAAAGACTTGTATTTAGAATGTATAAAGAGTTCTTAAACTCAAAAGCAAAAAACAAACAACCCAGTAGAAAGTGGGCAAAAGACACGAATGAACATTTCACTGAAGAGGTGGCATTTAGCACACGAAAGACGGTAAACGCCCATAGCCATTAAAGAACGGCAAATCAAAAATCACAAAAGAGGTATTACTATAGGCCTATCAGAATGGCTAAAATGAAAAACAGTGACAACACCAAATGCTGTCAAGGATGCAGAGGAACTCTATCAGGGAAACGTTTCCACCAGGAATGGAGAACAGCATAGCCACTTGGGAAAAAGAGTATGGCAGTGTTTTACAAAATTAAGTATGCGCTTATCATAATAATCCAGAAACTGCACTCTAGAATATTTATATCAGGAAAATGAAAACTAATGTATACACAAAAACCTGTACACGAATGTTCATGGTCACTTTATTTATAATAGCCAAAAACTGGATATAATTTGGTTAACCAAATTATGGTACATCCAAGCCACAGAATATTAGTCAGCAGTAAAAAGGAATAAACTATCGACAGACCTAACGACTTGGAAGGTTCTCAAGGGAATCATGTTAGGTGAAGAAATCCAAACTCTAGAGGTTAAGTACCGTAGGATCCCCTGTATATAGAATTCTTTAAACAATAAAACGATCAAGTGGGGAACAGCTCAGTGCAGTGAGGAGTAGGGATGTAAGAGAAAGGCGGCTGTGACTACAAAGGGATCTGCACAAGGGATCCTTGTGAGAACTGCTCTGTGTGTTGACAGTGGTGGTGGTCACCTGCAACCACACACAACTATTCTCAACACACCAGTACAAGTTTAACTGGGGAAACCTGAGTAAGACCAGTGGACTGCATCAACGCTGATATACTGGCTGTGATATTTACTATAGTTATTCCAGATTTTACCACTGAGGGGAAAAGGGGTGAAGCGTATATGGGATTTCCTTGTATTATTTCCTACAAATGCACATGAATTTACAATTATCTCAAAGTAAATAATTAAGCATACATAAAGGACTGGTGTTCCTGACAAAAATGCATATAACCCCGATTTATTCATGAAGGAACATCAGACATCAGACAAACTCAAATCTAAAACAACCAGCCTGCACTCTCCAAAAATGACAATGTTATGGAACAGATTAAAAGACATCAGACAACTGAATGCAACATACGATTTGACTGGATCAATCCAGGGTTTCCTCTGCAATAAAGGACATTATGAAGACAATTTTAAACACTTAGAAAAGGTCTGGAGATCAGATAATGGTGTTAATGCTAATTTCATTATTTTGATAATCATACTGTGGTTATGTAAGAGCATGTCTTGCTTTTAGAAAATACACAATGAAGTATTTAGATGGATCTCAAGGGAATTACCATCTTATTTCAAACTTATTCTCAAACAGTTACAAAACAGTCTATACACACAGAAAAGGGAATATGGTGAAATGTTAACAGCTGGAGAATCTGGGCAAGGGAGTATTTCATATTATTATTGCAACTTTCTGTTAAGTCTGAAATTATAAATAATAAAAATTATCATAATAAAAAATTTTTAAAGAAGTAAAGGATGCTGCAAAGAGCCTGGTACATAAATGCTCAATAAATTATAGCCTTCAGATTTTTTTTTTAACTCTATTATCAGATGAAGAAACAAGCTGAGACACTAAAAAAACTGTTCAAGAGGGACTACGGCAAATTGGTGCTGAGGTCAGGATCTGAATTCAGACGTGTTCCATACCAGAGTCTGTGTTCCTTTCACTAGATGGAGGAAGAATGAATATTTACGCTCCATCCCCCATCCCCACGGAGCTGGATGTACTGTTTGAGGTGAGGATGGTGTTACATAAAAATTGGCTTCAAACCACTAAGAAATTCACTCCGTAGGGCCCTAGGAGAGAAGCCTAGGACTGGGATGGACCCAACACCTCACCCCTGGCTCTAGGGTGGATACTGGGTCTGCAGCCCATCAAACAAAGTAACAGACTGACCGAAACACTGTCCGTGAGGCCTCTACCCCAGGGCAGCACGCTGTCCTTCCTGTGCCTTTATTCCTGTGTCCTGTGTGATATTCGCCTAGTATCAGGCTGTGCTGGTCAATGGAATTTCTAGGATGACCATCTAGATGTATGTCTTCTATTGGTTCTTTCCTACCTCCTCATCACCCCATGGCTAAGCCTAAAATAGGACAGATAATTTATTTTTAAATAATTTTTTTTCTGAATTGATAATACACAGTTTAAAATTCACATGGGGAAAATTTTTCACATGAAACAAAAAGGTATACAGTGAAAAATCTCCCTCCCCGACCCTCCCAACTCCCCCGTCACTTACAAATGTTACCAGCTAAAAAATGCAACTTTGTCATATTTCTTCAAGTTACTGCCATTAGCTAGATCACATTATGGTATTAAGTTAAACATTTACCTAGAATATTCCAAGTGATCACCATAAACCGAACAATTTCTCCACTTAGGCTTTTAAAATATCCTTAAAATACTTACGTAGGTACGTTTTCAATACAGTAAAATAAGGGTCACAGCTTTTCTTAAATGAAAGCACGTCTGTGCAGTGTGAGTGTGACGCCTGTTCTAAGCAGCAGTCACTGCAGAGTACTTGGAGCTCACCTGGTTCCTGTCCCGAGCGTTCGTGTACCTGATCTTCTGAATGAAGTAGAATATAAGCCAGGCTGAAGAAATAATCATCAAAACAATAAAGGATATTGACACGAAGACCAGAGAGCCACGGCTGAAGTTCTTTGGCGGCATTCGGGTTCCAACAGCTATTGTCATTTGTACAGAGATGTTTTTCTCCAGATAACTCAAAATATCCTTACCCCTCAATTCTGTAATCATGACAGCAATAATATCTCCAGTGCCTGTAACGTAAAATAAATATACATACTCAAGTGACATTTACAACTTACAAAACATCAGATATACATAAGCGCTACTTAGAAAAACTTCTGCAGTGTTTGCTACCGACAAGGGTTTGCAGGTTCAACGTTTCAAATGCAATGGAGCTGCAACTGGGTACGCTGGCACCAAGTGGAGACAGAAATCTGCTGTGTACTACTTAGGACTTAAACACACTTAAAGCATGAAATGACTGCCGTGTTAAGAGCTGTGTTAATTTGTCTTACAACTATATTTAAAAAAACGGATTATTAATCAGCCAAATGTGATAAAAGACAGCACACAACACTGTATTATACAGCAATAGAAATATGATAAAATCATGGCAGGTTTTCACAGTAAAGCCTTTTCCGTCTTAAAATGTTCTTTAGTGAGTCCCAACTCCTTATGAAAAAGAGAAAAACACTTATTTGTAGTACAAAATTTGGTACTTTTTGCATTAATCTTACAAACATTCATGGAGCACCTATTGTGTGCAGAGCATGTGCAAGGAATAGAAAGGGGTACAAAGTATACAGTTTCACAGTATCGTTGACTTCGGACACAAATCTGATAAGAGAGCTGTAACAGCAAAGTGCCAAGCTGTGGCATCTTTAATCACCAATAGTTGAAACTGACTTTGGTCCTATGTGTAGACCAGACTGGAGGAAGGTTCCTTTCCAGTTTACCCCAGAACGCTTCTGGAAATTAAACCCCTCCTGAGACATGCCCAAGCCTCACGTTCTGGACTGGTCACGCCTGAGTCTGACAGCTGTCCAGAGGTTCTGTGACAGCCACTCACCACTTAAATGAATTGTAAGAATGTCTGTAAATTGTTCTCCCCCTGATTCTTCCACTTACATAATTTCCAGAAGCAGTAATACAGCAAAGGCAAGCGACTCTCTCTCTTATGCACAGCATGAAATTTCTAACCCTTTCCCCTTGTACAAAGGGAATAATTTCCCATTTTCTTTTAAGCAAAAAGAGAAGCCTTTCTAGACCCATTTAGCTGTCAGCGATTGCCCTTTCGGAAGGTGCAGCTGCCTGTGGCAACATACAACTTTTGACAACCACCTTCTTCAAAGAGCCCCTAAGACTCTGAGGGTCAGAGGAAGGAGGAGAAACTTTATTTGGGGAAAGAAAAAATTATAATCACTTATTTACATTTGAATAAAGTTTGTACATATAAATGTAAAACACCAAAACAGAACAAAACTGCCAAAACTTGTCCTATCAAAGACTTCTTCAATGAATAAATATTACTAAATATTTGATTTATGTTTCATTTATTGTATTTAACTAAAAGGACTGTCCTCATACAATGTGCAATCAAAAGACCACATGCAATTGAAAAGAAATTTAATTATTAAAAGTTTTACGAAAACTTTAACCCAATGGAACATATACCTTTGTATAATCTTATTCAAAACTGCCATTTATTGGCAATTTATCAGAATACTGATTAAAAATCCAAAAACAAAGAAAACTGCAAAATTAAAAGGAAGCAACAAAGTTAACATCTATTTATCTTTCAGATATAAGTGTTCTGACCAGTAAGTTAGGAAAAAACCATAAAACAATGCTAAACCATTTTAAATTTCCATTTAGAAACCTCAAGTTTGTGCTTTTAAAATGTTGTTCAACAGGCAGTGATCTGCGGTATAAGATACGAGGTATGGCTATAAAGTAACTGAGACGGATCCCACAAACGACACATGACAATCAGTCTCGTTGCTTTATAATCACACCAGGTACAGACAGTTTTAGAAATCAGCTCTGAGGTTCCCTCTCGAAGACTCAAGCTGGAAGAGGAGCTGGGAAAGCTGCACAGGTAGCCAAGGGAACCAGTCCACGCAATTCATTCATTCAAACAACACTAAACGAGCGCCACCTAATCTCAAAGGGAACGCTGTGTGGGAAAGAAGCATTTAATTATTTCAATCATCCCTTCAATATTTATTGAGCATATGTTAACATAGAGGCTCCTTAACGTTCACCTTTCAAAGAGAGTAGAAAATTACCCGCTGCGAAATTAGAAAAGATATAGGTTTCCGTCCTTGGTTCTTGGGACAAAGTTCCTAAAATCTTTGCAATTTCCGAAGTGACAGCACTGGGAGCACATCTTGTTCTAATATCAGGTCTTTGCCCCTGGTTCCCGACTCAGAGCTCCTAAGTCCCTTGGGATTCCCTGGGTGACAAGAGTGCCTTTTGTTCCAGTGAGCTGAATCTTGGTGGACTCCTGGGTAGCTTCAGGATGGGGTCTGGCATGACTAAGCCATGATGAGAAGCTTGGAGCTGTCAGCCCCATCTGCCAGTCCCCCGGGGAGGGGAGAGGGCGGAGACTGAGTTAAGGATCGATGGTACCTACATGAAGCCTGCATAAAAATCCCAAAAGTAGGGGGGTGGGAGGGCAGCATGCCAGAGAGCCCCTTCTCACACACTCCGCCCTATGCAGCTCCTCATCTGTATTCTTTTATATCCTTTATAATAAACCAGTAAATGTTAAGTTTCCCCCTCAGTTCTGTGAGCCACTCTAATGAATTTTTGAACCGGAGGAGGAGGATGTGGGAACCTCAACTTACAGCTCATGCGTCAGAACTACAGGTGACAACCTGTGACTTGCAACTGGCTTCTGAAGTGGTGGGGGAGGGGGAGAGTCTTGGGGACTGAGCCCTTCGCTTGTGGGATCTGATGCTAACCCCACGAAGACAGTGTCAGAATCAAACTGAATTGCAGGACACCCAGCTAGTGTTCTAGCGTTGCTGAGAACTGCTTGGTGTAGGGAAGACCCCACACACACTTAGAGACCAGAAGTGTCAGAGGTGAAGGTTTCTGTGTGAGTAGTTAAAGGAGACGCACACAGGAGGGCTGTTCCCTTACACCCAATCTCGATTACATGAAAACTGCATCTACCCTCAAGGGGCAAAGAAGAATCTTAGAGGGACTAGAGAGAGAAGCCAGACACAGGGGGTCTCGTGACACTAGTACAAAGGAGGAGCCTGGGAAGAGCGACAGTAAAGGAGATGGAGACACTGATGGTCAAACAAAATGGACATTAATTACAGCAGGTCATCAGCATACTAGCAAAGGCACTAAGGTCGTAAGTGCTTAACCAGATTCTCCCTCCTAGAAGAACGCCCTCCCCACCCCAACTTCAGGAGAGGTTCACCGACTTCCTCATTTTCCCTCCATAAAGCAGACCTGGGTTCAAAGACCCCGATTTAAGGATGCCCCAGACACTTGACTTTTAAAGATTTGTGAAGCTTCGGTCCTGCGTCTGGGGCAGAGGTGGGGGCTATTAATGTCAGAGAAAATACAAGCTCAGGATAAAATTAGGGTTAGATCAGTAAGCGACTGATAAAAGAGTTGAGAACTATTTAGACTGTAATGATGTAAACATTCAAAGAAAGATGACAAATATTTGGAACATCCATCAACACTCTCACGTCCTAAACTCTTGACAAGCAACCCTAATAAATCATGAATGTGGCCCCAGAATCCCATGCATTTCAACATGCCCAGCCACTAGGATGAATTTACCAGAGACGACAATTACATAAAAACCTAGTTGTGATCCCTGCTCTCACCTATTTTCTTGAAAACCTCCCCCACTGTTATTTAATGTGAATCTATGTTTCCCCTGCTTGAGCCTGGCCACTCTACTAAACAACTCTGTTCTTTCTTCTTTTGAGAATTTTCAAACCTTCAGAACAGTTTCAATACTACATGAATACTCATGCACTTTTCATTGAGATCTGTCAACTGGTAACACGTTAACTTTTTCGTGTGTATTTCTGAATCAATTGAGAGTAAACTGCAAACATCATGACATTTCCTCCTTAAATACTCCAGCATTATCTCCTAAGAACAAGGACACGATTCATTTGTAATGCTCAAGAAACTGAACTCTGCTACAACCCTGCTCTGCAACGTACAGCCCACAGTCGACCACCTCTGCCCGGAGAAGTGACTTTCAGAGCTGCTCAGGTGAGCCCAGCGCCCAGCGCCCAGGCAGGCCTTGCGGGCTCTGCGCTTGGCCGTCTCGTCTTCTTAGTCCCCTCCGATCTACAGCAGGTCGCTCAGTCACTTCCGTAAGTTCACGACATTGACCTTTCTGAGGAGTTCGGGCCACGTGTTTTAAAAATGTCCCTCAATCTGGATTTGTCTGATTGCTTCCTCATGCCCAGGTCTCCAAAGGGAACATTTCTGGCAGGAATGGGACGAGGGGGACGCGGTGTACCCCCACGGCGCTGCGCCAGGAAGCACGCGCTGGGCTTTCACTTCATCGGAGGGGGCGCATTTTATCACTTGGCTCACCTGGCACCTGCCGCTTTCCTCCACTATAAACGGATGCTTCTCTCTTTTTAATTAATATGCAATCTGTGGGGTGATGCTTTCAAAATATCCAGTTCCCCCACAAGCTTTCATGCAGTGCTCTTGGAACACGCTAATGCTCACCTGAACCGGTTACCACAGCAGTGTCTGCAAAATGGTGATTTTTCTAATGCTGTAATTTCTTCACCTTTTTGTAAAGTGGTTCTGTAATCAGAAGGATTAACATATTTTTCTACTTATCTTTTTTCCCATTAAATAAATAGAAATGTTGGGTGGGCAATTTTTCTGTAACCAACAGCCCTCCCCACCCCACACCTAGCAATTCTATTTTTTTCCCTTCTTTTTCAGTTTTCTTAGGTAGAATTATTACTGCACATACACATTATATTCTATTTTTTCAACTGGGAAAAAAGAATAAATGGAAAAATATAATAATACTGCTATAATCCTGACTACAAAATCAGTTTTCAGGAGGCAACAAAATTGACCTCAAAATTAACCTCCTTTGGGCTCTGAAGTCAGAATGTCTAGGTGCAAATTCCAGCGAGACACTTGACCTCTCTGAACTTGTTTCTTCTTTCAAAAAATGGTGTGTTACCTGCAGGCTTCATGGCAGATGCTCAGTAAACGCTACAGTTTCCCGAGCTAATCCTACTTGTGTTACTACTATTCATAGAAAGTAGAGGAAAGCATTCTCTGGAGGAAGCCAGAAAGCCCCTACCGCAGAACTCGGGGACTCCTGCTTCCTCTCTTT